>NC_056735.1:602873331-602900831 GCF_019279795.1 Protopterus annectens
ACAATAATTATTGCACAGCAGTAAAAGTATACAGAGATAATTCTTACTATGCAGAATCAAAACCAACAAAACTAACTATGTGCTGATGGAAAAACATGAAAAAAGAGTAAATATGTTAGATCGTGTTTCTTTTCATGGACTTACTGCATACCATTACCATAGCTATTCTCCCATTATAAAACAAAACAATTAAAGAAAGACTGTTTAGTCTGCAGTCGGTGTTAGACTTTGCTAATTGTATAAGACTAAAGTAAAAAATCTAAAGATATTCTGCTCTTGATGAGGGAAGAATCAGAACTAAATCTGTTGCATGCTATGTTTTGATGGACCAGTCTAATTGATGGAAACAATAACTGATTGAGATTTCAACTGATGTGCCTTCTCTCTGTAACTGTCCAGTTCTTAAGGTATACAACTCTTTTATGTGCTTTTGTTATCAATCAATGTACTAAGAAAACATATCCTCATTAAGCCGGTTAGTTACCAGCATTCATATATTAGAAGCATATCAAAAATCACCTGTCCATGTTACATACAAGTAAGTCACAACCTTAATAAGAGGAAACAAATGACATCTCAGTGAAAAAGAAAAGTTTGCAGAAATAATACAGGGGATTATGACTGGGCCTCCAGTCATAACCTCCAATCAAAACAAAGTCATTATATGTTCATAAATATTATTTTCCATGGAGCAAGGCTTCTTCACCTTGTTAGGATGTTGCACACCTTGCAGAGCTATTAATGTTGTTTAAAACAAAATTAAAGCCTTCTTTGTATAGCAGGAATATCCATATTTGCAAGGGAGTTTCCATCAGTGCACTGTAACCACACATTACCGTAGTCCCACATAGTAATACTGATGGGCTGCCACCAATAGAAGTTTTCAGAGTATCAGCTTCTCGCATTCTAAACTATATGAATATAGCACCAGAAGATGAATGGCAAATTTGCAGCAACTCTAAATGTCATACCTTTTCATTGATTGCACAAACAGACAAAAATGGTGAAATAAAAAAAGTTTTTTGCAGGAAGTTGAGGTCTCCTGCACCCCCATAGGAGCAAGTGCTCCCCACCCCCACATACATACTCTGATACTTATGTATACCAACTCTGAGACTGAATAATAGTTGGGGAAAGGGAGAACTCCCTGATCCCCACTGTCCGCAGACCTTGTACAAAACGCAGCAATGATTGGTTTGTAAATTGTGAATCGATTGAAATGTTTGGTGATACACATTTTTGCTAAAAGTAGGCCCAGGAGAACATACTGCAACAAATCATATATGTTATGGTAATGACCCTTGTTCTGCCAGCATGTCTAATGAGTGATACTTTTTTATTAATTACTTGTAGGCATGATGGAGCACAATGCAGTATGGAAACCTGTTTCACAAGGTATACAAAGTATACCTCACTACATAGCTTTTCCCTTCTATGCTGTACTGCTGTACAACAACTGGATCAAGGATGACTTTGAACAGGGAAGCAATAGGACTCTACCATGTCCTAAGTGCTCCTGTGCACAGTTCGTAAAGAACAGGGGTACTATAAGCTCCACGGTTAAGGACCATGATGGTGATGAACTGTAGTACTGCATGTTGGCATACTAAACACAGTATATAGAGTGCTTTTATGTGTCTGCTCTACATGCTATGCTTATGAATATTAGGGTCAGTGTACTGAAATGGTATGCAAAGATTTGGTATGTAGCTAGACTTTGGTTCACCTGGAAAAGTGCAAAACAAAAGTACACAGGGAATTTTTAACTTCAGAGTACCACAAAGCAATTTGAAGTAAGCACTATTTGAGTAAAAAAGTTCCACCTGTGAGTGTGGTAATATCACTACCTTTCACTAGTTTAGTTCATTTAATTACGTCAGAATAAATGTTTCGCTTGTTGTGATGTGCATGTAACTAATGAACGATTATTAATAAAATATGTTCTGTCATCATACTTTTAGCATTTCTGGAGTTGTCTAGATCTGAGAATGGGTCATTCCAGGCTTTTAGTCACATTTGTTTCAATGTATATATATAGTTATTTGTTTATTTGTTTATTTATTTAGATTCACTGACTGGGATAGTCCAACTAGGCAAGAAAACAAAAACTTTTCAGAGGAGGCTTGGAGGAAAAGCTTCAAACAACAGGAATAAAAATGTAATTCAGAGAGTTCTAAGGGAAACACTAAAATAAAAACAGAGACAACATACAATAATGGTCTAATACATAGGGTTCTAATGAAACACTACATTAGGAATATAAGCAACAGAAAATGGTCTAATACTTACAATTCTATGGAAACATATTAGTATAAATACCTCTGACAGTGGTATGCAGTTTATCCAAATTTCAAGTAGTGTTAACTTGATCTTACTACTGGAAAAAAGGAAGTAGAGTATTGGGAAAATCGGAGGAAATAGTGGGAAAGTGGTAAGAGGTGGTGGGGAGAGGTGTGAAGAAAAAGTGAAAATGTAATGAAATTTGTAGAGAAATGGATACAGCTCTGCAAATGGTTTGTTCTTTAGGTTCATAGATTAGTACTTGGCTAACTGCCCTTGTGGGCCATTTTTAGGCCTAGCTAGTTACCCCCTGTGAGAATCAAACCCTGTACCTTGTGTCTGTAAGGCAAACACCTTAACCATTATGCCAAACAAGGTGGCTTGAAGGTTCCACATTATCCTGGTGAGGTACATGAATGCAGCAGGAGTCAGTCAAGTTTCATTTTAATTTGAGTTTGAAGCCTTTTCATTTGTTTCTTTGTTTTAGTGGAAGTAGTAACTTGTTCCAAAGGCTGGTGACATAAGTGAAGGAGAGAATTTCCTGCAGCTCTGTCTGACTTTGTGTGGCCATAAGACATGTTTGGTGAATTATAAATCTTTGCATAGTGAATAGTGCTGAAAATTCTTTTTTAGAAGAGGAAATTATTAGGTGTCTAGATAAAATTATGGAATGTGATTACTGGGTGTAGATTAGGTACTGTGATAGGTCTAACTATTGTCACTGGTTTTAAGTAGAGACAGTTGTGAGTCCTATATGAGAAGTTTGTGGCAAATTTTGCTTTTTTTTTAACATGCCTCAAACTTGGTTTGCAGTGTGTTTTGCAAGTTTGTAAATATGGATTATGCACATAGGAGTGAGGGAAGGAGATAGGACTTGGCATGGTTTTCCTAGTTACATCAGTCTGTAATGGATTTCACTGGTAGAGGAGTCACATTTTTGTTGGTGAGTTTTTTGATGACTTGCTGTAAGAGTCCCATTTTTTGGTAAGTTTTTTGATGACTTGCTGTATATGCTATTCACATTTTAAATTGTCATCTATTCTTTCACGTAGTAGTTTTTGTGGGTTACCTTTTCTGTGGTAGTTTTGTTGGGTGTTGTGATATTAAGAGTGTTTGAGGGCAGAGAATTGTTGTGGTGCAAATAACATTCATTTGCTTTTCTTAGGGTCACACAGTAGGCTTGTTTTGGTTAGCCAGAATTCAAAAGAGGAAAAGGATACTTGTTTGATTATAAGGAGTTTTGCAAGACTTGTTTCAGTGCAGAGAAGGTAGGAGTCATCAGCATGTTGCACAATGATTGCTTGTTTGACAGATGAATGGTGCTTGTTTATAAATATATTAATTATATTAAATAGTCTCTAGAATTTCAGCCGCATGACTACCCAGATCCACAAACTTCAACTTTACAGAAATATTATTTATGATCTTTGGAAGTGACACTTTATCTATCCCTTCTGCATATCATTATTCCCTCTGGATTCATGTTGGTTCTGCAAAGGCAATTTCAGCAAACAGAAACAAATTGAATCCCGTTTGTCAAAACTACTGTCGATGAACATCACAACAAATTTGTGGGGAATACCCTCAATACCCCCTGGATTTACATATACCAACTCCACGGTTGCAGGACAGTTGAGAAAAAAACAAACTCCATTGGTGGAGAAAGTAGTTTCAATGAATACCACTAGCTCTTTTGGCATTCGCTGAAACTGCAATCGTCCAAATGACATGTTCTCATACCCTACTAGTATTTCTCATGGCAGCATAATTTACACACCTCCTATCCTTTCATCTGTAATTTTTCCACAACAGAACCTCTCCATATATCTAGCACTCAGTACACTCTTTATTCTCCTCTATCTTTCATCTTTAATCTCCCTAATTTGTAAATATACTGCAGCGAGCGGAGAATTATCAAGGGGTGGGATGGAGAAGCTGAAGTTTCTCCACTAACAGTATCAGAATCCCAGCTTACATCACAACATTACTGCATTTGGTGATATAATAATATTAAATGAATACTAAAAATCAACATTTACTGTACCAATAAAAGTGGCTCCATATCTAAAGCCATAGGACTAATACATGAGAGGTCAACAGTCTAGTAAAGTTGTGGACAAAAAGTGGAAATCAGTCACATTGAAGGCAGGATTCTTTCTGGTGTGTTTTCATATTCTGGATTGCAGAAGATAAGTTATTATTTTTTTCATCCTGGCAGGGTCAAACCAGATACTTTGGGAAGGCAATGGGTACTGGGGATGCCTACTGATGAAATGATTGGCACTACTGTTTACTGCTGCAATTCTGGTTTGGAGGACTAATGTGTGTATATGGTTAAAGAAAGCTGAAGTACAAGCTGTGAGACTACTGTCTCTGTGAAAGAAAAATACATGAATGCAATCATTTTTTATCATGACAGGGTCAAACCACATTTGGTGAGTCTGTGCAAATGGCATGGGTGCTGACTGTTAAAAATGACTGGCTCTGCTACTTCATGTTGTAATTCTGGATTTGCTAGACTAATATGTATTCAGGTGAAGCAAGCTGTAACAGAAGCTATAATGTACACATCTGTAAGTAAACTTACCATAACAGTAGATGCTTGAATAGATCACTTTTGCAGTAGCATATGCTAAATGGATTATAGTTGGTAAGGATATAATCTTATGTTAACTAGATTACCGCCTGCGAAGGATATGAAAACCAGCCAGTGTTCAAAGCTTCAGGGAACCTTCCAAGCACCCCAACCACTAATGGACTTGTGGAGAGGCACATAAAGACAGTGGTTTTGAGGATACAACTTCAGACCTTTCTAGCCTCAGAGAAAAAGAGGCAAGAGTCTTTAGAATTATGTATATGCTATAGGAGAATAGAGGATATAAATATATCCACATTCTGCCAACAAATCAATATCACATATAAAGGGGGAGGGAGGGTGTCTCTACTATAACAATGAGCTATTTGAACTTCTATTTTTATCATACGTTTACTTAACACATCTGTACTATGTTCACCATTAGGTCACTGTTGCAGTAGCCTAAACTAAATGGGTAGAATCCCACCACTTAGAATGATTGGGAGGAGGAAGAAGAAGAATGAGGTTCAGGGACCCCTGAAGAATAATAGTAGCAAAACCTGTCCTGGACATAGAACAGAAATCTAGCTTGTAGAGTTTTGTAAAAAGTATGTACAGAGGACCAAGTTTCTGCTTCTTGTATATTTCTAGAGTCCACCCCTTTCCAAAAAGCTCCCGAAGAAGTCAAAGCCCTGCTAGAATGGGCCTTGACCCTGGATGGAATTGACTTGGTACGGTGAATAAAACAAGAAGTAGTAGCATGAGACAACCATGTAGAAAGTGTCTATTTTGACACTGGTTGTCCATGTTTCTTACCTTCATAGGAAATGAACAGTTAATCAGAACTTTTGAAGTTGTTTGTTTCATCAAGATAGTAACTGAGTTGTCTGTGGACAATCTAGAGTTTGCAAAATCCTTACTCTCTTGATTTTTAGATTCTGGAGAGAAACCAGGAAAATAAATAACTTAACACAAAGTAAACTCTGAAATCAATGTAAACATAAATGAAGGATTTGTTCTTAAAAATTCCTTTTCTTTATGAAGAATGAGACAATCAAATGCACCTATGGGTGAGGACTCCAGTATCTCCAGTCCAACCTGGCCATATGCAGGGAGTATGATTCAGGACAAACCAAAATTCCATTACAGGATTGTCAAGAGTCCAAGTATTTAGAAAAATCCCTTAGAGTGAATAATTTTATTTATAAAAACAAAAATAAATCCAGATCCAAATCCTCCTTCTTCAAAAAAGAGACTGACTCCAGATCATTCCTTCCATAGTTTTCTTTGGGATGAGCACTTTTTCCTCTTGTAGAAATCTTCATATCCAGTTCTTACATCTAAACTTCCTATGATCATGTTGCTGCTATAAATACTGTTACAGGGGGGGCATAGTACAGTGTGGGACAATTCAGTTCATCCTGTTTGGCCTTTTACCTGCTCAGAATGAAGACATATAATAGGATGTTAAACCCATCCTCATTTGTATGAGGATGTTCACAAGTAGTGCTTGGTAAACCCACATCTCCACCCCTAGGAAATCTTATGTTTTGCTAAACTATGATTGAACATTCTTCTATTATCTTAAAATCTATCATTTTTAATGTACAAACTCAAACACAATAAATTTTGCATGTGTTGCTACCCAACTGAATTTTGCAAACTGGTTTATAGATTGTCATATCAGATTGCCAGAACAAATGGCAGTTTTAAAGTATTTTAAGTAGTGAATAGGTCTTAATATCAGTAAACAGAAAAAAAATGAAAATAAAAAAGAATCCTGTACAAGTTAACCCATTAAAGCTTTGATAGACAGGACCACAATCAAGTATAAGCTCCAAAAAAAGTGAGTTCATAGCTTCATTACATCAAAATTTATGGCGAATGTTTTCAAAGCTGAAAATATAACTAAGATGCATTAACCTGAAATGAACACCCGATTATAGGCCCAAATGGCACGTGATTTGTTAAAATAACAGTGATATTTGTTGACCACAAAAATGTCTTTAAAGAAGTAAGTTTAATAATTAACTTCTTTATATCCTCAAAAGAAGCCAGCAGAAATATTATCATGTGGGCCTGTCAGTTTAGAATTCCAAAGATTAAAGTATCAGCAAAATAAATGTTTCCCCTTTTCTATTAAAAGCTTTGCCATCTTTGTAAGTAGAAATAGAGTTAACATTGAGAAGATGTTTGGTTAAAGATGGCTTTGTTAAGGAAATAACTGCAGGATCTGATTTGGAATTAGAAAAATAAATACATATGTGTCTGAGGAACCTTATATAATCCATCAAACCTTTTAGGTGCAATAATTTGGCTGTTAGGTAGAATGCAAACTGCCAAGAAAACATCATCTATTGCTGATAAAACAGAAGGAACAGTTGCAGGTTGTGGAAAATCTAGTTTGCAATAAGTCATAGAATTTTGCTGGGAAACTGGAAGCTAACACTGTTCCCACTAAAACATTTTTTTCATTCTGCTTATTGCTTCAGAAAAAAAAGACAACTCTTCTGGGAGAAAGATGAAGTAAAACTTTCTTCAGATTCAGAATCTTCTGCTTAATTGGTGAAATACCATAAAAGTCAGTTTCTTGGCCTTCTGACTGGGAATTATTGTCAGAAAATGAGGGATTTTTTTTCTTTTCACATTCTTTGAAGAATCAGGGTTAAAAGAATTAAAGATGTGAAATAAGCCCAGAAGATATTTTCTGTTCATGGTAAGTGAAACAGGAGAAGCCATTTGTTTAACTTGTTTTCTCTTTTCCTATTTGACTCCCTGGAAAAAGACTGACTCAAGGCAGGGGCACTTCCTCAGGAATTAGGAACCTTAGTCTATTTACATGCTAAAAAAATATCCGTATCCTCCTCTGAGGCCAACAAGAGTGGTTCTCCTTTGGCAGCAGAGAACATTCCAACCACTTCTTAGGATATTCTTAACTCTCAGTCCTCAGTATTATCCTGAGGCACAATACTGGTGTGATTGAGAGAAAATGATGAATGGTCTAAGGTGCTAGGTTTGGCCACAGCAGAGCCATGACTGAAGCAGTGAGGGGGGTAACTTGACCATTGAAAACTCTCAAGAATTGTTCTTTATTCTTAAGGAAATGGGAAAAAAACAGATTCTTCAGAAGCCTGGTCCATGATCCATCCCAAAAAAGATTCTGATTCCTGTGTAGCAGAGCATGGAAGAGATAAACATTCTAACAGAAAATTGTTTTCAAGAAAAGTATTAAATTACAACCCAAAAAACACTAATCCAAGCCCCTATCTGTAATTTTCTACACAAAAATAAGTAAGTATTTATAGGAAACCAGAAGCTAAAAATAACTATCTTAACAAAAACAATCCACAATGTACACACAATTAGAGTTTTTAGATTAGTTAGCAAACAGTAGTATTTTCAAGAAGTGGTTAGTCTTCAGAAGATGTTTGAACCTAAGGGATATGAGACTAAACATATTCAAGAATTATTTTGAGAGGTTTATGAAAAAAGAACTCCATCTATCCACAAACCCCTTTTTCCATAAATGGTTGGTGTGTCACATCAACAGTGACAATCATCTAGAGCCAAATTTTACACTGTCAGGTGGTTAACCATGCCATGGTAGTTCATCCACACCATACACTCTTGCACACACACTCATATCTATGGCCCATTTAGAGTGTCCAATCCACCTACTGGATATCTTTGGGATGTGGGAGGAAACTGGAGCACCCAGAGGAAACCCACACGAACACAGGGAGGATATGCAGACTCCACACAGAAGGCACCCCAGCTGAGAACTGAACCAGGGAACCTCTTGCTGTAAGGAAGAGGGACTATCTGCTGTACCAAGAAGTAGTGACTATAAACCAATTTTAAGAGAAATTTTAATGGATTATTAAAAAACATCTTCTGTTGCTAAGAAAACTTACATTTTAGCTTGTCCAGTATGGCACAGTGTGGACTCTAAGCAAATTAAAGATATCATTACCGATAACTGGAAAATTATTAAGGTAAATTCTAAGATATATAGAACTATAGGGGATACACTTTTTTTTCTGATAAAATGAGTGGTAATATTAATGAGATTCTTGATGAGACAATGCTATGAGATACAGTGTAACATTTGGCACTTTCCCTTGTAAAAAATAGAAGTATATTAATAAATGTAAAAATATCTTTTAGCAGAAATAAACAGGAGTTTTTGTTCTTTAGGTAGATATGATTGCAGCTCTGAAAAGGGGATGTATTTAGCAACCTGTGGTACTTGCAAAACATTTTATGTAGCGAATACAGTGAGAAAGTTATCTACTAGAATTGCTGAACATCTTAATGCTATTAAGAACAAAGCTCTAAACAATGCTTTAAGTAAACATGCTAAGGTCTGTACTGATTTAAAACTATTTATTTTATGTTATAATTTCTGTACAGGAGACTTTACAGGAATTTAAAGAAGTCACTTGATAAATTAGATTGAATGTCTCTATTCCACCCAGTTTAAATAAAAGCATAAATAATAAATGCCTTTTGAAACTGAATGTGAGTTGATTGGATCATGTAAAAAGTGAGTAGAATTTAACTGGTCCCTATTAAATTGCCAAATGTTTCAAAGTTCGATTGTCATATGGTCGACACCATGTGATCGAACTTTGAAAAGTTTGAAGGTGAAAGGCAACGGCACTGTACGCACAGAATAGGAAAATTTCCCTTTTCTGCACTGAAGTGCGGTTTTGGAGTTGGTATATTTAAGTAGGGGTGGTGTCAGGATGCAGAAGCCCCTGCTCAGAGCATTAAGGTAATTTTTTTTCTACTTTTTTATTATATATTTCAGGTTTCAAATTTCGGTCATATGTTGTCAAACATATAAGGTTCGAAATTTTGAAGTTTCGAATATATAATATAGACCCGGATTGAACAGGTATTTTAAATGTGTTATGAGTTTTTAGTGTATTAGTTCTGAAGAAGTCTGTTATTAAAGCACTTAACTACTATTTATTTAAGTCCTGAGAATTCATTTCAAGTGTGTTTTTGTTTTTCGTGAGTAATACACATGGTTCAAGACTACTTTTCTTTTTATTTTAACTACTGAAACATGGCTAGTCATTGACCATCCCCATATTATTGTACTCTCTGAAATCTGGATGAAGGACAATGTCTGCCCCTGAAACCACATACAGGATAACAATGCAATGCTATCTGATAACAGCCTCATATGTAAAGCTATGGAGCAGATAATCTTAGACTACATTAATCTGGATGTTGTCTCATCCCGGGACCCTCATCAATTTGGATTTATCAAAGGAAGGTCCTGCCTCTTTAACATCATTCATTTATTTGAAAAATTAACTGAAGCAGTGGCTAGTTGTTATGCAATTCATACAGCATATATAGGCCATAGCCAAGACTTTTGACACTATTCCCCATGCAAACACTATTGATAGACTTCTAAATCTATATATAAATCCTTATATTGTGTGATGTAAAGCTAACTGGTTGCCTGACAGAACCCATGTTGTAGAGTAGCAGGTGTCTCCTCTGAAAACAAAACAGTTACCAGTGGAGTACCACAGGGCTCAGTTTTGGGCACTCTCCTATTTGACATATGTTTCTCAGACCTTCAGGCTAGATCTTTTGGCCTATTGTTAACTAAGATTGCAGATGACTGTAAATTGGGTGTTGTTATTTGATCGTCAACTAACTCATAATTGTTTCAATATGGCTTAGACAATGTTAACAACTGGTGCAAGGACAATGATCCCAAATTAAATGTAAAAAATGTAGCATAGTTCATTGTGGTAAACAAAACAGTTTGACTTACCATACAGAAGATGAACCCCTCCATTTAAACACTGTTGTAACGGACCTGGATACTCTTGTTGATAATTCATTATCATTTCACAATCATGTCTCCATAGTACTTCAGAAAGTCTTTTATTTATCCCATCCAATACCCAAAGGCATCTCCAATAGAGCCAAATAAGTTTTAACTCCCCTTTACTCATATTTTATCAGACCCATTACTGAATATAATGCATATTTTGGCATGCATTCATCTAAACATATCTCACAACTTGAGAGACCTCAAAGATTCATAACTAAAAAAGTTCAGTCTGTTACAGACTCCTCCAAGGAGATCTACATCTAGCCTTTAGTGCCATGAAAGATCCAGCCCTATTTGATTTCCTATTCCTTCGCAGAACTAATGGTATCAAATTCATTCACCACACATACAGTTAAATTAACTAAGCCTTTAACAGTAGATAAATAAGACATGCTGGCATGATAGATTTATATCTCAACATATCCCTCACCTCTGGAACAAACTTCCACTGCATGTCAGTCAGATTACCACCTTTGCCACTTTCACTGTAAACTTAAATGATTGGATGTCCCGCCACAAATACTCTCCTGGTCTATCTTTTCCTGTCCTCCTTGAGGCTAAAGGGAACTTCTGAATAGGATTTTGGCTAGCCTTGAAATGGTCTGCAGACTGATTGCTTAGTACTTACCTATGAATCAGGTTTGCTTGCATGTGGTGGAATTTTACTTCTAACAAAATGAACCTTCCTCCCTATAAATCATATCCTCAAAAAATAGCAACTCAAATAATGATCTACTACCAAACTGTTTCACCTGCCACTTAATATTGGAGAAGCATACACATCTTTTTGTAGCCTCAGTCTATATTCCCCACGCCATCTTCTCTCACAGTTTAAAAAAAATCCTATACATTTCCCCAAATAATTCCCAAAAGTCACTATCATTCGTGGAGATTTCAATATGAATACCATTACCCCTGACTCTACAGCTACATAAAATGCTGCTCCAACAAATGGCTTAAAGACAACACCAGATGCAATTAACAACCTTCCAACACCTCTACTCTCAGTGTCATAGCAACCAATATTAAACCAACCAACATTAAAGTTAGATTTACTTTTATATAAATCCCCTCTAATAACTTTAGCAATCACTCTTTTGACATTTCCACTTGGTCCTTTAGAACTCCTGAACTTCAACCACAAATAGTGACTAGCAAATCATTCCCAGAACAGGAATGTAAACCCATAATTCAAAACTGACTTAGACTGGACCCCAGTTTTCAACAGTCCTGACTCCACAGCAGTCCTAGAACTGTTTACATCCAATCCATCTGCTCTGGTGTCCAAAATTCTGTAGTTCCAATAATCCAAAGAAGGCTTGAGGATAATATTGCCCCGGCTCAATGTAGAGATTATAATGATAATAAAAGAATGATAAAACCTGGAAAACATGCAAACAAGATTCTTCTGACAACCTTTTGCAATAAAATATCTCTCCACAAAAACACAGCAAGAGTAGCTAGCAATTCTGATATAGCACAAAACATGAGGTAAAACAGTTTGCAGCCATGAGTGAACCAAATATTTGCTACAAAGAAATAAAATGTCTCACCAGGCAAATCACTGACACCTCTATTCTTTCAAGAGCTTTCTGCATCAAGAGCATAAACTTCATTGAAGAATGCAAATCCTTTATAGTCTAATCATTGTACAATATAGCAAATAAATTATGCTCCCAAAACTCAACCTATCCTGAAGCAAACAATAACCCCTTCATACAGTACTACCCTTTAGCTGCTACATTATACTTTTTCAGAAATTCCTGCAATAGAAATAAACAAATAAACAAACAAAAGAACAAAAACATACTGCAAAATTTAAACTCTCCATCAGCCAAGTTTGGTATACTTCATTTCGTCTTCCTTAGAAAACCTGCTGAATATGTTGCCAAAACATTAAGCCATATCTTAAAACTTCCCTTGCCAGTGGTATTTTATCCTTATCCTTCAAGCATGCTATTGTTATTCTACTTCCAACGGTCTTCTCTCCAAGGATTTCAAGATTCTACAACACCTTTAGCATAATTACTGCTCTACTGTCCGCCTGACATAAGCTTTACTGTAAGTTAAATGAAGGGTTAAAAACAGCTGTTGTATTTGATGGCATGATCCTCACATTTGAGACTGTCCATCATAAAACTCTACTACAGAAGCTCAAACACTATAACTCTGGTGACAACACTTTATCCTAGTTTAAACATTTCATTGCAGAATGCTCCTTTCAGATTTATACAAATAATCATTATTCATAAAAGGGCAGCCTAAATACAGGTGACACTGTAAGATCTGTATTAGGTCTTCATGGTTTCTCTGTTTATTAATGATGTTACAGAAGACTAACCAAGACTCAGCCTCACACTACATACATACAGTATATTACCCCTTGAAGTAGATGAACATAACCTCTCCTTAATAAGTTTTACTAAGTTTTGCTAATGGTCAGCAATCAACAAACTCTTGCTAACTCCAAAAAAAAAAACAAAAAAAAAAATAATGTTATTTGACTCTACCAAAAATCTTCTCTACCTTATACCATTCTCAGGGACACCAATGACAACATTATTCCTGACATTGCATAATACAAATACTTGTTATGCCTCTGAAGCCTTCTCTATTATTTATTCATTACCCATACAGAAAATATAAGAAATAGGGTACCATCACATCTCATAAGTTCATAGGTGTGTACTAGACTAATGGCCCTGGAGCCTTTACAAGCCTAGCCCATAGACGTGCCCCTTGCTCTCAAGCTATGTTGCAAAATATTTCACCTCCTGCCTCCCTAAGCTAGGTCAGCTGTTGCCAAGTATGTTCTCATACTTAAACCTGACTGCTACCAACATTTCATTGTCTTAGTCTCAGCCTACATTGCACAAAATACAAATTACTGAAAATAAGATTTGCAGATTTGCCTTAGTAGCTAACTCTCAAACTCATCACTGCAACCTCATCATGGAACACCACTGGCTTCCTACTACTGATACAGCATCTTATCCTCTCGGGTGAATGCTATTTAAAATATTAAAACTAGGATACTACCCACTTTTACAATCCAAACTCCCTTTCAAGGAACAGGCAAACAGGCATTCTCTTTAAGAAGTAATCAGGATGAAAATATTACACTGATTACTCTCCAAAACAGAAAACTGGGGAGAAAGCTTTCACACATCTCAGGAGTAAAGCCTGGAATAATTTACCTATTGAAACAAAAAGGTGTTTCTATAATGAATTAATTTAAAAAGCCTCTAAGTGAGCACCTTAAGAATGAATCCAGCTGAAAGTGCTATAGAAAACTAATACGTTTTTTGAGGTAAAGCACTCAGCATTTGTGCCATTTCTACAACTGTTGTAAATATTGTACATAATTATTTTATTGTTTGATGCTTTATGCAATTATTTTATGTTTTGTACAACTGTATCCCATTAAGCCTATTTATAATTGTAAACATTTTTGTTTTCATTCTACCCTGTACAATTGCAAGCCTCTATTTAATAGTAACATTCATCACTGTTGAACAACTTTGTATGTATTGTACACTCTTCTTGAGTTCAGGGTGTGGATGAACAGAGTTAGTAAACCAGGCCATCTACAAGGTAAACAAATACAATAAAAATACAGCAAGTTGGAATTTTTTTTTTTTTTTTTACTGCGGGTATTGTTTGAGTTAAACAATGTTAAGATACATTCAGAGCTCTCAACTGTCTCTAATTTTGAAGACTGTCACTGACGTAACCTAATATTTTATTCTGTTTTTCTTTTTGTTTGTTTTGTGAAATTTGTGGCTTTCCGGTAAACTGTTGAGAACTGAAGTTACTATGCATTAACAAGCATATGTTTTTCAAGGTCTAGATCATAAACACGAACACTTACCTTATCGAAACCCTAAATGTCGACCCGTCTTCATCGAACCGCAAAAACACCAAACTCCCTAAACCGCGAAATTCAAAACATCGAACTATCATACTTGTCCCATCCTACTGCCCGCTACATACTACCTACACAAACAAACTAAATAAACCACTAAATAAACCACATACATACACTAACCAAATCCCTACATCTAACCCTAAACTAAACCCTACTTCTAATCCTACTCTAAATCTTACATATACCACCAAGTATGCACTTAACTTAACCCGCACCCTAACCCTAAGGTCCGTAAGTATCACACACTTACCTTAAACAGCTAAACCCAAACAAACTAAATAATCAACACACATACACTTAACAAAACCCTACACTAAATCTAACATACATTACCATCCATGCACTTACTTTAACCCGCACCCTAACCCTAAGGTCTGAAACTATCGCACACTTACCTTACGGAACTATACTGCAGAAGGCCAACCATGATGATTCGACATTTCCAGCTCGCTCTTCTGGATTTCGATGATTTCGCATTTCGATAAGGACGGGTCGATGTTTATGGATTCGATAAGGTAAGCGTTCAACTTACTAACAGGGAACTGTTTTTCAGACTTTATATCCTACAGCACTGTACACTGTAAGTGGCAGTCTTAGGAGGTCTGGGCAAGATTTTTGTGAAAGCCAACAATCACTGGCACAGTAGTGCAGTTAGTAGTTTTGCCATGTCACAGCACCAGGTTCTCTAGTTGAGTTTTTGGCTGTGGCTCCTTCTGTGTGGCATTTACATGTCCTTTCTCTCCCTCTGTGGGCTTTATCTCAGTGATCTGGTTTGCACAAACACCCCGATGATGTGCCATAGGTGAATTATTATTAATCCAACTTGCCTTTAAATAAGCATGCGGTGTGAGTGACAACTGTGGGAGTGTGTGTGTGTGTGTGTGTGTGTGTGTGTGTGTGTGTGTGTGTGTGTGTGTGTGTGTGTGTGTGTGTGTATGCGTGTGTGTGTGTGTGTGTGTGTGTGTGTGTGTGTGTGTGTGTGTGTGTGTGTGTGTGTGTGTGTGTATGTGTGTACACAAACATCTGCATGTGCATATATCTGTTTGTGTGTGTGTGTGTGTGTGTGTGTGTGTGTGTGTGTGTGTGTGTGTGTGTGTGTGTCTGTGTGTGTGCGTGCGTGTGTGTGTGTATACTAGAGGTGCATACTTAAACTCTTCTGGATGGCAGTAAATAGTTCACAAGAATAAAGCAGAAAAGGCATTGCAGAGCATTTAAACCCTCAAAATGTCTGGGGGTTTGGCAACCTCCACACTCCCAACAGTATAAGGGTATTTTGACAGGGTATTTTTTACAACAGCCCTCATTTTTAACCTATATCCAGACTCTTACCTAGTCTAAAACTGGCTTTACTTAGAAGTGTGCTCAGATGGAAGATATAGATGGGAATTCAGTAAAGCTTACATGATTTTTTTTTGTCTACACATCATGGCGCGATGCATACTTGAGCATGAACAGTTTTAGATTCAGTAAAACCTCTTAGTGGCACGTAAGCATGCTTAAATAGGGAAACATCTGTGCAATGCAAATTTAGGCTTAAACAGATGAATTTCATACAAATTAGACAGGTGGAGCAATCCAACAACCCAGAAGACATCTGTGTATGCTCCATGTCCGTGTTAATAATGAACATGGGAATTTTCTGCGTACAGGAGTCTACTGGAAAAAAGGAAATGTAAAAGTCCACAAATATGGACATACCTCCCCTGAAAAGGTTAGATCACAGAATTAAATGTGCAAAACATACATTGTGGATGTCTGAAAAAGGCAGGTAATATGTGATAGTAATATTTTTTCATTAATTTCCACATGTTTGCACCACAGTACGCAAACATGCTTAACAGAAAAATAAAAAAAATTGTAAAAATAACACTTATATTGTACTTTACACAAATGTACTGTAGTGCCTTGCATCAGGTCTGTACAATGGTACATTTGTGCTATTATCCAGCTTACACAGCTATGAACTGTGTAGTTTCTAAGTTGTCAGCATTAATATTTATGCAAATGAGGGGTAAATGGTGTGTATTTGTTGAATCACTAAAGGGAACAACTGTGTGCGCATATCCACGTCATGTAGGCTCCTGCACAATGTCTACATTGCCACTGGATCTTTCATGCTCAGTGTGTATGTTTGCACAGTGTGCCACTTGCTGCAAACAGCTTGGGCATAGCTTAATGTGTTTGCATTACCAGACCACCTACGTGACACATATGACATAATCAGCTATGAATGAAAACCAGATATATTCAATTAATATTATATAGTTTTGTAGAAGCTATGCTGCATGATGTTGGGTATAGCACCACATCGTACAATAAAATAGGGCCTTTAAATCATGTCAGTATTATCTTAAGCAGGTGAACTGCATGATAATTAACCAATCCAACATGGTGGACCTACACCACAACTGTATAAAGTATGCACTCACCCTACACTCTGATTTTCCCTCAATACTCCGAACCATTGGAGTAGAGACTTGGAAATTTTAACTGAGAAAATGCTAGGTGCTGCTGCAGCTATTCTACATCTGTACGTGCTAGATGCTGAAGTCACTGCTGCTGGTGCTACTGACAATAGGCCTAGGCCAAGGAGGAGAACAGTGTCCAGGCCCAGGGTAACCTACCAGAAGCTACATGAGCTGGAGATTGTAGAGTGCTACAGGGTGGACAGGGACATATAACAATAGCTCAGTGAGCTCTGCCACCTTCAACTCAGAGCCAAAGTTAACAGAGGGGAAACCCATCCCAGTGGAAACTAAGATATGTGTATCCCTTATGAAACTAGCTACAGTACTTTTTAAAGACCAACTTAGGAGATGATGGGGGTGTCACAGACATCTGCATCCAGGATACTCCACCAATTCCTGGATGGTATGTTTCCACATGTTAGTAAGCACATATCTTTTCCCCTTTCCCCTGAGGTGAGGGCCAACAATATGCAATACTTCTACAGTGTAGCACACTACCCTAAAGTACTGGGTGTCATAGATTGCACTCATGTACACATCAAGGCACCACCTGGTGAGCAGGGTATATCTATGTTAACCAGAAGGGATATGACTCCATCAACTGCCAAGTTGTGTGCAATGCCCAAAGGATTATTATGAATGTGTGTGCTGGCAACCCTAGCAGTTATTATGACTCCCATATCTGACATGCATCACAGCTGTACGGGATGTTTTCTGGGGTGTTCATCCCACAGTGCCATTTACTTGGGGATGCTGGCTATGCCCTGGAAGCGTGGATGATGACACCCATTAAAAATGCACCCACACCCACAGAAGAATGCTATAATGAGGCATACACACAAACTAGCAAAATCATAGAGCAGGTGTTTGGGCTTCTGAAGTCACTATTCTGATGCCTTGATATATCTGGTGGAGCCTTGTAGTATACTCTAGCCACATGTGCACCGATATTCACAGTATGTGCTATACCACACAATCTGATCCTATGGAAACAGCTGCAGCAGGATCAGCAAAGAGAAGGGATACACAGCCTCCCACCAGTGCCTAGGTCACCATACCCATGGTCACAGGAGGACTTGGAAGAGGAATCACTTGCTGATGTCCCTGTAGGCAGATGCAGGAATGCTCAGTACACCCTGGCTTTGGCTAAGAGACAAAGCATAGCACATTCACTGACAACCTAGGAGACCTAGGGACAAACACCTTACTCCTACTTATATACATATATTAAAACTGATGCCAGCCAAATCATACATCATGTACCTATCCATGTATTGGCTATATACTGCTTGCATCAGAGTCAGCCCTGAACTACAGTTGTGTCAACTGTTGCATTTGCAAGGTAAGTCCAAAACCTACACAGTAGTCTAGTTGATTATTGTGATATGTCATTGTAGCTATGGACTGGGTACATTATGCAGCTAGCTATACTGGGCTATTTGGACAGAAATTACATCCACATGGGAGTACAGATACCCATTATACTAACATGCCACCATTTGAAATCGGTAGGCCACATGCATGGAATATACATGCAGTCCTACTGCAACAGATTACTGGTGCATCATTCAGGGAACATGTTAGAAAGTAAGGTTAAATGATAGTCAGATCAGTGTGCATCCTAGCATTTTGATCCCCCACACCTCAAAACAGCAGTGTCCCGTTGTAACTGCCATAACACTAAATCATCTGTGCTATTTGAGCATTTCACACAGTTAGTATGCCACACAGTATCAGGACAGCAATGTACAATTTGAACTTACATTTTATGTATTAGGAAACTGAGAATAGTAATGTACATATTTATGCAGGTGACAGTGTGATGAATGATCTCCTTTCTATCAAGTAGCTTCTGTGGCTCAAATGAGTAAGGCAGATAGCTTGCGTGATGGTGTTCAGGGCTGTATTCCTGAGATATCCAGATATTTTGCATGTGAAGTGGTAATAAGTATTTTTTTACAGACTGTGACTCTGTGTGCTATACTAGTATTAACCTATTTCACATATTAATTTACATATCTGCCCTGTGCCACTTATCTAAGACCTATTAAAAAAGTATTAGCCAATTTGTGCAAAGCACAGCAGTGCAGAAACAGGTTCAGAAGTCACACCATGTAACGCACATAATCACAGCCTGGAGTACACTAGGTGTGAGCTGTAGTCAGTTTATGGAACAGTAAGACTGATGTAAGCAATGCACCTCCCATTTGCATGCTGATTAGCAACGCACACACCAAAAATGCCACACCACTGCACATGCTCATACACATAGTTAAGCAGAGCACAAATCTGTTGTGCCTTGCGCAATTTATTTTAAAAATGTATATCTATACTTATATATTGCTATATTTATATATATATATATATATATATATATATATATATATATATATATATATCACACACACACACATATATATATATATATATATATATATATATATATATATATATATATATATATATATATATATATATATATATATATACTGTATATGTGCATATGTGTGTGTGTGTGTGTGTGTGTGTGTGTGTGTGTGTGTGTGTGTGTGTGTGTGTGTGTCTGTATGTCTGTATTTCCCTACATACACAGACCATGGAGAGTAAAGCTTCACTATGACACATATAATGTTGGACAAAGGACCGAAAAGAAGGGCTCAACATTAGATAATGCACTTATAAAATTGAGGAAGTGCATAGAAAAACATGTTGCAATTGGAGGACTATTGGGACATCTGAAGTTTAGAGTTCTGGCTGTCTTCTCTCCTGCCATGTGCAAATGATGCCACATTTGACAGCAAATAATTTAGTGTGAAGTACACATAACTATGAGTCAAACCTGTGTACTTACTGCAAACATCTGGACAGAGATGAGTCATACCATGTCTCCCTAAGACAGCATATGGAAATCTTGATAATGTATGGCATAGTATATGAATATGTACATATATTGTGAAGTCATCTGTTTGTATCTACAGCAGCAACACCCACATTCACCACACATACAGCAACAACTGGACAAGTTGTCCAATGTATTATATTGAGTGCACACTCATTGACAGAGCTAATTTAGTTTTGCCACAGGCTTGTCCATTCAAATGCAAACAGACACATATTTCCAATACATGTACTGTTATCACATAGCTAGGCTAAAAAACAGTTTTCTGATTGTTAGGCTACTAGCTACAGATGACAGTAAGAAGCAATGTGACTCTGCAGGCCTCCCATTTTGTTCAACACAGGGCTTGTTTATGTTCTCTAGGATTACTTAACCTGCAGTCGTTTACAAAACATACTTGAGCCATGGTGCATGCATTAAGTAGTGTGTAATACTAGATAGGTTGGAGTTCTAATCTCACACCAGTCCACTTGGTGGGTATACCCCCCTCAAACAGCAAGGGTAAATCCTACCCTGACTTCTAAACTGGCACTGTTTTGCAGTTTTTGTCCCTTGCAGTTGATGTAGGCCTCCAAACTCTTGTCCTCCACAAGGCCTGCTGATGTCATCAACCATAAGATTATCTAAAGCCATGTCAATGTCAGACTTGAGCCATGCATTAAGTACTGGGATCTGTAGTGCATAAAAAAGATAGGTAGGGGTTCTAATCTCACTCCAACTCCACTTGCTGTGTATATGTGTGTATATCTCCCCAAAGAGCAAGTATGAATTGCACACTGACTTCAAAACTGACATGGGTTTACACTTTTTGACCCTTGCTGGTGCTGCAGACCTCCCAACTTTCATCCTCTACAAGGCCTGCTGATCTCATCTACCAAAGATTACCTAAAAACAAGCTAATGTCTGACTTGAGCATAACATGTGCATTAAATACTGTGATCTGTAGTGTATAAAACTAGATAGGTAGGAGTGCTAATCTTAAATCAGCCCACTTCGGGTCTATATTAGAACATCGAAGTTTCAGAACTTTGAATGTTCTAATATTGACCCCTAATAAGTGAAAGCTGAAAATAGCGAAGTTTCAGAAAACCAAATTCTTTCCTAGGAAAATAATTCAGCTGTCTGTTCTGTCACTTCACTATTTTCAGCACTGTAGTGGAAAGTTATCGGTCGGGTTTAGGTAAGTGTGCGATTGTGTGGATGTGAGGGTTAGGGTGAGTTAGGTGACTTAGGGTTTAGGCGCAGGTCAGGTAAGTGTGTGAATGTGTGGACGTGAGGGTTAGGGCGGGGTAGGTGAGTTAGGGTTAGGGCGCGGGTGAGGTGTGTGTGCGATAGTGATGGACCTTAGGGTTAGGGTTTGGGTTAAGGTAAGTGGGTAGATAGTGGTGTATGTACAGTTCAGTGTAGGGTTAGATGTAAGATTTTATGTGTATGCGTGTAGATTACTGTTTATTTGGTGTGTTTGTGTTGAGTGTATGTGTTTTGCAACAGCAAAATTTTTCCCTAGGAAAAAATTCACTCTTCTGAATTTTCGATGTTATCAGTTTTCACTTAATAGGGGTCAATATTAGAACATTTGAAGTTCTGAAACTTCGATGTTCTAATATAGACCCCCCACTTCTTGTGTATGTGTGTGTATATTCCTACAAAATAAGTGTGAATTCCAAATTGGTATGGTTTTATGCTGCTTGGGCCTTGGGCCTTACATGTGCTGCAGGCCTCCAAACTGTTGTCCTCCACAAGGCCTGTTGATGTCATCTATCATAAGATTACCTAGAGCCATATTAATGCTAGGCTTAAGCAGTGGTATGTGCAATGTGTTGTGTGTTCTTTAGTCTCTAATCTTAGATAGGTAGGGGTTCTGTTCTAACTGCAGCCAACTTGGTGTGTGTGTTTACTGTTCAATGTTCTGTAAATGTAGATAGTTAGTGATACTATTGTCATTGCAGCCAACTTGGTGTGTGTGGATGTTAGGGCATTTTGCATCATCCTATGGGATCATAGGATCATAGGACGTTATTAGGCTAGACTCTAGGGCTCTTACTATCCTATCCAAGTTCTTACCCTTATTTCCATGATCAACACCAATTGCACTTGTCCAAGAGGGACAAAGGTAGAATCCCCGGGCTGAATTTATGGTCAACCATTCAATCATTCAGGCTGCATTGAAAGAGCTCCAATAAGGTGTTCTGTTTGACATGAAGCTGGAGTCTGTTCCAAACGTGTATTAACCTCTAGGAGACAACTCTGTCCCTCTAGCAGGTTTTATTAATGCCAAACATAAGGTTAATGTCTTTAGAGTGAGTGACCTGTGTACCATTTGATTTAAGTATATGCAGCATTTCCAGTAAAGCAGGGTTAGAGATTGCCTTGTATGCAAGGCACACATCATCTCTGAGTAACCTGCATGAAACAGAATAAAATGACAGTAATTTCAGATGAGTCACATTGGACAAATGCTGAAGACCTTGATTTTTCCTTGGGAGGGACCTTTGTGTTCTCTCCAATTGCTGAAGGTGCTTGGAAAGATATATACCAAAAGGGCTGTTGTACTCAATTACTGCCCTAATGAGGGAAGAGTACAGACAGGTTATAACTACTTTTTTTGGAAACAATGCCCTTACCTATGACATGAGCAAGATAGAATGCCCTTCTTACCACTGTGGAGACATGGTGGTCAAAGGTAAGGCATCTGTCAACCTCTAGGCCCAGGTCTCTCGCTAATGTGTACAGATATAAGGTGTTGGTATTGATGTGGTGGAAAGCAGGGACATCACTTTCACAGAAAGGAATGATAATATGTTTTTTGCATTGGGTTTAGACCATGACCTTCACACCAATCATTTGTTTGTGTGCAAGACACTCTTGTAGGATGTTGACATCAGTTGGAGATTCTATAACCACTCCCAGTTTGCAGATATCAGCAAACTTTGTCAGCCACAGACCTTCAGTTTTTGCTTGTACTTTGGAGAAATAGATTCCAAACAGTACATGTCCCAGGACTGAACCCTGTGGAACACAACTGTTTACGGGTCTGCTGTTGGAGGAGGATTCCCCTATTTTGATGATATGAGTTTTATCAGTGAGCCAGTTAGTGACCCATCTAACAATATTTATTTATTTTACATTTGTTAACTGGGAGTGTTTGACTGAGCCGAAAGGGTCCTTTTTCAGCAGAGGCCCAGGGAGAAAAGCTCCACAAAGAACAATTACAGACACATTTAATTATTTAGACATGATCAGTATACACACAAATTACAAGAGACATGTTTTACAGTGGTATGAGGCACATAAACAGTTACAGTGGAGAGCAAACAAAAAATATTAATTTTAAAAATAAAGGTAATTAATAGATTTGTGGCGTACAGCTGAAATTTGGAACATAGGTAGAATACATACATACTACACAGGTACAGTACATACATTGTAGATTAGACAGTGTTTGTGAGTAAGATTGAAAACTATTATCAAGTGCTCTAGATTTAGTATGTATATGTTATCCACTTTCACTAGCCTGGGGAGCAATCATGGCACTGCCAACTTTGCTTGAGATGTTGCCTGATGAGGTCTTTAAAGGAGGCTTTGGATGATGTGTTTTGAATTCTAGTAGGGACAGAGTTCCATTTTTTAGCCACTGAACTACTATATAGTGCATCTCCAAAGCTATTGTAGCTGTTGATGAATTCTAGTAGTAGTTTGCTTGATGATCTAAGAGGTCTTTTGACTGAGTGATGTTGTATAAGGTTTTTGAGGGCAAGACACTTATTGGTGAGGTAATAGATAGAATGACAGAGGCAGAGCTGATTGTAGGTTAGGAGGTTGGGCAGTTCAAGCCAGTGGAGCTGTCTCAAAGCAGTACCGTGATGAGTTCTATATCAGCAATTTGCAGCAAAGCGGGCAATTCTGTTATAGCAGGCTTCCATTTTGCTTAGTTCAGTTTTGTTGAGATTAGTCAGAATGGGAGATGCATAGAGTAGGGTGGATAGAAGTTGGGAGTGAGCAATGGCTGATCTTGTGTTGTTGGTAAGAAATGGTTTGATACGGCAGAGTGACCCCAGTTTGGCATGTACTTTTTTAATAGTTAAGTTGCGATGACTATCAAATTTTAGGTGGGAGTCTATGGTTATTCCCAGTAGCTTAGCCTGTGCCACTGGAGCAATTGGAGTAGCATTTGTGGAGTAGATAGTGAAATGACTGTTAGTGTTTTTGTTAGAACTGGTTATAATGATAAGCTGAGTTTTCTTATAATATAAGGGTTTATAACTAGCTGGGTGAGTTTGTCAATGATGCCTGAGTGGGGATTAGTGTCAAGCTCCTTGGCTAAGTCTATGTAGGCTGTACACACAGATTTCCCCTTGTTCAGGGCATTGGTGATGTCTTGAAGAAGTCCACAATGTTTCACAGACATTATTTCCTTTTGACACATTCAAACTGAGTAGGGGCAAGTGTTTGTTGCTAACCTATATATTTGTTGATATGGTCCATGATGATTCACTCCATGGCCTTGCAGATAAGGCTAGTCAGGCTACTAGGTCTATAATTCCCATGTCAGTGGAAGCATCACCTTTGTGCAGTTGGCCATTTTCCATTCATCTGGTATGAAGCCTGTGCTTAGACTATGGTTGGAAAGATTACCCAATGTTGTTGCTAATTCCTGTTGGAGCCCTTTTAGGATGCAGAATTGAATGTTATCTGGTTCTATAGATGTTGTGTTTTTGGCCTTAGAGCGGGTGTTTATGACTTGCTCTTTACAGATACAAGGTAGGGGACAGGTGGTAGTGATGTCATGGGGTACGTGTGGCAGGGACAGAGGAGTGAAGTTTTCACAGAACCTGTCTGCTAACAGGTTAGCTATGTCCACAGGCTCAATATATGTGGTATCATTAACTACCAGTTCAGCACAAATATGGGCCTGTCCTTTTAGGCAATGGATGTAACTAAAGAATGCCTTATGGCTATCCTTAGTTGAGGAATACAATTTGGATTCATAGGTTGCCTTTGAGGGCCTCACAAGAAGTCTTACTGTCTTGTTTAAGCTGAGGAGGGAGTGTTTCCAGTTTAGGGTGCCCTCCCTCTTACTCTTAGACAGCAATTTCTTCCTCTTATTGTAAAGCCTGTTAATGGCAGTTGTCCACCAGGCAGGTTTGCTCTTCCTTCTGGAGCTTGTTTTGGTCTTATCAGGTACGGCCAAGTCAATGCAGTTAAACAGCTGTCTGTATAAAGCATTGGTGCAGAACTTGTCATTGTTGTCTGTTTCATCTGAGGGGAGAGGTGCAGTACAGCTATGTATACCATCTCACAAGAGGTAATAATGTGCTTTGGAGAAGTGTTTCAGTTTCTTTTCTGTTGGAGGTAGTGGTGTGATAGTTACTTTGAATGATGCTGATATGTGGTCAGATATCACTAGAGAAGACCACACAGTGGTAGTGCTGGAATGTATTCTGCATTCATCAGACCTATCATTGAGTGCAATGCCACCTTTGATTGTACCTAGCCAGGAATATCCAACAACTGGAACATTTACACAGGTTCCTCATTAAATCAATACATGAACACTGCATCAAGGCCCTATCCCTGTATTATGTGTCCTATAGCCTTTGGAGTGACATGTATGCATGCCATACAGGACATTGTCAGATACCACTGTGGACCACCTGCATATCCATGAAACAACTAGCACCAGAATTACCCATTCTACAGACCTGCACCTTACCTGTGGTATAAATAGGATGTGCTGGAGAGACAGGTATGTATCCCAGGGACTACACCATATATGGAACAGGCTCCCCAACTTTATGAAGCACAGTTCCATGCTAATGCAAATCAAGTGCAAGTTACATAACTGGATGGGGAACAGGACAAGCATCACTGGTTTGGGACCTATGTCACTAATGGACACAGGGAAACTGTAGATGTTTCATCTCCCAGACACCTGCTTGTAAGTGTTTAATCTCCCAAAACCCTGCTTACACTTATCAAGGGTGTCAGACCTTGTCAGAGATTTTGGATGCATGGCTGGGCTTAAAGAAGCCCTTGTGTTAGCCTAGTAAACACCTATGGATCTATGGACCCATGAACCTATACTGTATTACGTTTCTGATGACATTTCTCTCCTGTGCTAACATTCAGTCCTGTGCTCTGATGTTGATGGGTTGATTGTAAATGTGTACCCATCAGTGTCTCCAACACAATCCTGAAAGCGAAACGTAAACATTTCCATCAGACACATTTCATTGTGTGACTCCACAGAACTTACAACAACATCCATCATCTTCTTCTTCTTTCAGGTTTTCCTGGTTAGGGGTCACCACAGCAGATCACCCATCCTTTCATGACTGGCAGTAGAGTTTTATGGTGTCGAGTTGACAGCCCGGCACCCAACCTTCCACAGAAGGCACACACATGCACGCACTCATGCCTAGGGCCAATTTAGAGTGTCCAATCCACCTACAGCATGTCTTTGGGATGTGGGAGGAAACTGGAGCACCCAGAGGAAATCCACATGACCACTGGGAAGACATGCAAACTCTGCACAGAAGGCACCCCAGCCGAGGATTGAACCGGAGGAGAACCACTTGCTGTGAGGTGGCAGTGCTAACCACTGCACCACCACGGCCACCCACAACAACATCTATCATAACATACACAAATAATGCTATACACATTCTAAATGGCAAAGTACAATAACGTCAAAATGTGTCCATGTCATCCATGTGTACCACATCACTAAATGCTCCACAGCACAGTAGGGTAGGCCGGCCCTCCCTCCACCACCTCCAACACCATTTCCCAGCATTTCTAGGAGTCAGCCTGGCAGCACTGCCTCTGCTGCCCCTGCACTATCTGCCCCCTCAGGTAGCCCTGTCCAAGAGGCTGGTCCACTGATTCAGGTTGATTCATCAACTTTCACATGATGTGTTTTGTCAGTGAGCCAATTGGTTACCCATCGACTAACATAAGGGTTAATCCCCAGCTTGGTGGTTTTCTCAGTGATGCCTGCAAAGGGGATTGTATCAAAGCTCTAGGCCAGATCACGATAGGTGGTATGCAGTGTCTTACCTTCATCTAAGTCTGTTACATGGAATCAGTCATCTGTGACAACATCACAGATCATCTATGGCATGACTATGCACAAACACCTTGCTGATACGGTTGAATATACACTTCAAAACACACCCTCCACATGGCCTATGTTCCCATACAAGGATGTACATGTCAACACGTATCCACCTGAGTTGGGGGGACAGCATCTGATGTGTGCATATATAGAGACATCCTGACTCTTCTCAAGTGTGAAGTAGACCAACATGTCATCATGGACCTCTTCTACATGTGCACTAGTAATATTCCAGGTCTGTGAAACAGACATGTGAGTTGTTAATGCTATATCAAGTCTGTTACATCTGATAGATGTCCTCAAAGAAGGCATTGAGGGCATGCATAATGACAACAGTATCATCTTGTGGAATGTGACCAGGTCAACGCAT
>NC_056735.1:602905831-603033331 GCF_019279795.1 Protopterus annectens
AGTTTATTTCCAACAATTTCTCATCCTCAGTTGTAATTCACTGTTAATGACCCTTAGACAGTACTATTGCTAGATTTTTACTACTGTTATTGTAGAATGTAAAATTTCAGTTGTAATTCACTATTAATGACTATTAGACTGTACAGTTGCTAGAATTTGTTATTATTGCAGAATGTAGAATTATTTAAATGTAAAATGCTGCATAAAGCTGTATGACTTCTATTCTTTATATGTGTATATGCTAATATGTTTGTCATTGTTACTGGAGCTTTTTTCCCTGGGCCTCCACAGAAAGCTGACTCTTTTTAGGCTCAGTCAACTTCCCTGGTCATCAAACTGAAAAATATCAATAAATAAATAAATAAATAAATAAATAAATAATAAATATGGGTAGGTTTATCTTTGCACTTAAATGATCTTTAATTTTATGAATTGTCATGTTTTACAACTTGTTGACTCAGTCTTAAACATAAAACTTCTGACTGTTAGAAGTAATTTAGACCTTTTCATTTTAAGTGTTTTTCTCTTCATCAGTCTTATTTTTTAGTAACTTCTCAATTTTATCCCTGCGCTCCTACAGTATATGTTGTGCATCTAAGGTGTGGATGGTCATCCAATCGTAGGTCTCTAGGACAATATGCTAGTATATTTTTAATCTATGGCCAGCATTGCTTTATACAGCATTAATGTGGTCCTTTAACAGATCTGTTACAATGACCTTAGCCAAACTCATTTGCAGGTATGAGACTGGATCATTTTATGACCAATCCTGCCAATCATTAATGAATGTTTAGTTTTCTTAAAAATAAATTGCCTTTGCAGAAGAACAGTTTGAGTTTCCAATGACTTTCTAGAAGATCTATTTTGAAATGTAATTTTAACAAGACATTGTGATCTAACTGTGTGCATTTAAGCTGCCATTAAATAACCATGTTGGCAAGTGATTAATTCCTTCTCTGTCCAAGGGCAGGAATACACTTAATAATAACAAACATACATGATCAGGGGTTGTTGTAAACCTTTTCAGCATCTCCCAATCATATAATAGAAAAGTATCTATTAATAAAGCAGACCACTTAATGAACCTTATTGGACTAAAGATAAATATAAAATTCCACTATGACAAAGGGTGTATTTGAATCCCCTTCCCCCACCAAATTAGTATCCAATCTTTACAAACAACACACAGTCTAGACTCTTAGACCATTTTGGTTACAGACAGGTGGAATATATTAATAGCAATGAGCTTGTGTCCTGCCAAATATTCTCTACAAATAATACGCATGCCTTCCTGATCAGTTCTTTATTCCTCCAAATCAAAACAAATACCCATAATAATCAAAATAATTAGAGTCCTGTACCTGTTTGTATGACAGGAAGTAAAACCCCTCTGATTAAAGAAATATGTATGTAGTTTGAAGTACTCCGAGTCTTTCAGGTGAGACAGAAACCGAAAGTGTGACTTAAACTTTTAGAAATAAGCAAATACCTCAGCATACCTGCCTGGATTCATAATACCATTGGCATTTCATAAAAATAAAGTATTGATAGTCAAAATTTATCAAGCTGGTTTAATGAAGCTGGTTATTCACCTTTCATATGGGAATTAGGAAAAGTCCTCTCCTCTCTTTCTGGAATGAAGGTAAATCTGGAATTAGTTTTGTCATCCTGCATCCCCTAGATCTGTAACTTTAATTCCAGGAGTTTGATTTTTATCTGAGCATTTATAGATCATCTTTGCATAAAACCCAACATGTGTAAGCTGTGAAATTGTTGTAATAATCATGATTAGAGATAACTTTAGTAGGCTCAAATCAGTTATTTTCTAGTTTTATAAACATTTTCAGATTTCCTAAATCTGTACCTTCTGAACTTATATTTTTTATTTATTTATCCTTTGTTGCTTGGGTTAGTTCTGCTGAGCTATTAGGCCATTTTCCAGAGAGATACAAGGTAGTATTTATACTTGAAGGGGAAATTTGGCCATCACATCAAAAAACTTCCCCTACTCATTGTGGAATGATTGTTCCATTCCTAGCATGCTAGTTGCTGGGAGAATGTTGCTTAAGTCTGAGCAAGATGATGGAAACCACAGAAGTGAATGCCTGTGCTGTTGAGGAGTCAGTGCAAGATACAGAACAAATTGTTTGCTGCTTCTGATATAAATTAATCTAAAAATGAAAGGTGGATAGTTATAACCTTCCAGTCAGGAAGGTTGCAGGATGATAAATTTTGTGAGATGGTGCTGTAGAGTGAATGTGAGAATGGAAATGACATTTTGTGGGTTGACATTATGGATAAAATACAAACTGAAAAATCCAAATTGATTTTGAAGGAAGGACGTCAGATGAAATTGTATGGAGAAACAGGAAAGGAACATGCAGAGAAAGCACTGAGATAGAAACAGAAGAATGGTGATGTAAACAATCAAAGGAAATTTTTACTGAGATTTCAAAGTAAAGAAGAAAAAAGGGAACAGTTTGATTATGTCATTCAGTTTGAAGGCTCAAGAGGTATGAGCTTTTATTCTTATTCATAAGGAAACATTTTGCGATGTTATATATGGGGCTGATTTCCCTATGGAAAAGTTTCTGGGATAGTATGAAAAGAAAATGAACTGTAATTCATGGAGCCTATATGTGGTCAAAGCATTTCATAGGGAAACAAAAAAAATACATTTACTGTTTCAAATTCAAGTTGAAAAAGAGAGAATTAAGTAAATTATGTAAAGAAGTTATAGTCATTAGTAAAGTTTATGATAATAGACTGGAGAATAGGATTGTTATATTGTGCTGAAAATGGAAAAAAAATTACATATTTTTAGTGAAAAAAACATAGAAGGGAAAAGGGTGTATTATATTGGGGCTACCCAAGACTTTTTTTGGGGGGGTGATCATTTTATAAGTAACTGTGATAAAAGGAATTGTTACATGCAAAATATTTTAAAAAATTTGCATTTATGGATGGATTGTAAAATATTTATAAAAGACGAAAAAAACAAAGGGGAAGAAAATATACATAGTGTAAATAGAAGACAAAAAAGATGTAGAAAAGTAAGACCAAACTAGTGGCAAGATGAAAGTAAAGTTAATGATAAAAATAAAAAAGAAGACGTCATTGAGGAAGGTTCAGAAATAAGTGATGATAAAGACATACATTGAAAAATACTAAAAGTAAAGAAGTCTATTGCTGAAAGATGATATAATAGAAAAAGAAAGTTCAAAAGGATAGGTATATAAGAAAAAGAAAGGAAATGAATAATATGATAGTTGGTTAATTTAGTTAAAGAAACTTACAATAGCTAAAAAAAAATAGAGCATAAAATTGTGACAAGTTTTAGAGTACATTCAGTTAATGTAAATACCATAAAAATATACTTAGAAGGATAGGAGTTTTAAATTGGTATAGTAAGACTAATGTAGATGTAATAATATTTGAAGACATAAAATTGGGGTTGGGAGGGTGGCCTAATGGTTAAGGTGTTTGCCTTACAAACATAAGGTGCAGGGTTCAAGTCTCCCAAGGGATAATTAGCTAGGCTTAAAATAGCTCACAAGGGCAGTTAGCCTAGTACTGATCTATAAACCTATATGTGTGTGTTCATATATATATATATATATATATATATATATATATGTAGATAGGTGACCCCTTTTTTCAGAAAGTGCATTTATTCAAAAACAGATCAGTGAAAACTGACCAAAGGTTGTTCTTGTAGATCACAGCACAGTGGGGATAAGGGAGTATACTTTTCCTACTGTAACATGATCTTGGAGTTAGAATATAGTAGTATCGGGGGGTGTTTCATTGGTTCATTTTTCGCAAAAGTGCATTTTCGAGTAAATGCTCTTTCAGAAAAATGGGAACACGGAAGTACGTTTCAAAGAAATATTTCAAAGAAACGTACTTTCGTTGAATCAATGTAGACCCATATATATATATATATATATATATATATATATATATATATATATATATATGTGTGTGTGTGTGTGTGTGTGTGTGTGTGTGTGTGTGTGTGTGTGTGTGTGTGTGTGTGTGTATGTGTGCATAATCTCTCTGATCCTCTTTTCCTGATGTTTCCATTCATGTACATTTTGCTCTACATCTGTATCTAAGTGTCTTTTCAAAGTTGATGTAGGATTTGTTCACAGCTTTTACTTTATAGAAATTTTCTTCATTTCAAGGTTCCCTGCAACTTTGTCAGCTACTCCATATTTTTCTGCAGTAGAAAGCTTGATTAATTCACAGGTTGGCACTGCTGTTCCTTCTCAAAGATGGACCTCCTTGTGACTGCTCTGGTGTCTTGGAATCTGTCTCATGTTTCCTACTCTGATTATAATGTAGTGTTTTTATACGTGATTTTGTTTGTGTCAGTGTGTGTGTGTGTGTGTGTGTGTGTGTGTGTGTGTGTGTGTGTGTGTGTGTGTGTGTGTGTGTGTGTGTGTGTGTGTGTGTGTGTGTGTGTGTGTGTGTAATTGCAGTGGCCAGAAAAGAAGAGTGCTGATGAGGTAAGTGCCCATGCTCAACAGTTAAGTGTCCATACCAGCTATACTTAACAAAGAAACTGTTTAGCAGAAATGAAACATCTTAATCCAAATCATCCAAGAATTGTTGGTCTGAGGGATACTGTCATCTGATTTTGCAGTGTCTGTCAACAATTTTTCCTACAGCAAACCTTAGACTATTTTTATTTTCTTTAACTGTTTGTAAGTGGAGGCAGTCATAGTGGGGAAAGTTCTCCAAACAAGCTTACAACTGGTCAGAGGTGTCTTCTGATGCATGGACATAGGAAATGGAGTTAGCACTATGCTGCTTTATGCTCTTTCGCATTCAGTGCGGTGCAGGTGCATCACGGTACAGCTGGCACCTAGCTCATCTGGGATTAAATTATTAGTTTTGCTGTCAAAGAGCTACTTGGGTAGGTTAGATCTGGATAGGAATTTCTGACTCACCTATCCTGCAGCAATAAAGACAGTTAAGCTCATTGCTTTACAAATATGCAGTAGACAGTTCTTGTGCATGTAACAATCAATAATAGCATTCAGGCTTTCGCACACACGCACACACACACACACACACACACACACACACACACACACACACACACACACACACACACACACACACACACACACACACACACACACACACACACACACACCAAGTAGGACATACTGTGCACTTTAGGACAAGCACAGCCTTTCACACCTTCTCTGGGGCTGCTGTTCTGAGGAAGTCTTTTTTGCTTGTTTACTCTGTGAACCCCTTCTTCATTCATGCATCATCTGCTTCTTTGAATTTAATCTATGCCTGTCAGAGTTAGGTCTCCTCACTATTGTTCTTGTATTTCAGAATTTGAGCCTGTATCTCATGCTCAGTTTTTAGTCTAGAATCATATGGGATGAATTTTGGTGTTTCTGCTTGCAATGCCCAGCAAATAATATTCTAAAATAAGTAGGAGTCTGTATGAGCTATACATAGTAAAAAACAGGTGCTCAGACTCTTAATGCCCTACATCTTAATAACACCTTGGCAACAGTTGTATTAAGAGAAGCTTTCTCCTGGCTTCCTTACATCTCTCAGGTTTAGAGCTGCACATGCCTAGTAGAGCAAACTTATTCTAAACCTCAGTTCTTCAGTATTCGTCTGCATATTCACAATACAGTAAAACTAGAACTTGGATTAGTTTTAAAGATTTTGATCAGAGGTTATTTTATGTACTTTATTTCTTAAAGTTCTGGTCTGCACATAGGTGGTGCAGCATAAGATGGACTTTGCATGCTAATGTCATTGTGAAATAGTTAGTTCTGGGCCTTGGTTTATTTGGCATATGCATATTGATTTTAGTTTTCGTTTTTCTGTACTTCAGTTATTGAAAGTTAGCTGCTGCTTGGCCTGGGATTCTGTGTCTACCACCAATGGATTGTCACCATTTTTGGACTAGGTTCTTTTGCTTTGAATCTGTCCAGGTCATTTAAGTATTTAATGTAATTATTTATTAATTTATACATTCATTAAGTTTTACCTTTTGTGATTTATCTCATTGCTTTGTAAAAGAGTATAGTTGTCAGTAAAACACAGTTCCTATCTATCCTCTAAGAGTAAACTCATCTTTACAGCAGGCTTTTTTGTATTCCAGAAATGAGTATATTCATAACTTTTTCAGTGTCCTTTTTTCTGACGTTCTAGTAAAGTTAGATACGTAAAACTTAAACATCTATAAGCTGACATGATTTCTTAAGCATGGCAGTGAAACGGTCAGCATGGGATGTTAAGAGATGGAGCTGTTAAGAAGTATTTGCAACAAGTTTTGAAACAAAAAAAAAACAGGATATATTTCCTTCTTTATATTAATAATGATAAAATAGTGTGAGATACTGTCATATTGGGCGTGGTGTATTCATGCAGTGGATGTTAATGAACAGTTACGTTAAAATATAATGGGTAGTGTGAAGGCATTCTGAGATATATGTGCTGTTTTGTAAAAGAGGTTATGACTATTACATATATTTTCATCACAGCCAGGACCAGCACTAAATGGCCTAGATAATTACCTAGGGGCCCATTGGGGGGACACTGGTGGCTACCACACTTAATTAAAAATGAAATTTAAAGTTACTTTTCATCTCACAGATTGCTATGTATGCAGCTAATTGCTTTTGAATAGAAGTTTTTTAGCTGCTTTGCTCACACATGGAGAAATGCTGCATACAAAAGGCATTTCATATGTTACAGCTCAGTGTGTGTGTGTGTGTGTGTGTGTGTGTGTGTGTGTGTGTGTGTGTGTGTGTGTGTGTGTGTGTTTGCAGCCATAGCTAGGGATTACAGGTTAATTAATTAGCTTGTTCAGGCTCAGTCCCTCTACTTTAGTTACAAGAGACAAGAACCTTAATCTTTTACACCACTTGCAGATTAATCAAAGTTTATTGAAATGTGCTATTTTCCTTCACTGATTAATGGAAAAACATCTGCAAAACTACAAGGTGAATGTGAGTTTCAGTGCATTTTCAAAGAATGTGAGTTTCAAGGGAAGAAACGTTGACTTTTTCTCATGCTCAATCTGTTTTCAATGTGCAGCTGTTTTGTTTAACAAATAGTCATCGGTGTTTTTCTAGAAAATTTCAAGGTAGTGTTGCCAGCACAGCAGGTAGCATACTTCCCTTTGGTGCAAAGGTCTGTGGGTTCTACTCCCACGTTATGTATATGGACTACTGATACTGCATTGCCCTTCATAGGGAGTATGTGTTCTATTTCTGTGTGTGTTGTCCTTGGGATGAGTTTCTAAACTGAAGCCTCCTCTGCCTATGTGAATTGTAGGGGCTGTGAGATCTTTTACATCCATGTGAGCTATCACAAAGAATAGGAGGAAGTTCCCCAATACTCTGGCCAAGTTTCCCCTAGTAGTACAAACACCATCAGTGTTCTTTTCTGTAAAGATTATACCAGCCATGGGGGCCTAACTTGGTCAACAAAGTATATTTAAACTGAACTTTTTAAATTAAATCCATATCTCTGCCTTTTTTCAAAAGTAAAGAAGAAAACAGTATTGCACACTGACAGTTTTGAGCAGTGTTTATGGTAACTGGGGGGAGAAAGACAAACAATGTGACACTGGAATGGCTGTGTGAGGGGTCCTGGTCCATTCCTATGCCTAAAGCCACATTTGACCATGATTTGGCTCTGATTTTCATAACTATGTGTATCTCATAAAAGCTGTGTGACCTACAAGTAAACAAAAGGTGCCATGTTATACAAAACATTAAGGTTCACAATGTTGCCAATGATATCTGTCATTTAACAGAAATGGTTTTGTAGATTAATATTGTTTGGAAATATTGTGAAATAAGCATTATATGCATTACTTATATGGATTTGGTAATATAGCAAAACAGCAGTATGCAATGCCCTCTTGTCATACACTACTGGAGTGGTCTTAACCAAGTGAAAATTTCTCTCCATGATATCCTGGATCTTTATTGCACACGTACAGAGATAAAACCTTTTATCTGACCTTTACACTAGTACTTTTTTGGCAAACAAAACACAGTTTTCTTTCACATATCTGCAATACAAAATCAGTATCTACAGATGGATCTTTGATGCCTACACCAGTGTATACACTGTTTTCTACGAGTTATGATATTTTACATTTTTGTAACTCACACCATTTAGTCAAGTCTGTCATATACACATATTTCTTATTTAATGGAATTAACCATATGAATGCACTTAATGCCATTGTACAGGTTTATACTGATCTGGTGAAGCCTCATCTATTTATTGGTAGTTAGGTAAACATTCTCCTGAGTTTATTATTATATTGGCAGCTGGTAGAACCTGACTAGTCTGTCAAAGTCTATTTTCTGTGGGGCCCTTTACTATACCCTCTAGTACCCTATCTTGTTCACCTAATCTAAAGGGAACGTATCATCCCCCTCTGGTGCCTTGAGGCCACACTAAGCCAGCTGCTGTATCTTCTGTGTGCACCGCTAATACAGCTCCTGGGAAAAGGCTTGATGATCGTATACTTAGCTGTGTAAGACCCTGAAATGTTGCAACTGCTGTTCGTTTGGTGTAGTTTGCCAAATTGCTGCCTAGGTACTTCAGCATTTGCTTTCATGCACTGTGAAGGAGCTTGTATATCTGTTACTTTTATAGGCTCACGTCTGCATCCTCTAATCTCTGTTGCAAGAGTTGCATGTCTGTCGAATTGTTGAAAAATGTATTGTTAATTATGCCCATTGTTTGCTAAAGGTTTATTTTTAACACTTGCACTGTTGCTAGTATAAGTAAGTCATTTACACTGCTGTTGAATTTTGTTTCTAAACAAACCAGTTATGATATTCCTGTATTCTGCTTGCAATGTTGTGTTTAATATGGAGGACTCTGCCACTCTCTTGCTGATCCTACTGCTCATCTACCCCACATCCTGTCTTAACCTGCTATCAGTACCTGTTGCCTTTCTTCTCCACATCTGCCTTACCTACAACTCTTACCTGCCTCTGCTTAACCATTAATAACCCACAGTATCACCAGCCTTCTACTTTTAAGCTTATTTCCCAACCTCAGTCTCTGTTTGGTCTATCTTTCTGACCTTTCTTAATGTGTAAAAGTGTGTATCACCTCCACTGTCACACTTACCTGATCCCTTTATTCTCTATTTTCATTTTTAGGTTTTTTTTCCAAATTGCTACCCCATCTCAGTCAGACTGACGTCTAAGAGCTATTGTGCCCTTTTTACAGTCTCCTGGATATCTGCTAACACTGGGCTGTGCTCAATCCTCCAAGTACCACGCACACCTTTCAAACTTGTATGTTCACCTTAAGCTACTATGTACCTGTGTATTTAGTTGCATAACTAGTTATTGTACACCGCTGAACTGTGCTGACTGCACTTATTGCCTTCCACTATCTCCTGCTTCTGCTTCCATACTTACTCCCTCTCATCGCTACTCTGCTCTTAAAACTACTGTACTGTTTTACTAAAGCCACCTATATCTCTATCAGTAAGCACTTTACAGGCTTCCCTGTACCCATCTGTCACCCCCTCAATTTTCTAATCGTACTCTATGAGTCCTCTCACCTGGTCTTCTACAATATCTATCTCTAGGGAAAGTGCTTACTCATCTGGACTTCTCTAATTGTTTTATTTGGTCTTGCAGCATGCTGCATCATGGCTCAGCCTGCTCTTTTCACCTTCACTATGCTCTGCCTCAGTCCTCTCATCTCCCTTACCCCATTCCCACCCACCCCTAAATCAATTACCTTTATACCTAACCTCCTTACTCCACTCCCAAAACACTCTCAAACTGCATATTCCTCCACTAATTAGATCCCTACCTCTTCCATCCTAGCCCTTCCCACAACTCAACAAACACCAGCTTATAACTTCTACCCACTCTCACCACTCACATTCCTTGCCTCCCTCCATACTTACTTCAACTCATCCTCCCCCGCTAACTCACACAAGTTTCTACATTTCATACACATTGCACAACACCATGTTCCTCCTTCATCCATTATACTTATCCTTACCCTTTCTTCTTCTTCTACAACTACACCTCACCTCCTACCACATTCAGCTAAATCTACATCCAACCTCACCTACATTCGCCTACCCCATCAGTACTTTTACCCACTGCTTCTCTCCTATAACACCTACTCTCTTCTCCTTCACTGAACACTCACTACCTAAAATAAAACTCCTACCCAAAACCTTTGCACATTATAAACCCAAACCTAAATTTTCCCTCACCTCACCACACTATATCTCTTCTACTACCCCTCTGTAACAGCCTTCATCTCTCAGGTGACCTCCTCCCCAATCCAGTCCCCCACATTAACTCAACCTCTCCCACCAACTTTACTCACACAGTTTCACAAGTACCTAAACAAAATCTCAAACAATCTCTCCTTTTCTCCATTAACACCCACAGCATTCTTAACAAGACATCAGAATTTCGCTCCTGGACAGATCAACACTCCTCAGATATTATCTCACTCTCTGAAACATGGCTCAAACCACATAACACAGACAACAAATTTTCCCCCTCCAACTACAACATCTTATGTCTTGACAGAACGCATAAAAAGGTGGAGAGGTAGCTATTATGTACTTTGACCTCCTAACCATATCCCCCAACCATCCTACCTCCCGCATTTCACCCAGCTGAACCCCTCATTGCCAATTGTAAACTTAACAAATACAAAACCGTAACAGTAGTTGCTGTTTATATACCCCCAGTTGACAACACGCCACAATAGAAGAAATTCTTCCCTGGATGGCTAACAACATACCTAACAAAACTATCATTCTTGGAGACGTTAACTTTAACTGGCTTGCTGTCTGCTCAAGCTCCTCTACCACCAGCATTCATCTCCATAGTTTCACCAAGCTTATCTCTTCTCCTTCTTTTCTCCACAAATCTACAAATTTCAGCTCCATTGTCAACTGGATTATTGTCTCTCATCCTAACCTCTATCATCACCCTGAATTCTCTGAGTATCTCCCAGACTCAATAAGTGATTACTCCCCCATACGAGTCCTAAGGTCCTACCTTCACCTCTCCACACCTCACAAATTTAAAGAATGCCTTAAGCTAACCAAGTACAATCCAGAGACTCTCAACAACCATCTCTCCTCAATTGGCTGGTCCTTCCTCTTTCACTTCTCCTTAGACAAAGCCATTCTCCAGTTCAGCACTGTCTTTCTAAACATTTTAAACTCACTAGCCCCCACCAAAAGAGTTAGAGTCAAATATCGCCATTCACCTTGGCTCACCCAGCTAATCTATTCTATTATCCAAAACAAAGATTCTGCTTGGAAACTTTGGATAAAAACAAAATCACTCACTCATTTCCACAAATATAGGGAACTCCATAATATGGCCAAGAAATACATAAACATAGACAAGAAAAATTCTACCAAAGCTCCCTAACCACACAGTCTAGAAACCCCACAAATTTTTTTGGATTTCCATCAATCAAATTCCCCACACTGGTGACATTTCTGCACCCACTCCCCACCCCAATAACACTCCACAAGAAACTGCTAACACCTTCAATACATATTTCATTGACACCATTAGCAAACGTATACCGTCCTCCAACTCATCAAATCACTCTTCTCCCAGCCCCCCCATGTCAACACTGCCCTTTCTCACTAAACCCTATCTTCACTAGCTATATTAAAAACCTTCTTTTTAAACTTAAAATATGTTCCCCATTTGCTGACAACTTGCCATCTCTCTTCCTTAAGGCTGATGCCAGCTCCATAGTATATCTTGTTTCCATCTTCATTAACCGTTCAATCTCTGAATCGACTGTCTCAAATCTTTAGAAGAAATTCCACACTATACCTATTAACAAAGGGGGAAACTCTGTCAAACTTCCTATCACCACATTGTCATGCTATCTCCCCTTTCCAAAATTCTTGAGCACTGTGTGCATAAACAACTTATATCTTATCTCACTCATGAATCCCTAATCACCCCTACCCAGCATGGTTTCTGCCCTAATCATAGCATTACTACCACTCTTATCTCCTTTACTAACTGCATCTCCGTAGTCAGAGATGATAAGCTAGTGTTCTGCCTGTTTCTAGATCTCTCCAAAGCCTTTGACACTGTCTCCTACCCCATCCTCCTCTAAACTGGCCCAACTCAATCTCTCCCCCCTACAATTATCTCATGGTTTGCAAGCTACCTGTCTGACAGACAGCAACCCATCAGATGGCTCACCAGTCAATCACCTTTTCTCTCCATAAGAATGGGTGTCCCACAAGGCTCTATTCTTAGCCCTCTTCTCTTTACCATTTTGACTAACCAGCTTCATACATCCTGTCCTTAGTCTTTCCTCATACAGTACACTGATGACTCTGTTATTGTCTCAGTTGCTGACAGTCTTTCAGACCTGCACACCCTCACTCAAACCTTTTATAACCTTGCTGAATCTTGGCTTACTACCACCCAATGGATACTGAACCCTAAAAAGACAAAACTGCTCCTATTCTTACCCTAATCTCTCAACCATCTTAAATCCTCTTTCTCTATCGCCTCCCTTAATAACACTACTATATCACCCAAATCCCACGCAAAGCTCCTAGGAGTAATGATTAATGACCAATTTAAATTTGATCTCCATGTACACCACTGTATAAAGAAAACCCACAAAGAACTTGGCCTACACAGAAACTAAAGGTTCCTTACCCCCAACTCCAGAATTTCACTTTCCCAGGCATTTCTCTTACCTAACCTCTTCTACTGCTCTCAATTCCTTACTAACCTACAGTCATCTCTGCTATCTAAATTTGAAACCACATATAGCAAAGTTGCTAGATTTGCAGTTAACATGCCACCTAAATCTCACCACTGTCGCTTACTTCAAGCATTTAGTTGGTTAGAATTTCCTCACCATCTCTTACTTAAACAACTACTTATTATCCACTTCATCCTAAACAAACCATCCTTCTGCCCTGGCATATCCTCTCTCATCTCCCTCTATAACCAGTTACACTCCCTTAGGAGCTTAGATAAAGGACTCTTACAAGTCTACAAACACAGAAAATCACTTGGCCAAATCTTCTACAGCTACCTTCCAGCACTAGCATGGAATAAGCTTCCAAAGTCCTTTAGAAAAATCTCAAAAATCACATATTCAGTGCCTGGAAATGTAACTGCAATCACACCACTTAATTTTCCTTCACTTTTTCCTCCCTCTCTTTTCACCCTCCCCCTTTTGCTTACCACCTCTTTCTCTCCCAACTATACACTATCTACTGTAATTCTCTGTCTACTGTAATTCCCTGCTAAGTACAATGTTTACTATCTACTGTCCCCCAAACCCTGCCAACTCCTGCCCCAATACTATTGATACTAATTGCCTCTCATCCCCTTCTTTTTAAATCCTCTCTTACACTGACTCTTGTTTACCTCACATCTATGAATCTAACACTTGACCCTAAATATGTTTCTTCTTTCATACACCTTGTTCTTACTAACCACCTCTACACTCACATCTAATATCTTCTGCCTCACTTTCAGAGTTCCTTAATATGTTCTAAAATTGTTCTCCTGTTTTATTGTTTATACTTCTTATTTTATTTAACATTATTTCTCAAAGCTGTACTGTACATTTATTACTTATAAAATTTAAAACTGTGAATTTCCTTATTGTTTGTATAATTGTGTTCTTTGGAGCTTTTCTCCCCAGGCCTCCACTAAAAAAGGGCACAAGCTCAAATGGACTAACCTGGTCCACAAATCTCAAATAAATACATTTTGTTCTTTTTCCTTACTTCAATCAGTTTCAGTAATAGCAGTAAACTGATAATGTTTCTCAAGGCCAAAATGTACCTCTTCCTTCACGTCAGCTTAGTCAGCCAACCATAATCTTATCTCCTAGTTTATGTAATAAACCTCTCTAGCCTCAGTTTATGTGAGCTGAAGCAATGCTACCTTCCTGACATGACTAACTTCACCACTTTCTATTATTTAGCCCTAGCTTCACACGTTTAGTTTGTCTCTTTTTAGCTAAGATTCACACGTTTGTGACAACCCTCCCATCATAGGCTCAGCTTGTGTTAGTATACAACCTTTAACATCTGCACTTGATTAGTATGTAAGACTGCTGGCAGTAGACCTTTCTTTATATTATACTTAATGCTTCTTAGTAAAGCATTAACAATCTGTCTGCTTCCATTTTTCTCTATCCTGTTTTCCTTTAGCTAGGACAGTAAGGTCTATGCTGTTATTTTGTAAAGGTCCATTTGGAAGTTCTGAATGGAAAACATGCTGATATTGCACTTTTTTTTCCTTTGAGATTATGATTGCTTTAGGTAATTGAGGAGGATTATAACATTTAAATTACTTTTTCATTTAAATCTTGAGCTTGGTGTCATTTTCTGTCTTAAAAATTTCTGACAGGTATGTTTCATCAGTTTATGATTTATTGTTTGTCTTATACTGTTTTAGACTGTATCCATTCATTTGACTAAATCATCAGGGAAATTATACTGCACATTTATTTATTTATTTTATTTACATTTGTTTTTCGGGAAATTCCGACTGGATGTAGGTCTTTTTTCAGCGGATGCCCAGGGAGAAAAGCTCCACATCATGTACATGATAAATAGAGATACAAAGTTGCAGCAACAGTAAACAACATTACAGGTGAAGTTAGAGATTTACAGAAACCTGTGTGTGTGTGTGTGTGTGTGTGTGTGTGTGTGTGTGTGTGTGTGTGTGTGTGTGTGTGTGTGTGTGTGTGTCTCTGTGTGTGTGTGTGTGTGTGTGTGTGTGTGTGTGTGTGTGTGTGTGTGTGTGTGTGTGTGTGTGTGTGTGTGTATGTATATATATATATATATATATATATATATATATATATATATATATATATATATATATATATAAATCTGTGAGTATATAACCAAACAACCAAAGTAATATAAATGAAAACTGATGTAGTACAGCTGCTTTCCATACCTACAGGTATTAACAGGTGTTAAAAGGATGTTTTTTTTATTATTTAGGGAGCTCTTTGTTTGAGTAACCCACAAAAATGTTGGCATATAAATAAATCAAATAAAAATGATCTTACTTCTCCAAGGTCCAGTACAACCAAGCAGCAGAGTCAAAGCCAAGTCCAAAAAATATCACAATGAGCAAAAACGATGAGCATAAATATTTAATGCAAAAAACTGTCAGAAGTAAGCACTTTCTTCTTCACAATCATTTAAAGGGATCCAAGACTTCATCAGACTTAACATTAAATAAAAATCAAGCCTTTAAATACTACTAAAATGTATCACATGATCAATCATGTGATATCATATAACTCTTCTGATTTTTTAAATATCTGTAATTGATACTAGTGTTTAAATGCTTTTCCTCACAAGTTTCCAATAATATCTGCCCCCCCCCCTGAATTTTTTATACTGTAAAAAACATCCCTACTACCCCCAGTTTGTCCTCTGGTACATGCTTTAACACTCCAAAAAAAAAATTTAAATTAATACATCTCATATAGAATGTACAGATTGCATTTAAGATGTCCTTCATTTTCATAACCCTAAGATGTTCAAAATTCTGTCTTTTAAATTCCTGTTTTACATATGTAAAACATATCACAAGAGACACAGGTTGCATAATAAACTACATATTCTGACCTATAGGTAAAATAATCTGGTGGGCTATAAGTAGTTCTGGTATTAGGTGCAAGACTGCAAAGTTTGTCTTACATGGTGGCTGTAACAATCTTTGCTTAGGGACAGATCAATCCTTCTTTATCCCTGTAGAAAATAAGCCTTTCCACCTTCCTGAAGGGTTTGGTTCTGCCAAGTTAGTACCTGAGCTACCATTGAATATCCAAGGCATTAACTATCCTCTCAGTCTGTCTCTATCTGTCTCTCTCTCTCTCTAATTCTTAGGATCTGGGAAGAACACAGTGAGGTTGCTGGACTGACTGATAGTGAGTTCTGAGACCACTTTTATCTTGAAAGTGGGGTTAGTGTGTAGCACAACCATATCCCTGTGGAAAACCTGATTATGTTGTCCCACCATGACAACTTGCATTTCAAAGACTCACCTTGCAGATTCCAATGCAATAAGCAAAATAGTTTTTCATGTTAAGAACTTCAGAACAGCCTGAGAGGCCAGACTGAAAGTTTGTAGGGTCAATTCTTCAAGCATGTAGTTCAGATCCCAAAAAGGAAGAATCCACTTGCGAGGGGGTGTCATATACAATGCTCTTTTCATGAACTGTTTTACCAAAAGAGAAGAAGAATAAAGGAAATCCACTGGCAGACAAGAAGAGTTGGCTGCTGAATGTACCTTAATGAAAACATATAAGTTACCCAGAAGTAGCTAACACAAATATTTCAATACCAGGGGATGTTAACCTCAAAGAATACTCTGTTTCTATTTAGGCACCACTTAGAAAACTTCATCTGTTTGTAAACATAAGATTTTCTAGTAGCAGGTTTTATGGCCTTCTTTGACACCTGTTACACATCCTCATGAAACAAGTACCTAAACAGAGCAAAGACCGAGTCATCCAGGCTGTCAGTTGTAATTGCTGCAAATTAGGATGCATCAGTCACCCCTGAGACTTTGTGACCAAATCCAGAGTTTGAGGAAGTCTGTGATAATTGCCCTTTGCCAATGCCATTAGAAGGGAGAACCAAGATTGTCTGGGATAAAATGGAATCACCACAATGATTTCTGGCATTTCATTTTGAATTTTATAACACCTTGTGAATCAGAGGAAAGAGAGGAAACACATACAGGAACGTTCTCATCTCATCAGAACAAGAATGCATCTGTCTTCCAAGCATGGCTGCAAGGATGTCTGGATTAAAATTTCTTCAGCTGTCCATTTTGAAAGGAGGTGAAGAGATCTGTTTGTGCCATTTCCCACATCTGGACTAGATGCTAGAACACCAATGCATGGACCTGCTACTCGTGCAGGTATACCTAATATCTGCTCAGTTTGTCGGCGGCAATGTTATGCTCTGACAGGATGTACAATGCCTGACTACTCAGAGAATGCTGTAAAACCAGCTCCCAGGTCATCATTGCTTACAGATACAGAGGATATGACCTTGTACCACTTTGTTTGTTGAGGCGCTATATCAATATGGTGTAGTCCATAACCACAAGAAGAGGACCAGGGAGTCCATTAGTGGTAAAAGACTTTCCACCACCAGGATTTCCTTGAAACTGATGAGGTTCACTGCATCCTTGGACAGCAAGTGCATTCCCACTGACACAGTCCCCAGATCAAAGTTGAATGAATCTGTCTGGACAGATTATGACAGAACTGGTAGGAGAAGGGAAGTCCTGGATTGATACTCGGGTGTTCTGTTCACCACTGTAATTCTCATCTGATGAAGAACAGCCCCAACCACTGGGATTCCAGGGAATTTAAGTGCTGTGTCCAACAATTTCATTTATAACATTGAATCTACAGGTCTGATGAAGTTCCTGTATTAATGTGTTAAGGGACCAAAGTGCTTACGTTTTGAATTTGGATTAAACTTGAAGTTCAAAGCTAGATTCCTCTCTGCTTGCTGCATTATTGCTGTTTGCTGCATTACATTTGTATTTGTATTATATTTTTGCCTGCTGCACTACACCTGCTGTGAGCTTTTCTGTGGATTTAATGGCTGCATTTCTAGTTAGAATGTCAGTTCCTGCAAATGCACATCTTAAAGCATTTTAAAAAGTTGAGAAACACTGGAAACAATGTCTCATGTAGTCTTTCTGCTCAGCAAGTGATGATACAGCAAACTCTTCTACACTCTGTATATGTATAGATTGGTCCACTTCTTAATTTTGAAATGCCACAATCTCGAGATTCATAAAATCGAGTCCACAATCTCGAGGTAGTGAAATCGTGAAACTAAGATGTGAACTAAATAAATAAATAAATAAAAATAACATGTAAAACCATGATTGTGCAGGAGGGGAAGCCCCCCTGCACCCCCCCCCCACACCTCTTGCAACTTAAATATAGCTACTCCTGGATCGCGTTACAGTGAAAAGAATGTTAATACACACCAGTATAAAGTGTGGCACAGGAACATTACCATTCCCTTCAGTGTAGCGTGATCTTGGAGTTAGTATATTTAAGTTGTAGGGGACATTGGGGGCGCAGGGTAGTTTGTCCCCCTGCAGAAACATAGTTTTACATGTTTTTTTTTTTGTTGTCGTTGTTCGCTACTTAGTTTTGAGATTTCACAATCTCGAGAGTCTAGCCTCGAGTTTATGAATCTTGAGACTATGATATTTTGAAATTACGTAGTAGACCCATATAGATATATATGTATACCTCAACAGAAACTACTATATAAAATGCTGGTAGTTAAACACTTCAAAAGCAACCATGCTGGAATGTGCCTGCTTCTTTCCCTGAGATTTTAACCACTTGCTCTTTTTATCATGTGGGACTGGGTTTGATGAAGACTAGTCTTTTTACTGATAAGGTTGCTGGGTACACAGAAGCAGGTTCCTTAGACAAGGAGGCTTGAAGGCCAGGCATGGCCCAGCATACCCTGAATTTTTTAAACACATTTTTTAAGATAAAAGTTCTTTCAGTGGAGAATTGCATACTTTCATAAAATATCCTCCAGTGCTGGAATCAATGGTGGGAAATTCACCACATCTGGGGCCTCATCCTCTCAAAGATCATATACCTTATTGATGTTGAGGGCATCCAGTGATTACTTCCAAATGAATACATCTGTAATCTAGCCATCATTTAGAAAAAAGAGAGCATCTGTTTAGGTTTCTGAATCTGTTTGTCCTCAGAGGAAATTGATTGGCAATGCTCTGACACTTCTGAAATCTCAGATTCTGGATCCTCTTCAAAAGCATGATTCTGGATTGGTTGAACTGGGGTAGGAGTACCGGTGTTACTAATAACCCAGGTTTGTATCTCATAATCAATGACCTGAAAAATGGACCTATCCATAGCCACTATCATAGCTGAAAATGCAGTCTGAGACTGTTACTTTGTAATGTGGTGAGACGTCTGTCTCTTTTTTGCATGCACTACCCTAGTGGGAGAATCCCTGGGGGGGAGATGTATCAACAATGGCAACAGATTCTGTACCTGTGATCTCACCTGCACCCGAAGAGTTCATGTTGAAAAGTGTAGAACTGTATATAATTGTGTGGAAGGTATGCAGTGGTATCTTTTATTATCATAGGCATTATTAGGGAAGTGTGTCTAGCAAATATGCGGGAATTGTGATGATCAGCATCATGTTGTACCCCAGATCTGTAGATGACCATATTTTCTCTTGAGCACTGATTCACTGTGTTTTGCTTTTTTTCTTTTCTTCATGGTTGTATGATCATGGAGTCAGTATATATAGAAGTAAGGGGGTTGTGGGGGGGGGGGGGGGCAAAGCATCCCACATGGAGATGCAGTGGACTTGCTTTCCCCTGCAAAAACATGTTTTTAGGATATATTTTTTGTGGAGAATGTTTTCAGTTAAGTGAGTTTTCAGTTAAATGAGTTTTCAGTGAAATGGGTTTGACCTTATGAGTTTCATTGTTATGAGTTTTAAATGTAATGACATAGTGTAGATCTAATCAGAGCTATATTTGTTTTCATTCATATTCTTTTATGTTTGATTGCTTTGTTTTGCAAGCGCATGCTCTCATATACATATACATATGTATATACAAGTGAAGTAGAATACATATGATTTTGCCTCACTTGGTTGACACTCAGTTTTGACAGCAAGAAAGTTGACTGCAATAGGTTGACATTGGAAACTCCAACCCTTAATTATGCACGCTGAGTAAAGTCCTTGTTAAATGCAACCAACAGAAAACAGAATAACACTGTTTTTTGCATATGGGCAAGCCCCCTGCACCCCCAGTGTGGGGGATGCACCCTCACACCCCCTGCTAATTACATATACTTACTTCCCTCACCCAGAGATTGCCAATTTAGCACAACTGCTTACCTTTTGCATATGTTGGCCTTTTGTGGTCTACTTTCTTGCCCTCAATATTGTGGTGTCTCAGTCTAATGAAGTGTCTCTCTCTCTCTCTCTCTATATATATACATATATATATATATATATATATATATATATATATATATATATATATATATACATATGTATATATATATATATATATATATATATATATATATATATATATATATATATATATATATAATATTCATATTTATTGGGTATATTTCTTTTTATTTCTAACTTTGTGATCTTTTTTCCGTGATGTTTCTATTCATTATGCATTTAACAATATCTCTGTATCTAGATGTTTTTTGGAGTTCATGGAGCTCATGTTCCTAGTTTTTACTATATAGATGCTTTCTTTGCTTCAGAACTGTCTGCAAATTCATCAGCTACTCTATGTTTTGCTTGCAATAAAAGTTGAGATTCATGCATGTCTTCTGTGCTGATCACAAGCTGACACAACTGTTCCTCCTTGCCATTATTCTGATATCTTGGAATCTGCTCACATGTCTCAAACTGTGATCATAATGTAGTGCTTTTGGACATAATTTTCTGTGAGTATATTTGCAGTACCCAGAAAATGAGACTGCCAAGCAGGTAAATGCCATATCAGATATGCTTAATAATGAAACTTTATCAAAAATGTAATGTTTGAACCCAAATCATCTGAGGTGAACTGTTGGTCTGAGCAATATTTTATCTGCTGATTTCTGGATGTCTCTCAGGTTTTGCCCATGCCTTTTATTCTATAGCAAACTTTAGACTGTGTTTATTCTTCATACATATTTGTAAAAGAAGGTATTCATAGTGCAATAAGTTCGCCATCCATGTTTTCAGCTGGTCATAGTTCTTCACTGAGGCATGGACATGAGAAATGGAGATAGCCCTAAGCTAGATTACACCCTTACTGGCTCATTACTGTAGGGACATTATTTACTGGCTGGTACACAGCTGACCTAGGATCAAATTAGCAGTATGGCTCTAAAAAGATACACAGGAAAGTTGGGTCTGGCCAGGCAATGCTGATTCACCTATACTGCTGGTAGGAAGGCAGCTAAGCTGACTGCTGTACAATATGCAGTGAATGGTTGCTGTGCAAGTAACAGTTGACAGTGCATTCAGATTATGATAAGTGTGTAAACACCAAGTTTCAAATGATGTGCCCAGTAGGGCAAGCACTGCCACCAATATCTTCTTTTGGGCTGCTGTTGGGAGTGAGACCCTAAGATTCATCAGCTTCATCGGTTTTCCCATGTCAAATAAACTCATCGATTGAAGTATGAAAACAATTATTTGTTATTCATTCTCTGTTGTTGGCTATACCATTGCAGTTACACAGTTCTGACTGCGAGGTCGGCTTCCCACTTGGCCAGTTTAATTTGGCACTGTTGGATATTGACAAAGTAAATTGCACACTGGCAGCTTGGGGTTACTTTGTCTGGCACTCTCTCAGATCTCCCTCCCCAAAAACCAATGCAGACTACCGTGGGGGGCAGAATTAACCAAAAGATACAAACCGTCATGCACCATGAATGAAATCCTGAGATTAGTACTCGCATTGTTGTATGTGAAAAGCATTGATTTCCATATCTATTGTTCCTCTAAAAGCCTTAAACTTCTGATGTATTTCCTGGTGTTGCTGTGGTCATTGGTACTTAGTGAGCACATACATTGGATTGAGTGTTTCCATTTTCTTACACCGTTATCTTGGTGCTATAAATTGGATAGTAGTTTTCCTTCCCCAGTATGTTTAACAACAGATTTCAGGGTTTCTGTGTATTTATCTATGCATATATGTTTGTGGTAGCAGTATTAGGTATTCCATGCTTGCTGTATATTGAGGCTAACTACTTTAACCTTGTCTACTGTTCCTGTGACCTTCCTGTTTAAGCAGCGTAATGTGTGCTCTGCAATTGTAGAAATATGGTATTTAATCAGCTTGCTATTTTTCCTTTCTTTATCCCCTCTAATATCTCCTCACATTTATTCTGTTTTCATTTCAGTCATTTTGGAATGCCTAGCATTAAGTTTCAGTTGCTTCTCCTCATCTGTGTCTTGACTCTGAAATCAAACTGCAATTACACCATCAGTAACACAGACTGTAGAGTCAGAAGATAACTCATTCTGCTTTCTGTGTTTAACTATTAAGTTTATGTTATCTGCTACCTACCCACCTTACAAATTGCTCAATTAATTTCAGCTGATATTTTTAACTGAAAGACTTGTTATACTGAACAGAAACTGTGATGTGGCTTGCACACTAAATGGGACACAGTCGCTAGGTTTTCCCATCTGTTCTTCCCACTAAATTTAGGATTCTTTTAATCCACCTGCTCAGCCTCCTAATTATCCTGTTCACATCTAAACTATACTTACCCATACCTCGTCAAAAGTTTTTTTTTCAGTTTCCTGACTCAGATTATACATAACATATATTAGGCACAAGACTGCTCAGAGCTACAACAAGAAGTAGTCAGTGGTGAAAGAAATAACCACGTGTCCAACATAAGTCATTCTAAGTCAAAGCTACTTGCAATCATGGACACTTAGCACTGACCTGCTGCATTCACTTGTTGACAGTTTTGTGTAGCAAAATTCTCTGCACTGTGTAACTGTGGCTAGGTTCATCCCTCTCTGTTAGCCCTCGCTTCGCTCAGGCTCACTGCATTCCCCTACCTCCAAATGCCACCCACCCCAGTACTTCTATAGGTATTTTACCATCCCACACCCACCAGTTATAGATTATCACAAACCACTATCACATAATCCCTACCCACTCTACAATTATCCTATAGTACCTCATTTCACTAGAACATAATTAACTTCACCTTCCACCTTTTTCTAACTAATAAACCTTCTACTAAATTACTGTACCCCCTCAACTCATTGTCATCCCACCCATAAAATTACTCTTCTTTCAAAAATTGAACACCTTCTTCCACTTACCTCAACAATTAGTCCTCACCTCTTCAGCACTGGTAAAACTTAATTCCACCCCAAATCACCTCTCACTCTCCTTACTCTAGCTGCTTACCTAACATCCTGTCATAGACAATTATCCGCCATCCTGTCTTCAGCTACCAACTCTGACCCTCACCCACACTACACTAAACCCAAAAACATTGAAATAGCACCTGAGCTCTGTACTGCTACTTACAACGAACATTACTCATTTACATATGTAAACCTATATCCCGTATCCTAAAATGTCGTGAGGTAGAAAAATAAAAAAAATAAACAAGCACAGGAATTTGTCTGGTTCCAATCTCATCACCACGAGTGTTGAAGAAAAAGTGAAAAACAGATAAAAAATCAGAGAAACTATTGGTCTTAAAACTTCTTTGATGAGCTCAGTCACAATAATTTCCAAAAATCACTGCATGTAAAAATGTGTTTTGAATTTACCGTTTAGTACCAATAAATCTAATCAAAGCAGAATTGAGGTTAAAGTAACTAAACAGATATATATAAATATATATATATATATATATATATATATATATATATATATATATATATATATATATATATATATGTATACACACATCTCCACACAGTCTTGTCTTAAAAAGATGGTGAAATCTTCAGCAGGTGGTAACTGTAATACTGAAAAAGTTGTATATAGGGCCATATGTAATGACTGCCCTGCATTTTATGTGGATAAGACTATGAATAAACTGAAAAGGAGGATGTCAGATCATCTTTCTGACATCAGATGTAAATGCTAGAAGAATGTCTCATTCTAACACTTATTAGAACACCTCAGACATTCTGGTTTCAAATTTATCATTCTGGACTGTGTGGAGATGGATGAGCTTGAAGTCAACGTCAGTGGTGTGTGGAAGAAAAAATAACTGTGCTGGCAGTTGAAATTAAATGCATTCAGAAAACCAGGATTTAACTACTGTTGCTCTATTAAGAGTGTGTTGAATTTACGTAAGCTACCACACAATCTAAAAATCACATTTTAAGGAACATGCCCATCACCAAAACAAATTCCTGGGAAAAGAACCACTTGGCTAACATAAAAAGGAAAGCACATCAAAACATGTTAAACCCCCACACCCCCCAATGTGGGGGGCATGCAGCCACCCTCCCTAACTAAATATACCAACTCTGAGATCACACAGTAGTGGGGAAAAGGGTAAATTTCCCATGTTGGCCAAGTGGTTGTTTTCCTGGGAATCTGTTTTTGTGATCTGCGCATTCGTTAAAATGTGGATTTGGTTTTATCGTCTCAGTTATTTGTAATTCGGGTAAGTGGTATTTCAGTGTACTGAAGTAGACCCATATATATATATATATATATATATATATATATATATATATACATGTGTGTGTGTGTGTATATATTTAGCTACTTTAACCTCAATTCTGCTTTCATTAGATTTATTGCATCACACCACAGATTTAAACAGTAAATTCAAAGCACATATTTTTTTCATGCCACTATTACCATGCAGTATGGGTACCATGCTGCTGGATGCTCATGCATATTTGTGCACACACCTGCACACTTTTAAACATTACTAGTTTATATTATCCACTGTTTTCTGTATTTTTGTGTGCTTTTTCTACTAGTTTTCATTGCATAAATATATTTTGAGGCATAAACACGAAAACTGTCATGACATTTTTTTTATTTTTTTTTTTTGCAAAGCACTGACATTTTTCTGAACTGTTAATTTAGTTTATTATGCACACTAAAACAGATGGATGGATACTTACTAGATATTATTAGATAGATATATTTTTATATTTATAGTGTTATAGTTTGATTATGTTTATGGTTAGATAGCTATGTGTTTTTCTTGATTTTAGTTCTTGTCACAGACCTGATGAAGGCTTTATTGCATTGGCTTGCTGAAAGTTATGTTAGGTAAAAGTCTTTTTTATGTATATGTTATGTTTTTCTCAATACCTGATCTTGGAATGTGGGTTGCAAACAGATAGTGTTTTCCTTAACTAGGATGTTGTTTGGTCTAATCAGTAGTAGGGTGGGTGGTTACTTGCTGTTATAAAATGCACTTTTATGGACCAGTTTACATTGTTTACCATGAACAGGCTGGTTTAAAATTAAACAATACTTATATTTCCCACACGTACTTCTAAGTATATAAAAGCTGATGTATGTAACATTGTTAAAATATTTGTGATTTTTTTGTTAACCAAATGTGGCAATAGATACTGCCCCTAAAGGATCTAACCTATTGCTCCTCAACATGGTTCTCAGGAGTATGGCAAATAAGATACATGAATTCCATGCCAGTCTTTTACAGTACTCCCCTGACATTACAGTACTAACTGAAAACTGGCTAAAAGCAGAAATAAACAAAAATGAAATTCTACCCCCATGTTATAATATACACAGACTTGACAGAACAGACAAACGTGGAGGGAGAATAGCCATTATATATAAAAATAATCTCCACTTAGATCTTCTAGACCTGAACAACCCTGAATTCAACAATGCAGAAATGTTTAGTAAACTCAAAATAAACACCAATAAATATTTAACCATTATAGGAATATATATTCCCCCCTGCAACAACTTAACTACAATAGAGGATATTCTCCATGGGACTTCCTTAAACATTCAACAAGAAACCTTCATAATGGGCGATCTTAACACTGACTGGCTATCCTGTAACACAGAATCTCCCATACAGCTCAGCAAGCTCCTCGTGGTGCCCTGCAGAGTCCTACAAGCGGCCAAGAGACAAAAGAGAGACTTTGGACTTGATTAAGTATTGTTTTTGCTTGTTGTTTCCCTGAAACACTAATCTCACCTAAAACACGGCTTTTCAGTGCTTCTGTGGATCCCTAGTGATATCTGCATTGCTTACTGCACTTATTTCTTTGTTGCACTTGAAAAAAGTTACTGTTTGTCGTTTTTACATTTAAGTTACCTGTAACACAGTCGCAGGCTACACACTCAAGTGTGCTAGCCTCCTCTGTGTATTTAAAGTAATTTAAGCTCTGCATTTCTGTTGTTTCTGAAAAAAAAAAAAAAAAAAAACTTCTTGTTTTCCCACCTTTCTGAACTAGTCTAGTCCAGTTTTCAGGCTTTGCTGAATCCAGGACTGTGGTAAAGGTTCCTGTGTTGCCCATATCATACTTGGATAATTAGGTGGCTTCCTTGTTCACTGTGAGAGAGGGAACTCTGAGCAGCCTATCTGTCCCTGTAAGAGTGGTCCCAGCCCAGCAACTTGTAGCTCATTGGCCATTTTGGGCTAATTTCTATCCTTCTGATCTCCCTGGTATAAAAACTACATAGCGCGGTTTTGCACAGGTTTGCGCACCGCACAGCGCTGTTTATCTGCGGTTAAACTATTCCAGGCTCCACAAAGTCTGCACTTCAGTTTTTCCCTTGAAACTTGATACACTTCAACCCAGCACTACAAATAAGGCATTTTAAGACCGGCACTTACTAAAACTCACTAAAACTAACACTGGATTACAGCTGGCACTTCAGCCCTATACTCAGGAAGTATAAGGCTCTTTACTCATCCAATCATCAATACAGTCATGCATGTTCAAGGGACAGCTTTAGGTGTACTCTTCGGTCCAGCTGGTGAATCTGGGCATCCTGAGGCAATGTTACAATTGCCTCATGTACACAGACAACTCCTTCCTCCTCCCAACCAACACAAACATATGTGAGAGATGCAGCTACACAGCCAAGCTGGAGGCTAAGCTCTCTCAACCCACAACTGGATCATCCAGTCACAAGGAGAAGGGCAACACTAGCACCACATTACCAGACTCACATAGACCAGCCATAGCTGCACCAGCAAACAATTCTCAGAAACACGCAAAAACATACTCGGAGGATCTAAATAAAAACCTGCCTAAACAACAGAGACCTCCTAAGCATACACCCAAGCAATCCCCACCCCACAACAGAAACCAGGTAACACATACGTCACAACATCAGTTTGCCTAGCAAAAACAGCCCCTAAGGCTAAATAACACACCTAACACACTAGTAATCGGTGATTCTATCATCAGGTGCACAGACGTCCCACTCACTAGACTGAACAAGGAGAAGGTTACCGTAAGCTGCCTGTCGGGTGCCAGAATCCGCCACATAACACATGCACTCAGGTCACTCCACAACAAGTACAGATATGACTCTGTCATTGTACATGTTGGCGTAAATGACCTGAGACGTACCTCCCTAGACTACATGAAAAGAGACATTGAGGAGCTCTCTGACTATGTAGCCCAGGATGGTATGACTCTGACTTTGAGTAGCATCCTGCCCTCACCCAAAATGATGCCAGCATATGAAGAAAAAATGATCAGTTTCAACAATTGGTTAAACAACTGGTGTCATTCAAAGGGGATCCAGTACTTGTCAGCCTTGGATGACATGCTTGACAAGCCACGTTGCTTCGTCAGAGACGGCTTGCACTTGTCTCCCCTGGGCTTTCGAATACTGGCCAAGACTCAAGCCACCCCAATACTGCCTTTTTTAGGCAAGGCTCAAAAGACAAACTCACCTCCATAAACAACAATAATAAACAAAAACTGAGGGTAATGCTGCTCAAAGCCAGAAGTCTAAACCTCAAAATGCACGCACTCGAGGTTCTCCTTAGTATGGAAGAAATTGATGTATGTGCAGTGACAGAAACCTGGTTCAAGGCTCCAGAGAGCACCCCAGCACTACCAGGCTATAACTCCTACCATACCTTTAGGTCCCAAAACCAGGACCAGAACACAAAAGGAGGGTGTGTGTCCATATTCATCAAGAACACCCACACCTCCGGGCTAGTAGCACAGCACACGGAATCTGAGACCATCCAAGTGCAATTGACAGCAGGTAAATTGACTGTTCAATTTATAGCTTGCTACAGATCTCTCACCTTGTCTCTGGACCCTCACGCAGCATTCCTGAGAACATTAGAAAGTATGAAGATTCTACCCAACACCATGCTACTGGGTGACTTCAACTATCCAAACATTCACTGGAAAAACTACTCATGCTCAAACGCCCTAGCCCAACGCTTCCTTGAGTTTATAAACTCAAATGCCCTGGAACAGCTGGTCACCACTCCCACAAGAGGTGACAACATACTGCACCTGGTCATCACCAACATGGGGAACCTATGTTCCACACCTGAGGTAAACTCGTCATTGATAAGATCAGATCACAAACTAATCACACTGGACATCCACATCCCGACCCCCTCCCCCCTCCCACAGTCAAGGAAATCAAGGTAAAAAGCTTCTCTAAAGCCAACTTCACACACCTCAAGACCAAGGTGGGAAGTTTCAAAGCTCCCAATCAAATGGAAAATGATGACCCATCGGCAGAATCCTTTACAAGTGCATTCTATGAACACCTTCAAGAATGCATGGACCGAGCCATCCCAAGTAAAACCAAGACCAACTCCTCAAAAAAGAGGAAGCCAGACTGGTGGACCCCGGCCATAAATAAACTTTACAACAGAAGGAGGAAACTCCTGCAAGATAGAACAAAATCCCAAAATAAGAAGGCATCTCTGATTAACATCAGTAAAAAACTGAGCTCTCTCATTAAATCATCCAAGGCCAACTTCGAAAGAAAAATAGCCAATGACTCTAAGGATAACCACAAGGCCTTCTTTAACTATGTCAAGAGTCTAGGGGCAAACTCTCAGATATGCTCTGAGCTAGTGCATAATGGCCATAAATACACTGAACCAACCGACATTGCCAACATCCTGGCTGACAAGTTCAGTGCAAACTTCACCCCCCCCTCCACCAAAGGGGCTAGCACCCATCCAAGTAGAATGTGGCGCTCCAGATATCTCAGAAACACAAGTAAAGACAGCCCTTGCAAAGGCCAAAAACACAGCATTAATGGGACCAGATGGTATCCCAGGTTGTATCTTACATGAGCTTCAAAATGAACTAACCCCCCATCTCAAAACACTATTCAAACTCAGCCTCTCTACAGGCTATGTACCCAAAGAATGGCATACAGCAACAGTCGTACCACTCCACAAAGGTGGTACCACAACTGACCCTGGGAACTATCTCCCTATAAGCTTGACTAGCTTGGTCTACAAAGCCATGGAACGCATTGTCATGGAGCTCATTAACAGGGACATTGGGAACCTTCAGACATTGGACCCCACCCAGTTCAGCTTTGTTAAAGGCAGATCTTGCCTCCTGAACTTGGTTCACTTCTTCAAAACAGTCACCAAGGCCATAGATAAAGGGAAGGTGCTCCACACAGCATATCTGGACCTCAGTAAGGTGTTCAACACCATCCCACACTCAGGAATCATAGACAAACTCATCAGCTTAAATATCAACCCCCATGTCATGAGATGGGTTGCCAATTGGCTCTCAGACAGAGCCCACACGGTAAGAGTGGCAGGCGCCATGTCTGACTCTAAACCAGTCACAAGCAGAGTCCCACAGGGGTCAGTCCTGGGACCCCTCCTGTTCGGTATATATTTCTCCAAAGTACAGGCAAATGCGGAGGGACTGTGGCTAACCAAGTTCGCAGATGACTGTAAACTGGGTGCAATAATTGACTCTCCGGCTGACACAGACATCCTGCAAAAGGGTCTCTCAGAGACAAACACCTGGTGTCAAAGTCATGGCCTCAAGCTAAATGCCAAAAAATGCATAGTAATCCCATTTGGGAAAAACAAAGTACCTACAAACTACCACATAGATGGGAATCCACTAAGTACAGAAGAAGTAATTAGGGACCTGGGTACCCAAGTAGATAGCATGCTCTACTTTGAGAACCACATAGCCAAAATGGTCTGGAAATCCTTCTATGTGGCACACCTGAACACAAAGGGTTTCTCATCCAGATCCAAGGAGGTGATTGTGCCCCTTTACTCCTCACTCATTAGGCCCATAATAGAATACAATGCCCCATTTGGGATGTACCTCACTAGACACCTGCAACAACTAGAAAGACCACAAAAGTACCTCACTAAGAGGATTAAGGGTCTTAAACAATTACCCTATGAAGCACGACTAAAAAAGTTTCAGCTCTTCTCAGTCACTTACCGTCTGCTCAGAGGTGACCTATGCCTGACCTATAGGGCCATGTCAAACCCTGAACTAATGGACATGCTTCACCTCAAAAAAACGAGATCCCTCAGAACCACTCATTCTAGTGACTTGAACCTATGCACAACAATAAACAGGACATACTGGAGGGATAGATTCCTGTCCCAGTGACTCCCCTCACTCTGGAATAGAATCCCAATCCATATTCGACAGAGCTCCTCTCTGACCCTCTTCAAGAGAAATCTTGATGAGTGGATGGGTAATCGTAAGTTCTACCCTGGGATCACTTCAGGAGCCCTGTTAGACAGAGGCCCAGGTTACTAATCTAATGGGGAGGTGAAAGCCATCACTCTGTGGCTAGGCTTATAAATGCCCCTGGGCAGATAGCCTAGTACTTACCTATGAACCTATGAACCATACATTTCCTAAATCTGCATGGCTTCACCCAGTTAGTACAATCTGCAACCAAAGTAGATAAATCCACTAAAAGACAATTGATTCTTGACTGGATCTTAACAAACAAACCTTCAATCTTTATCACTCTGGATGCCTCCCAGACAGCATTTGTGATCACCTCCTAAACTACCTTCTGAGACAATGCCTCTACCCCTACAGAACTGTCACATATCAACCAGTCCTAATTAGACCCGAAATAATTAAATGCACAAACTTTCATTTCCACCATTCATCTATGTAATTGGACCCCTGCTAAGAACATTACCCCTGGATACTGCCATAGCTTACTTTAATACCACTTTCCTAAGCATTCTAAACAAATTAGGACCACACAGAACCAGAAGAGTAAAATCTAATACTACTGCTTGGCTCACAAAAGACACTAATCAACTATTTAAACAAAGATATAAAGCCTGGAAACAATGGCATGCTAGTAAAATCCATGTCTACCTAGAAAACTACTGACAACACAGAAACAAATCTAAAATCCAGATGAAAAATAACATATAATCCTACAATACTGAAATTCAACAAAAACACCAAATAACCCGCAAAAATTCTGGTACTCAATTTAAAAAAAAACTACAGCCTGGCCAGTCTCCCACACCAACTCCAGCAACCACAAACAATGTAGACAGTATAGCAAGACAATTTAACACATACTTTACTAATTCTATATTAGCCCTTATTAATAAAAGAGTAAACAGAACACACAGCTAATCCAATTAGTAAAAAACTACAAGAAGAAACTAGCCAAGCTGGAGTTTTCACTGTGTGACTCCTTAAAACCTCTTGTAAAAGAGGATTATGGAATAAATGCAAATGACACCTTAAGGACATCAGGTGTTTTAACTATATGGCAGTTCTGAATGCCCACGACTTTTTTCTTTTTAAGTCTGATGTAAATGGACAATTTTAGGGCAGTAAAGCCAAACCCCACTAGTTGTGGACATGCATGTTTCAGTCTTCTTATGACCTTGTCAGCAGAGCATGAGTGAACTGTTGTAAGGCCAGGCTCCTCTAGCCCGAATCCATCCAATAAAATCAAAGACACTTTCTGTTTTAAACCCATCCAAAACTTCTTCTTCTTCTTCTTTCGGCTTTTCCCGGTTAGGGGTTGCCATAGCAGATCACCTGTCCACTCATGATTGGCAGTAGAGTTTTACAGTGTTGAGTTGCCAGCCCGGCGCCCAACCTTCCACAGAAGGCACACACATGCACTCACACCTAGTGCCAATTTAGAGTATCCAATCCACCTACTGCATGTCTTTGGGATGTGGGCGAAAACCGGAGCAACCGGAGAAAACCTATGTGACCACAGGGAGGATATGCAGACTCCGCACAGAAGGCACACCAGCCAAGGATCGAACTGGAGAACCTCTTGCTGTGAGGCAGCAATGCTAACCACTGCACCACTGCGACCGCCCTCCCAAATCCATCCAAAACTACACCATAAAAGAAAACACTTAGCAAATTAAAACCTGTAACCCTAGCAACCGATGCTTACCTAAAGAATACCTTAAACTGGCAGCAGATGATGTTTCCTATCTTATCTCAATTCTTATTAACCACTCCATCACAGAGCATTACATTCCCAAAATTATTTGGAATTTGGAAAATATCTTACATCATTCTACTACACAATGGTAGCAAATCTACTGAACTCTCAAACTACTGACCAATAGCAATACTATCTCCCCTATCCAAAACACTAGAAAAGTATATTCACACCCAACTCATGAGTTACCTTTCTTCTGATAACCTTCTAACAAATACACAGCATGGTTTCTACACCAATCACAGTACAACAACCACCCTTCTAAGTTTTACAAATACAATAAACCAATACAGAAATGAATGAAAAATAATGTCCTCCATCACCTTAGCCCTATCCAAAGCATTTGACACTGTCGCCCATCAGAAACTCCTTACTGAACTGTCCTCCCTCAGACTCAGTTTTTCATCACTTTCTTGGGTCCATTGCGACCTAACTGATTGGCAACAAGCAGTTAAATGGCACCAAGATTTTTTTCCACTCTTACCAGTCTCCATGGGAATCACTCAGGGCAAAAATTATAGGATGACTTCTCTTCAGCATCTTTACCAATAAACTTCACACTGCAATCCACCTTGCTTCTGTAGTTCAACATGCAGATTACTCCATAATCATCTGCTCTCATCTACCCTGCTACAACTTCAAGAAGCAACACAACTGTCTTTCTCAGCGCTGGAATCCAGGTTAAAAGATTCACAACTGATCCTTAACCAACCAAAGCAAAACTAATGCTCTTTGAAGCAAAAAAGTTTATAGATTCTACATACTCATTTAACATTTTTTTCTTCCAGCAATACCATAATAGCAACAGTATCTTAAAAAAAATTGCTCAGTGTTCTAATTGATGAAAAAAATGAAGTTTAACCAACATATATCTCAGATTATCAAAAAGGCAGTTATAAAACTAGGATCCCTATATAGAATCAAAATATATCTTACCAATGCTATCAGACACTTAATTTCTGGAACTCATCTGCTCTGTACTCTGTTATATGTCACAATTCTAACAAACAAAGAAGTAAGAAACAGCAAAACTAGAAGCCTATAAGAACAAAATAGCCAAATTCGCAATGAATTCCCCACACAGATCCCACCACTACACTTCACTTCAACAACCAAATTGGTTAGAATTATCCCTCTACTTAACCTATCCCCAGCTTATCACTGCCCACAACCTTATATACCAGACAAATGAATGCCTTGCTCTCCAAAATTTATTGCAACCTTACGCCAATAGACCTGACCTTCAGTCCTCAAATAAATCTTTCCTGCAAGTTATCAAATCCAGTTACAGCTATGGTGAATCTCTCTACTCCAACTATATCTCCAGAATCTGGAATTCTATCCAACAACCTATCATATCAGCAGTTAATCCCTCACATTTCAAAAAACAACTCAAAAATCACATGAACAATACCTGGCTATGCCCATGTTCTAGTCCTGGCTTAATCTCATTCTTCTTATAACCTCATAGACCCACTCTCACCATAATAAATATTTCCATCCAACATTAAGCAATCCTAACCCCTGTTTCTCTCTCTCTCTCTCTCTCTCTCTCTCTCTCTCTCTCTCTCTCTCTCTCTCTCTCTCTCTCTCTCTCTCTCTCTCTCTCTCTCTCTCTCTCTCTCTCTCTCTCTCTCTCTCTCTCTCTCTCTCTCTCCTAACAAACCTGCAATTAAGTTTTTTCTATTTAACCCCCTATGTTACATGCTACTTGATATGTACTCAACACGTCTTCTCTCCTGCCACTCAGTCTTACATTACAACATAATACATCTCATTCTTCACACTGTCCGTAACTATTTCTCTCTCTCAACTTATGCCTCTATCCCCCCCTTACTCTATCTTTTCATCATATCTCATTCTATCCCTTCCCATCTAATTCAGAATTCATAGCTGTAAACACATTGAATGTATTAAGCCACTTTTAAATGTTCTGTTAACTATGGTCTAATTTTAAATTCCAAATCCATTGTCATTTTTGTATTGCTCTATATTTAATGCACTTTTAGCAATATTGTAATTTGTTATTCCTAAATTCACTGTTCTTTTATGGAGCTTTTCTTACCAGGCCTCCACTGAAAAAAGGGCTCTTGCCCAGTTGGACTTTCCCAGTCAATAAAAACAAAATAAATAAATTAAGAGGGAAAATGGTTAGATCTTTAGGGCAAAGGATGTCTTTTTTTTAGAAAACTAGACTTTAGAATGTTAAATTATCAAGGTTGTATGTTATAATTTATGTTACAGTGTGTATATGGTTTGGATGATTTTTGCCACATCCTGACCTGAAAAGCAGAAGTCTTATATGAAAGAAATCATTTATAATTTGACTCATGTTTTGAAACTTGCTTTGAGAGAGTCTTGAGAAATGTTGCTTCTTCTGTTGTAGTAAGGCATAATCAGAACATCTATGATTTAAAAGCCAAAATTTTGAATGCACATTTAAGTTCTGAATTGTTGTTTGGGCCTTCTATTACACAGATACTCAAATAATAGAATGACAGTGGCAAATTAATGCGTGGGGTATCTAGGATATTTCATATACTGAAGTTCTCCCCAAATAAGGTATCTTCCTTCACAGGGCAGAAAATCCAATCCAAACAAAAGTCAGGGATCCAAAAGGAAATAGCAGGAGGGTAATTCCTTAAATTAAACAACAGGGGTTCCTTTTCAAAAAAGGATCACCCTCTGCAAAGGAATGACTATGCTGAATCACAGTGCGCCCTACACCCCGTCCTTCCAACTTTTCCAACTTAATCCAGGCTCTCTATCAACCCACAGCCTGGTTGTGAATAGTATCAGATAGCATGGGTTCTGAGAATAATTTATTGGATAAAAAATACTTCCCCTTTCAAGGGGAAATCCCCTATACCCACCAGATCAAACAGAGCAGTTTCCTTCAATACGCTATCATATTGTAGAAGCAAGGATCAGAGAACCAGTGCCCACAATATACACATGCAAAAGATTTTACTCCAGACTCTTTTTGGTACCAAAAAGAGCATTCCTGAAGACCTATGGCAGATTTGCCCATTCTAAAAATGTTGGCAAAAGTTCCAGAATTCAAAATGCTCATCTCAAAGTCAGTCTTAGTGTTGCTTCCAGACCACTGTTTTGTGGTAATTCTAGATATCATATTCCTATCACTCTTTATTTCAGAAAATTTTTGAGATTTGCTGTGCCTGGTTTACATTATCAGTTTTCTGCAATACCCTTTGGGATATCTGCTGCATCTCAAGTGTTTTCAAAGTGTCTGGCTCTACTGGTTGTCTTTTGCAGAACTCTGGGCATCCAAACTTTTCCTTATTTAGATGACTTGCTGATCAGTACAGATTCTATCTCCAGGTGCTTAGAGTCCTTAGACAAGGTTTCATCCCTCCTTTCCCATCTAGACTTTATTTTATTTATTTATTTATTTATTTTATTTTACATTTGTTGACCAGGCTAGTCTCACTGGACATATGTCCATTTTCAGTATAGGCCCAGAGAGAAAAGCTCCACATAAGCAAAATATTAGCAACTACAGGTACAAATAAGTAAAAATGTAACAAATTTAGGTGCAGTACTATTTTAAGGTGAAAAATACAAATGTTTTATAGACAAAAATTAGTATTAAAGTAGCAGATAATAAGAAAAGAGATTAAACAATGAACAAATTTGAAGTGGCGCACCATTAAGAAAGAGAAATAAAAAAATACACTAGCAAATATAGCAGCTCCAGGTACACTGTTAAGAAGTGAGTCATCCCATTATCCCATACTAGCATAGCAACTTTAAGGCAGCATGTAATAAGAAATATAATGAAAGTCTATATAGATCTTTATATGTGATAGCAAGTTAATGCTGCAAGCAGCAATCTCTGCAAGTATAAAGTTAGTAGAGGATCAAGTGCAAGAGAGAGTTGTAGAGACTAAAAATTAGAGTAGGTAGGTCTACTTTCTAAGGCATAGAGAGAACTGGAATTAAATTGCAAAAGGTTATGTAGGTAGGGTTCAGAGAAAGTGGTGGTAAGATTAGTCTGGGTTACTACATGGGCATAACCAGTGGTTACAAAGGTGTTCTCTGAGTTGTTTTTTGAACAGTTTCACTGAGGAGAGAGATGAGAGTTCCTTGGGAAGCAGGTCCCAGGATTTGCCAACAGTGTTGGCAAACAGAGAATCACCGGCCTTATTTTTGGATTTGACTGTAGATACTAGTACTTTATTGGCTGAGCGAAGGGTTGACAAATTACTGTAGGGGGTAAGAAGGCTAGTAAGTATAGGGGCATGTTTTGGAAGATAGAAGATCTTATGGGCAATAATAAGTTGTTGAAACTGAAGTTGATTATGAAGTTCTAGCCAACCTAGGTGTTTTGACAGTGGCGAGTTCTATATGAGGAACCAGTAGCAAATCTGGCAATATTGTTGTAGGAGGTAGCTAGTTTGTTAAGATTGTGTTTTGATAGGTTGGTATAAATGGGAGAGGTATAGAGAAGGGTGGAAATTAGATGGGTGTGGGCAATAGTGGTTCTAGCTGTTGGAGTTAGGAAGTGTTTAATCCTTTAGAGGGAGCCTAATTTTCTGTTTACTGTTTTTATTGTTGTGTTAATATGTGTGTCAAAGGTAAGACTATGGTCTATTGTTACCCCTAAGAGCTTGGTAGTTGGGTCGGGAGATATAATGATGCCATCATTGGATAAAACTGTGAAGTCAATTGGGTGGACCTTTGAGTGGGAGTGAAGAGTAGTAGTTTTGTCTTTTTAGGATTCAGGAGGAGGATATGCTGTAAGAACCATTTTTCTACTGTGTTAAGCACTGTTTGGGTAATGGCCTGAAATTGAGGTGCAGAGGTAGCTGAGCATATTAGTGTGGAGTCATCAGCATATTGGTTACATGTTGCTTGAGGAATGATTAGATTAAGATCATTGATGAAAATTGAGAAAAGGAGAGGGCCCAGGATAGAACCTTGGGGATACTCCCAGGGTAGTAGGAAGGTGAGAGGATAGATTATTTTCCAAAGCACAGCCTGTTGCCTATTTTCAAGGTAGAATTTAAATCATTGTAAAGCCTGTGTATCTAGAGAGAGAGACTTAAGTATGTTCAAAATAAGTTGATGGTTGACCATATCAAAGGCTTTTGAAAGGTCAATAAAGAGTGCTGAGGATGGAGTGTTGTTGTTTTGGTTATTGTTAATACAGTCGGAAAAGGATAAGAGGGCTGCGGTGGTACTATGGTGAGGCCTAAAGCCGTGCTGACAGTTAGCAAGTAAGTTATTTTGCAGTAGGTGGTCTAGTAGTTGGCAGTGGATACATTTTTCCATAATTTTGGCTAAAACCAATTTAAACCTTATTTAATTTAAACCTTATCAGAGTATTTTCCTGGATTTCTCTCTTCTAGATGTGGCCTCAGCAAGAGAGTTCATCAAAATTCTAGGCCTCATGGCATCATTTATCACTATGATACCACTAGCAAGACTACACATGAGAAAAACTCAGTGGCATTTTAAAGAATTGTTGGCACCAGTACCTTCATCTCTTGGATTTCCAGGTTCTTGTAGTAGGATTTGTGAAACCAGAGCAACATTGGTGGAGGTATTGACTGTCTCTGATTCTAGGACTCAATTTCTCTCTTCTGACCCAGCCCAATCTGTACAGTTAGACTCTTCAGATTTTGTGAGGGGTGCACTGTCCATGGGAGCTGAAATGCAAGGCCTGTGGGACTCTCAGGACTTGCCAAAGCACATAAGCATTAAAGAGATGTTGATATTGACTCAAGAATTAAAAGTTCTTCACAACTCTTCTAGTGGTCACAGACAATACTGCCGTGATATACCAAACAAGCAAGGGGATACAAGGCCATACCCTCTATGCCCATTGGCAGTGATGGCCTGGGAGCTGGCTCTATAGCATTCCCTAATTCTTCAGGCCCCATACATTCCATCTCAGCAAAACACAGTGGTGGACAGACTAAGAAGATACTGGAGAGACTCTAATGAGTGGAAGCTCCATGCAGAGGTTTCCAGGACTTGATACAAATGTGAGAAATACATCATGTAGAGCTGTTCCCTTCCTTTCAAAACAGACAACTGAAAATATTATGTTAATGACATCCTTGCAGCCAAGCTTGGAAGTGCTTCCCAAGGTACTTCTAAAGATTCTAAAAATTCAGAAAGAATTACTAAAGATCTTGGTAGCAACTCCCTTTTTGGCTCAGGCAAAGTTGGCTCTCCCTTATAGTGGAATTAGCCACAGGCATTTACCATAAGCTTCTTCACAGACTGGATCTGTTCACACAGCATTAGGGGAGAATGATTCATACCATCTTAGAGTAATTGCAACTGACAGCCTGGATAATTCAGTTTTCATTTCATGTAGGCAGTTGTTCTATATGGATATGCAGAAAGAATTTAAGGGGGTAAAAAAGCCTGCAGCTAGAAAATCTTACATTTGCAAGTAAAAGAGGTTTTCACTATGGTTCTTAGCCAATAATAAAGGATCAAAAAGGAATTCAGCCCTTCTGCTTCTGAAATATTTGTGTGAGCTACTTAGAAAAGGTTTGTCATATGCTTCTATTAAAGTACATTATGCAGCTATCTCAGCTTCTATAACTATGTACCCTCCCATTTTCTCTGTGTTTATGGTCAAACACTTTATAAAAGAAGTTTTGCACATAAGATCCCCTTGAAAGCAAATTCCTCCTCCAGGGGATCTCAACTTTGTTCTTGAAAACAAGTATATTACCTCCTTTTGAGCCTCCCTCTCAGGCTGATTTACAGTTCATTACTTGGAAGACTGTTTTACTCATTGCTCTGGCTTCTTTAAGGTGAGTGCCTGTGCTCTAAGCTCTCCTAGTATACAAACCCTGTCTGATTTTTAACAAGAACAGGTTTTTGTTTGGCATTAATCCATCACCCATGCCTAAAGTTGTTTCTCAATTTAACTTGAATCAAGACATCAATCTCCTAATGTTCTATTCAGATCAAGAAAATGAGGGGAAAATATTCTGTTTACCATGGATGCCCACAGACAGTCCAGGTCCTACCTTGACAAAACAAACCTCTTTAGGAATGCTGAACAGTTACTTGTCTCTATACAGGGATTAAGAAAGGTCAATATGTCACTATCTAACTATTTTATGATGGCTGTCCTCTGCTATTGTTTTCTTTTACTTTCACCATGGTAAATCTCTTCAAGGCAAGGTTAAAACTCATTTGACTAGGGCCTTATCTTCAGTGGTGCCAACCATATTGGAAAGGGTTGAGCTCTAGAAGCATGCTAGACGAAGCAACCCAGTCCTCTGCTCATACCTTCATAAAGCACTACAAAGTGGATAATTTGCCAAGGTCCATTCTTCAGGGGCTCCTGAATCCTTATGCTTCTACCTCTCAGGTAGGGTAAGCTTTGGAAATCTACCCAAACTACCTTTGAGGTAGTCGGAATAATGAACACAGTACAGTTGCATGAGTCCTATTTACCTGTAACAGTAATTGTCTATATTCCTTATTACCCCAGCGACAGCACCCACCAGCCATCTCCCAGACTGTGCAAAGCTGAAGTGGGTTCAATCTCTTTGAGTTGGTTATTGTTGGATGCAGTTTTATATGTTAGTATGACTGGTTGTGAATTTACTCTTCCTAGATGATTCTGGCTTTATGTACTTTCTTCTCCTTCTTTGTAGAAATTATAAAGAAACACTCACTTCCTGTCACTGCTGAAGGCTTCCCTCTCAGGATATGCTCATCTAAACAGCTGTCACAGGAAGAGAGAGGGAGTGGAATCTAAGCTTTTGAAAGCTGGCCAGTACTGGGTTACCTTGGCAGGTAACCCAAAATGCAACAGAGGCAGTAAAGTATTCCACCAGCTACTGTTACAGGTAAGCAGGACTTACACAGCTTTCCTTATTTGAGCCAAGTTTGACTGGTTACAATTCTGGAATGATGCCTCTACAGCAATGAACCAATAGGAGCATGATTTTATTTGCTGCTATCAACATTCGCTATGTTCATGCCTTTGTGGAGGCCTTTCTTTGGGTGTTTGCATATACAGAGGGCTTCCTCCCTTTGCCTGTCTCCTTTTACAGACACTCAGGTAAGCAATTCCATACAGTACAGAAAAATGCATTTTAACACTTCTGAGGCTCTGTAGTCATGGTAAGTACTTATATCTTTAATTTATTCTTATTTATGTTTACATATCTATATCTGTGAGAATTGACATTCATTTATGCTTGAGCATTTGCATTTACACATATATGAGCAGGTTTGTGTAGGTTTATTACCTTTTGCAGTGACTGAAACCAGACAAGAGTACACACCATGTCACCAACCCTAGCTATGCTTAACAAGACCCTCCCCTTTCCCCACCCTCCCCTCCAATATCCATACCAATTTTGTGGTATAATTTCTCATGTCAGGTGAGGTAGGATGGTTTACTTCCCTTGATCACATCATATTAGAGATGCTCTTCTTTTTAAAACAGCAGTTCAGACTAATAATTAAAAAAAGCACATTATTCTGTTTGTTTTGTTTAACGTGATATTGCCCAGTGTTTTCTAGACTAACAGACAATTATTCTCATTGTTCTTTAAAAAAATTACCCTAAATACCTTTGAACCTGCTTCTCAGGCTGATTTATTACTTACTTGGAAGACTGTTTTACTCATTGATCTGACATATTCAAGATGAGTCTCTATGCTGCAAGCTGTTGTAGTGAATCAACTCTATCTGATTTTTCAGAAGAACAGGTTTGTGTTTGCATTAATCCATCATTCATGTCTAAGGTTGTTTCTGAATTTAACTTGAATCAAGCCATCAATCTCTTAATGTTCTATCCTGATCCAGAAACCAAGGTAGAAAATATTCAACATACCTTGGATGCACACAGGCAGTTAAGTTACTTCCTTGACAAAACAGACCCCTTTGGGAGTGCTAAACAGCTATTTGTCTGCTATATGGGGATTAAAAAAAAGGTCAACATGTCACTAGCTAAATTTTGCACAATGGCTGTTCTCTGCTATTATTTTCTTTTACTTCCACCATGGTAAATCTCTTTGAGGCAATGTTAAGACTTGCTTGTCTAAGGCATTATTCTCTTAGATGCCATATTAGAAAGGGATGGGCTCTAGAAGATTGCTAGAGGCAGCAACCCAGTTGTCTGCTCATACTTCCACAATGCATTACAAACTGGATTTTTTTTCAAGGTCCAGAGCATGCTTTGCTAAGACTATTCTTCAGGGGCTCCTGGACACTTATCCTTCTACCTCTCAGGTAGGTTAAGCTTTGGGAGTCTGCCCAAAATACCTCTGTAGTAGTGAGAATAATGAATATAGTACAGCTGCATAAGTCCTGTTTACCTGTAACAGTAATCATTTGAATTCCTCATTGCCCAAGTGACAGCACTGACCAGCCATTTCCCAGAATGTGCAAAACTGAAGTAGATTTCAATCTGTTTGATTTAGTTATTGTTGGATGTGGTTTTTACATGGCATTGGGATTGGCCGTGAGTTTACTTTTGCTAGATGATTCTGTCTTTATGTACTTTCCTCTCCTTCTTTGTGGAAACTAAAAACAAACACTCACTTCTTGTCACAGCTGAAGGCATCCTTCTCAGGATATGCTCATCCAATCAGCTGTCACAGGAAGAGAGAGGGAAGGGAATCTAAGCTTTTGAAAGCTGACCAGTACTGTTACCTTGGCAGGTAACCCAAAATGCCACAGAGGCAGTGAGGTATTCAAACATCTATTGTTACAGGTAAGCAGGACTTACACAGCTGTCCTTTATTTGAGCCAAGTTTCACTGGGTCACAATGGTAGAGTGATGCCTCTACACCATAGAACCAGTAGGAGCATGATTTTGTTTGCTGCTTTCGACATTTTCTATCTCCACACTTTTGTGGAGGCCTTTCATTGGGTGTTAACATGGACAGAGAGCTTCCTCCCCTTGCCTGCCTCTTTTTACAGGTACTCAAGCAAGCAAATATATACATTACAAAAACAAATGCATTTTTAACACTTCTGAGGATCATTAATTACGGTAATTACTTGTATCTTTAATTTATTCTTATGTATGTTTACATATCTATATCTGTGAGAACTGACATTCATTTATGCTTGAGTATTTGCTTTTGCACATGTATTTGCAGGGTGTGTGTAGTGTTACCACCTTTTACAGTGGGTGAAACCAGAGTCCACACCACAGCACCACCCCAACTCCGCCTATCCCCTTCCCTTTACCTGCCCTCCTCTCCCACATCCAAGCCCATTTTGTGATGCAATTTGTCATGTCAGGGGTGCGGGATGGTTTGTTTTCCTTGATTGTATCACATTAGTGTTGCCTTTCTAGAAAAAAAGCAGTTCAGACTGATAATTTTAACAAATCCCAGTGTTCTGTTTTGTTTAACCTGATATCAGACTTTGTACAGTGTTTTCTGTATTAAAGGACAATTGTTCTCATAGTTATTGAAAAACTGTCCTTAAATCCCTTTCAGCCTGCTTCTCAGGCTGATTTATGGTTCATTACTTGGATGACTGTTTTACTGATTGCTCTGACATCTTCAAGACGAGCCTCTGTGCTGCAAGCTGTCATAGTGGGCCAACCTTATCTGATTTTTCACAAGAAACTAGTCTGTGTTATGCATTAATCCATCATTCATGCCTAAAGTTGTTTCTGAATTTACCCTGAATCAAGCCATCAATCTCCTAATGTTCTATCCTGATCCAGAAAACAAGGGAGAGAAGATTCAACCTACCTTGGATGCATACAGGAAGTTCAGGTACTTCCTTGTCAAAACAACCCCCTTTAGGAATGCTGAATGTCTGTTTGTTTCCTTTCTGGGGATTAAGAAAGGTCAACATGTCACTAGCAAACTATTGCACAATGGCTGTCCTCTGCTATTATTTTATTTTATTTCCACTGTGGTAAATCTCTTCAAGGCAAGGTTAAGACTCACTTGACTAGGGCCTTATCCTTGCTGATGCCATTTAGGAAAGGGGTGGGCTCTAAAAGCATGCTAGAGGCATCCACCCAGTCCTCTGCTCATACCTTCACAGAGCACTACAAACTGGATTATTTTTCAAGGTCCAGAACAAGCTTTGCTAGGCCCATTCTTCAGGGGCTCCTGAATCCTTATCCATCTACCTCTCAGGTAGGGTAAACTTTGGAAATCTACCCAAAATACCTTTGTGGTAGTGAGAATAATGAACATAGTATAGCTTTATAAATCATATTTACTTGTAACAGTAATTGTTTGAATTCCTCACTGCCCCAGTGGCAGCACCCACCAGCCATCTCCCAGACTGTGCATAACTGAGGTGGGTTTCAGTCTCTTTGATTTGGTTATTGTTGGATATGATTTTAATATGGCATTGTGACTGGCTGTGAATTCAGTCTTGGTAGATGATTCTAGCTTCAGGCACATTCCTCTCCTTCTTTGTGGAAAAAAAAGTAACATTCTTCCTGTCACAGCTGAATGTTTCCCTCTCAGGATATGCACAATTATTCAGCTGTCACAGGAAGATAGAAGAAGGGGAGTCTGAGCTTTTGAAAGCTAGCCAGTACTGAGTTACCTTGGTAGATAACCTAAAATGTCACTGAGACAGTGAGGCAGTTGAACATCTATTGTTACAGATAAGTAGGACTTAATGCAGTGGTACTTTATTTGATTCAAGTTTGACTTGATCACAGTGGTAGAATGATGCCTCTACACCACTGAGCCAGTAAGAGAATGATGCTGTTTGCTGCTACATTTGCTATGTCCATGCCATTATGGAGGCCTTTCTTCATGTGATAAGATGGACAGAGAGCTTTCTTCCCTATGCCTACCTCCTCTTACAGACACTCAAGCAAACAGTTCTTTACATTACAGAAAAAAATCATTTTTAACACTTCTGAGGATATGTAATTGTGGTAAGCTCCTGTATTTTTAATTTATTGTTATTTATATTCACATATCTATATTTGTGGGTACTGGTATTCATTTTTGTTTGAGTATTTGCATTTGTACATGCAAGTGTATGTGGGTGTTGCCACCTTTTGTTGTGGACGAAACTAGACAGATGCCACATCCCCAGCACCACCACTAACTCTGTATATCCCCTCTTCTTTTCCTGCCCTGTTCTCCCACAGCCATGTCCAGTCTGAGTAGTAATTTGTCATGTCAGGGGAGGCAGGATGGATTATTTTTCCCTGATTGCATCAAATTAGTGATGCTTTTCTTTTAAAAACTCAGTCTCATAATTCTAACAAACCCTGCTATTCTGTTTGTTTTTTTAAACAGAATACCTGACTTTGTACAGTGTTTCTCAGACTTCCTGACAATTGTTCTGATTTCTGGGTAGTCCAGAAAAAATCCAGATAGTTAGCAAGGCTGTATGTGTGTGTGTGTGTGTGTGTGTGTGTGTGTGTGTGTGTGTGTGTGTGTGTGTGTGTGTGTGTGTGTGTGTGAGTGTGTATGTCTGTGTATGTGTTTATACATATATTTATATGTATATATATATATATATATATATATATATATATATATATATATATACACACACACACATAAACAGGTAACTAGAGATAGAAATATAGATCAAACTAAACAAACAACTCAGAGGACAAATAAGAGTCCACCAAAGCCAAATTTGAGGTAAGTTTGGCCTCCTAGGCCAAGGACAACCACAAAACATTATTTACCTATGTCTACAACCTCAAAGGCAATACACAATTGTGTGCAGAGCTCATTGTAAATGGAACCACCTATATTGAGCCAGAATATACAGCAAACCTCCTGGCTGATAAATTCAACTTCAACTTTACCCGTCTCCCCTTTAACCTTCCCTCTGGAAATATCATCAAATATAACTCCCCTTACTATCACTAAGGAGTAGGTCCTAAATGCTCTCTTTAAGACCAAGAACATTACATCAATGGGCCCAGACAGTATCCCAGGGTACCTTCTAAATAGCATGAAACATGATCTATCAGGGCCTCTGAAATTACTATTTGACTGTAGCCTCCAAACAAGCTTTGTACCACTTGAATGGAGAAAGGCAACAGTCATCCCTCTGCACAAAGGTGGGCTATCTACAGACCCTGTAATCTACAGACCCATAAGTCTCACTAGTCTTATATGTAAAGCCATGGAAAGAATTATCATGGAGATGACCAATAGAGATATAGTAAACCTCCATACACTGGACCCAACCCAGTTTGGTTTCGTCAAGGGAATATCATCCTTACTCAACCTGGTAGACTTCTTTGAGAAGGTTACCAAAGCAATGGATGAGGGCAAAATCATTCACACTGCCTACCTTGACCTGGCCAAGGCATTTGACACAATACCTCACTCAGGCATTGTTGACAAACTCAAGAGGTTAGGTACAAACTTGTATGTTACCGGTGGATAGCCAAGTGGCTCACAGACAGGACCCAAGAAGTTAGACTTGGGGAGTCCACCTCTAAAAAGAGGCCAGTCACAAGTGGAGTGCCTCAGGGATCAGTCCTTGGGCTGCTCCTTTTTGGCATTTACATCTCAGAAGTCAAGGCCAATGTCAGTGGTTTCTGGCTGACTAAATTTGCAGATGATTGCAAATTAGGAGCTGTCATTGAATCTCACATTGACACAAATGTTCTCCAGAAGGGGCTGACACAGACAAACAACTGATCTCAGAGCCATGGACTAAAATTAAATGCTAAGAAATCCATAATAGTATCCGATGGGAAGTCATCCATCCCTGGTAACTATCATATTGACAACACACCCCTTAGAGTTGACCCAGTAGTCAGGGACTTAGGGACACACATAGATAGTAATCTTTGACCATCACGTGTCTATAGTGGTGAGGGAAATCATTCTGTGTTGCACAACTTATAAACAAAGGTATGGTATCTAAGTCCAGTGAAGTCATTGTTCCACTGTATTCAGCATTCATCAGACTTATCGAGTACAATGCCCCCTTTGGTATGTACCTAACCAGGCATATTCAACAATTGGAACGTCCACAGAGGTTCCTCACTAAAAGAATACAGGATGTAAGTAAAATGTCCTGCGTAGACCACCTCAAGGCCCTATCCTTGTATTCTGTCTCCTACAGGCTTTCGGGGGGAGATCTATGCCTGGCATACAGGGCATTAGAGATAGGTATGTATCCCAGAGACTTCCCTGTCTATTAACAGGCTCCCCATCCATGTGAAGCAGAGTTCCACCCTAATTCAATTCAAGCGCAACATGGACAATTGGATGGGAAACTGGAAATTCATCCCTGGTTTGGCACCTGTGTCTTTAATGGACACAGGTAACCCATACAAACTGAATACAGAAGATGAGACCAGGGGACTGGACACTCAAAGTGAGTGACCTCTCCTTTGACAACCATGTTGCCAAAGTGGTCAGAAAGACTTTCTACCTTGCCCATCTCCATCATGAAGGATTCTCATCCAGATCAAAGGAGGTCATTGTACCTCTGTATCCAGATCATAGGTCTAAAACAAACACCTTTATCCATCTAGATTAAAGAAACTCCAGCTCTATTCAGTAGCATACATGTCCAACCAGGAATTGATGGACATGCTCCATCTCAAAAATCCATCACCCACACCCACACGAGCTAAAGATTTCAACCTCTGCACAAATATGAATAGGGATTCATAACAGAGGTTACCCATACTCTGGAACAAAATCCCAGTTCACGTGAGACAGAGCCAGCACATCACTGTTGGCTAGGCTTATAAATGCCCCCGGGCAGATAGCCTAGTACACTACTATGAAACTATGAAACTATGAAACTATAAATAGTTCATCTCCCAGGCCCATGCTTACACTTATCAAGGGTATCAGAACTTGTCAGAGATTTGGGATGCATGGCTAGGCTTAAAAAGGTCCTTGTGGTCATTAGCCTAGTAAACATCTATGATACTTTAAGATATATAGATATAGATATAGATTTTTTTATATGTCTAGGTTTTTGAAAGCTACTATAGCAAGGATTTCTCTTAATAATATAAAAAAAGACATTTTTTAACACCTGTCAAAGATCTGAAATTATGATAAGCACTTAATTATTTAGTGTACTTTTGACTCAGTATAAGAAGGCTTTTCTTCTGCAGGAAAAAATGGATCTGTATCTAAATCTATTTCTAAGGTTTTTCAACTCAGACTTTGGTCAGTGTGAGGGACTGCCTCAGGAGTTTGTGTCTCCTGGCATGTACTGTTCTCAAGATACCCCTGGCAAAATTCTACATGAGAAAAATACTATGGTATCTGAAATGTATTTGATCCAAGCACCAACATCCTTTGTCTTTTCAAATCCCAGTACTGGAATTTGTCAGAAGAGAAATCACTTAGTGGAAACAGCAAATATCCATAAATTCATGTCTCTGTTTCTCCCTGTTCCAAAAGCAGTAAGTCACCACAGACACCTCAGACTTTGCTTGAGGAGCAGTTTTAGGTGGGAAAAAATTTTCAAGGTCTGTTGGACACCAAGGACAGATACAAGGGCATCAATATAAAAGAGATTCTTGCCTGATCATGGCTGTCAACCCTCTGAATCATCTTTGATACCTGGGACCTCTTCAAGTTGTTATAAACAATACCACAGTCATGCAGTACATTGACAAACAAGGGGAAACAGGTCATACCCCTTTTGCAGATAAGCCAGATTAGCTTGGGATATAGCTTCACACACAGTCTTACTCTTCAGGCATCCTACATTCTATCAGAGTAAAACTGTGTGTCAAACAAATTGAGCAGGACAAGGGCAGACCCATGCATAGAAACTAGATTACCAGGTCTTCCAAGATTGGATCCATCTGTGAGGAGTTCTTCAAGTAGACCTATTTGTCTCCTCTCTGAACAATCAACTGTCAAGATTCTGCTCTGGAACTTCATGCAGGAAGGCCTGAAAGACAGACACCTTTTTTCCTTGGCAGGAATGTCCCTGTATGCTTTTCCACTCTTTCACTGGTATCTGGGATGCTTCTAAAGATGCAGAAGGAATTCTTCTAAGATTATTTGGCAAATCCCTTCTGGTCAAGCCAACAGCGGTTCTCCCTTTTATGGAAATGGATAGGAGCAATAACACCAAGCTTCTTCACTAACGTGATCTACTCCTACGAGAAGAGGGGTGTTTGATACACCCTGATCCCAATCAACTTCAACTGACTGCCTAGATGATAGGCAGCCAGATTCAATAAACTCCAATAACTACTAAGATAGCAGACATCCATTTTGCTAATCCTGTGGTAGCAGGTGTTAATTGCAGAGCTGGAGTGTATAGGGTACAGGGTTCTAGTACAGGGTGTGCAAGTTTCATTTTACTGTTGTGAGAGTGCAGATTATAACAATAAAGTACAAGATACGCAACTGTTTTCCAATCTTCTTGCTGTAATAGCTGCAAGTGTAGGAAAACCATATATATGATAAAATTAACTAGCCCATTTACACAAGTGCCTGTATACCTAATCATCTAGAAATAGCTTTGTTCGCCACTGTTGCACATCTCTTACTATCATGCAAACATGGTGCCTGGCAATGCAAACTCTCGCCTACCATGTCTGCATGATGGTAAGAAATGCACAGCATTTTCAAAAGTTGCAAATTCAAATTAAGTGGACTCTTAGTAAGCGTGAGATGTGGAATAGGTGGGAAACAGCACCATATAAAGTGCAATTGGCAGGAAATGCCCACCAGACATTGAATTGAAATATGACAGGCATGTCTGGAGTTCCTGGGGCGGGAGTACATTTTCAGACACAGTGTTGGGGTGTCCAGGAGTCCAAGATTTTTGCTGGACTCCTAGTTAGAGAGCATGAACCCAGGTTGCTGCAGTGGGACTATTCCAGCTCAGAATATAAATCTGAAGTCTGGAATAGTGTTGCCAGAGCCTTAACCAGTGTGACAGGTATCTCCTGCACAGGTGAACAATGTAGACATCATTTTGATGACCTCCGGAGGAGGAAGCTGGATACCCTCAAGGTGTGGTTAAGAACCCTATACATGCATAAGTATCAATTTCATTGAGTAATTGTAAGAGTTAAAAGTTAAAAATAGTCAAGACTGGTATTTGTAATTGTGTTATGTTCTGTTTTTTCCACAGCTGCTGAGGACAGAGTCTTGAATGTTCAATCCCATGCTGTGCATCTAGCAAGGATGCAAGAAGCATGTGGTATGTATGCATCAGAACAATACTGTCTAACTAGTATATTAATAATAATAATTTGTATAGTACTTTTGTAGCATTAAAAGTTAAGGACCACTTAGTTGTTATATAATAGAGTTGTATCAAATTTTGTTAAGCACCTTTATTGAATTATCACTTGTGACATAGGCACATTTATACTTATATAAAAGTAATCAAACTGTATTAGCAAGTTAAAATTAACAAACATTATGCCTCACATATATTCTATATATCATATAACCTAATCAACATTATATAAATTATTCAATTCCTGCCCCTTTTTAAAACAAGGAACATCTTTATTAAGCCATCAGTTATGACATAAGCAATCATACATTTATATAAATGAAAACAAATCATATCAACACAATCCTAGTTGCAAGCATTTTGCATCACAAACCATACTGATATATTCCCAGTTGCAAACATTATACATCACTTATAATGTACCCATTCATTTGGAAACATTGCATAGCTCATTTAAGTCCTGCCTTCTTTTAAACCCCATTACCTCCTGATAATATTGTTCCCACAATTCCCATTTTTCCTCTATAGTTTGCTCCTACCTTTTTCTAAATATCTCAGTTTCAGTTGTTTTATCACTGTTACTATAGTCACTACTTATAATATAGTTGGTTTAGATTTTGATTTCCATTTTCTAGTAACTGTTTTTTTGGCAGCCAGCATAATTAAAGACACCAAGTTTACCATGTCTAGGCAATGCCGATTCTGTATCATAGCTCAGAAAAATCCTCACCCTCATCACACCAGTCTGCCCATCCAGAATCACCAACAGTGCATCCTGCAGGGAATCCTTAAAGTCCACCAACTCACTGCACTCCCAGAAAATATGTTCCCAATTGCCTCCTTCTTCCCTGTCACACCTCCAACATTTGCTATTTACCTGAGGAAAAATTCCCTGGAGTCTACTTGGGGTATAAAAATATCTATGCAAACATTAACAAAGGAAAAATCCTAAATCTTCTAGATTTTGTTGCATATTTGGGAGACATACATATATCCTCCCATTATTTCTTTGTGAATTGCTTATCCAATCTCTCTTCCCAATCCTTTCTGACCTATTCCGATTGATTCTTATAGTTATCATGAAATATTTTATATGCTCTGCTAATTATTCCTTTTTTAATGGCAGCTTCTGTTCTAGATTATACTAAAAAACTATCAGTGCTGATCATTTGTTTAAGACCCCCTATTTATTTCTCTTTGCCTGTACTCTGGTATCAGTCCTTGATAAGGGAAGGCAATTTCTAATCTGCAGTCCAAAAAATTCTTGGCATCTTCCCATTCTGTCATCTTTCCCATGCTAGTTATTTGCTACCAATACCTTGGTTCCTTTGCCAGTTTTCTCCAATAAATTCCAGCCCCCTCTTTCCAGTTGTCTATATCCCTAATTGCAATCATCTGTATTGGCAGAATCTCCTTTCTCCATTCCCATGTTGGGTTAGTTCTTAGAATACTTTCTGCGACTTTATGGATATGATATTCTGTATGATTATTGCTCTTCTCCTTAAAGGCCTGCATCTAAATTCCCAGTCTCTCCTTGTTTCTTGAGCTTCCCAAATTGAGTATGCATATCCCAACTGTAAAATAAACTATGCATGCTTTAATCGGTAGTACAAAGCAATGGTGCCATATTCTCAAATAACAATAGGCATGCATCTCTAGACTATAAAAGGAAAAGTATGCATGCAGTAGTCTGTAGGACAAAAGAAGAATTTTAGCATAGTCACTGGTTGTGGGTTCAAAAAACCCACTTCCCCTAGTATAGAATATTATGTTTTCATCATTATTGGAATGTAACATTACACCTCTATACCAGTGACACAAATTAATTTCTGTAATCTGTATTCAATATAATTGGAACGTGCATATGTATCAAATTGAGCATGAATATCCCAACTGTAAAAGAAACTATGCATGCTTCAGTTCGTAGCACAAAGCAGTGGTGCCATATTCTGAAATAACAGTGGGCATGCATCTCTACACTTTAAATAGAAAAGTATGCATGCAGTAGTCTGTAGGACAAAAGAAGTATTTTACTGTAGTCATTGTTCGTGGGTTCAAAAACCACACTTTACAAATGTACAACACTATTATGTTTTCATAATTATTGGAATATAACTTCATACCTCTATACCAATGGTACAAATGACTTTTTTGTAATCAGTATAATTTGAACATGCATATGTGAAATATATGCACACATCAATGATTGTTGGCTACAATGTGTACTATAGAGTGCCTCTGTTATAAACTGGGTAGTCTTAAAACTAAGGAAGAAACTTGTTAGAGGAGTTTGTAATGTTGAAAGTAAAGATAACAGAATAGAGTAAAATAATTCTAACAATGCTTTGCATATCACATATGAAGTTATTAATGGTCTCCCTTTTTTCTCTCACCCCAACCCTTTTCTCTCTTGTTTGTGTTTATTACTTTATTTTTGGGGGGGGGGTTATGATTTTTCTTGTTTTTTTTTTTTTGTGTTTACTTTTTTATTTTTTGCTTTTTCCATAGCACAGTGGGGTAGCACTGTCCCACAGGATCCACTTGCCCCCACTCCACCAGCTGCATCACTGCTGACTAGCATGTCTGGATCAGAACCTGGTAGCACCCCCTCTGCTGCCCCTGCACTACCCATCCCCTCACGTAGTTCTGCCTAGGAGGACAGGCCTGCTGCTCCCTCTGGGTGCAGTGGCAGAGGGGGTGAGTTGATCATCTGTGGCAAACTGCCAGGGATGGTGAGTAGGACTGTGCACCACACTGTTGTCGCACACCTATGTCAGATGGAGCACCTGCTCTCCATCCTAGTGCAGAGCACCTGTAGGAAGCACAAATGTCAGGCACTGCATCCAGCAGTGCAGTAAGGTGACAGTGATAACAGTCCACTGGGTGAGGACTAGATTCTCACTGTGAACCACCTTGATGTACCTGGATCCAAGATTTCCCATCCTCCTCCATCCATGGTGTTCACCCACCTCATGTGTCCTTCACCATCCCTGTCTCTTGTCTTGTTTGTCTTGTCTGTCTGCAATTGCTTCCTCACTTGCCCAACTTACCTCACCCAGACATTCCTTGATATTTTTTGATAAGCAGTTTGTACAGATGTCAAAGTGTGGCATTTCCAAACAATGTTCATATGTTCTTGAGGTAGAAACTTTGAATCTTAAAAACCTTGCAGGAACTACGTTACATTTTTACGAGGGAAACTGTCAAACTGAGGTAGTTGTTTATTTAGCAAAGTATTCCACTTGTCCTGCATTTTATATGGGACAAACAAAAAGAAGTTTATCTAAAAGAATTTATAAGCACAATTATGATATAAGGAATAAGAATGACATCAATGTATTGTACAAACACACTTTAAGTTGTATGCAGTTTGACAGATTTTACTTTGGGATTCTTTAAAAAGTAACCCCTAATGCCTGGGGAGGGGAATGGCAAATTAGACTTGAGCACAAAGAGCTTTTGTGGCAACTTAGGCTGAATGCCCTTATTTTTCCAGGACTTAATGAGTATCTTTCTATTTAACCATTACTTAAACTTAATGCCATGAAATTGTAGGATTTAGGATTAAGTTACATGTTAAATACTGGACATGAATTGTTTTTTTTTTCAAACTTTTTTAATATATGCATATTTATGAAACACTTTTTTTGGCACAAGTGATTTTGTGTGTGTTTGTGTTAACATATTTATTGCTATGCTTATTTTAGGCATAGTTCTTTAAGCTTTTATTGATTGACTCATGACCTATTATTCTTAATTGTTCTTAACAAGCTAAAATTGTATTTAAAAGGAACTGAAGGGATAAGGTGGTTTTATTCTGATGAAGTCCTTGTACAAGATGAAAGTACTCAAGAAACATAATTTTTTTACAAAATTCCTTTTGTGAGAATTGTAAACCTGGAGACCACCTTTTCCTATGTTATCCTATACTTGATTTTAGTTCAGCTAATAACATTTAGCCACCTCATTTAGTTAGAAGGATTTACTTAATTAAGTTTCTTGGTTAGAAATATTTGGGGACTTTCTGGTTGAGCAATATGTGTGGATTTGTATATACAAAAAGGGGTATTGTATTCAGTGATGGGTCTAATATGGAATGAGTGGTTTTAGGATGAATTCTTTGGATTTTGAAGATATTCCCTTGGAAGTTAACTTTGCCAGCTGTAATGATTTTTTTGACTGTGATGCAAACATGATGTAATGCATATAAGTACCTAGGTGTCTTATGACCATATCTGTCTAAAGAGGTGTACCATTTATAATATATGAGATGGGGACAACCTTTCTGCCAAATGCTACTTCGATCCACTTTTTTTCATTTAGTTTAGGACTGCTTCTGATAAACCATGTATGTGTATATTCTAACTGCTGCAGGAGTTGTTTTGTATCAATGGATGATCAGATAACAAACTTGGTGAACCATGTGTCTGGGATAGTGGCTTAGATGTGAGGAAGAGCAGCAAATTCCATTCAATGGAAAACACTACTTTATTAAAATAAAAACACTGTGGTTAAGTACTTTCATCCCTGTCATAGGGACTTCTTCAGGACAATACCATCACATTTCCCAGCATTCATATACAGCCAACAATAAACTAATTGTTTTTTATTAATTACATTATTAGTAATTTAAAAAAAACCTTCTAAAAGAAACATACACTTTTACCTTAACAATGTATAAAAATAATTCATTAAAATTGTATAAAATCTATCACTATATGACCTTGTTAATAATATTAACCCAAAATGTGGTTCATCTTTAAAATACAATTCAAATTCACCATTTCATTTACACCTGGAAACCTAGTGGCATCCAGCAACAGTTGCCATTTTAATTCACAAACTTCTAAAGACTCACTTAATGTCCCCCCTTTTTTGTCATTTTTATTTGTTGTATTATTAAAAACTTAAATGAATGACCTGTGAATATCTTCAGCTTAATAGTGGCTTAAATATTTGCAAAATAAATGCTAAACAGAGGAGTACTCAGAACTGATCACTGTAACTACAAATTTATATTCAGAGGGTAAACTAGAAACTTTCACAACTTGGGATATATTGGAAAAGCATTTTTCAGTCCAGTGGACAATGTAGGGGGTTGCATTAAACGTGTCTATTTTTTCAATAATGCCAGCATGGGAGATAGTGTCAAAAGTTTTGGACAGGTTGAGATAAGCACTGTGTATAGTATGATCACTGTCTATAGCACATGTAACCTTTCCAAAGAAGCTTACTAGATTCAGGAGACAGTACCTTCCCTTCAGCAAACCAAACTGATTGAGTTGCAGTGCCTATCTTTGCATAAGTGAGTTCTGCTATGATATATTCTGTGGCTTTGCATATAAGGTCGGTGTGGCTGATGTGTCTTTAATTTATTGGGTCTGCAGAGAGTCTACCCTTGTGTCAGTGAATCAAAGTGTCTGTTCTCCAGGCATTAGGAACATACACTGTACATAGACTGAGGCTGAAGAGTTATGTAGAGACTCAAGTAGTGCATACTTGGCACTGTCGAGTATGCACCCTGGTAAGTTGTCTGGTCCCATCAAAAGTATTAGTTTGCAGCTTTTTACAGGAATTCTAAAACTTATTCCTAGGTGATTACAGGGGAGACTAAATTCTCAAGGATAGTGGCGGGAACAATATGGGTAGGAAAGGTAAAGTTAGCATTTAGCCTATCTGCTAATGTATTAGTTATATCCTTGGGTGATATTATAAGTTCATTGCAATGTTGGACATCATTCCTTAATTTTCTGACATAACTAAAGAAAGATTTATAGTTTCCTTTGAAATCTTTAGAAACTTTAAGTTCATACTCTTATTTACACATTCTAATACTGTTTTTAAGTTCTTTTCTGGCATATTAAAGTGTAGTCCTGAGAAGGGAGATGGGGATTTTTTGCAACTTTCCATTATATTCCTTCTTTGTTGTACAGTTTTTAATATGGGAATTCCACCAGAGAGGATTATTACTAAATTTACAGTTATATTTTGGGATTACTAAATTTACAGTTATATTTAGGGTGCATGTGTAATTGATTTTTTGTGCAACTGTTCAGATGCTGGTAAATTCAGTACTGAATGCAGCAGCCCTCTCAGTTGGGCCCATTTGCAAGGGATTGTTGGGACCTTTGGGGATTTGCAGCATGTGAGAGTGGAGCATGAGTAAGTGTTCAGTGTCTGCAATATTCTACAGCGAGCTCTAGAAGGTTTTTGACAAAGTTTTCTTTACAGGCTCAGCAAATATTATGAGTCTAGTAGTATTATGTGATTGATGTGGTGCTGTAAAGGTATGATACTTACCGATAATGGGCTGATGCAAGAGGATTGCTGCCATGTTTCTTAAATATTTACATCTCTCACAGGCTGTGCTATATACTGGTAAAAGAAGTGAACAGCCAATGAGCATTAGACAGTTGCTACACAGTCTTTAAACACTTAATGCAACCAGACTGGCCACAAATTGGGTAAAACAGTCTACTGAGACATTTTTTGAGAGGGATGAAAACTGGGGCTTGTGTGGTACTTGGGGACTGAAGGAAAACTACTATAGTAGACCCTAAATATTTATAGATTAAGCATTTAGAGAAATACTATGAAGTTAGGTTAGGTGGTAGCTAATCTTACAATACTTATTAAAAAGACAGAATCTGGGTTGCCAAGAATGATAAATAGTGATGATTCACCTATTGGCTACTACCTGGCTACTAGTTATGCTGGTCTTACCACAATGTCACTGAGCTTGGATTATTTGTCCCTTTACTTCTTCTCTTACAAGAAGCAAAACAATAGCACTAATCCTAAAATGAGAAGAAGTGGGACACAGGTGATTTGGTAATTAACAGTCTCATCCCAGATGTTGCAAGGGGTCTGCAGGCTTGCTGTAGCTTTCTCCTGGTAAATGCCCTGTATAGCAACCAGACCAATCAAGAAAGTCCCTTCCCCACACCCACACACACATGCACTGTTCAATCAGAAACAGTCAGGAATCAAAGACCTTCTGATCCTTCTTTCACCAGAAACAAAAAATTAACACCAATCCCATGCCAGCTCCTATGAAACAGTTATCAGCCATTCCAGTGATCAGTAGTCTATACAAAATCTAGGAAATAATGTCCTTCTGCTCCTTCTCTTACCAACAGTAAACGAGAAGCATTAATTCTAAGTTGATCATATATAAGCAGAATGTTAGCTCTCCAGTGATTGGTAGACATGTCCCATATGTTGAAAGATTTTGAAATTAACATGGAAAAATTGAGTTAATGTTCTAAGAATTGCAGTGTGTGTATTATACAGTTAGGAATATATGAAAGAGGGTAATTTGAGCTTTAGCAGTTTAAGGGAAGAGACAATAATTTTAAAAGAACTAGTTGGATTGAATAGAGGATGGCTGTCACTCAGTATTCTTGCTCTGTGGAATATAGTATAACAAATACATTTAAATAGTTTGAAGGTAGTGACTTTGCAAAATGATATTTTTGCACTTGGTAACAATGGTAGATAAAAGAGGAAAAGGAAATATGTGCTCACATTAACATAAGGGGTAGACAACTGGAGAGACAGTGAAGTTTGATGTGCAGTTAAGCTTTTTAATATTCATGAAACAATATTTTCCTTTCTCCATTTTCAGTAGCATATTAAAGTGATCTTTTCTCATTTGCATTCTGGCTACCACAGCAGCTATCTAATGAAAGCAAACCATTTTATTTGTATTTTGTCAGCGTCTCCACATTAATTACCATTTACCACAAGTGTGGCAGAAGGTACCTTAGTTAAATGTCTTATCTAAAAGATGGCACTTCAGGCGTGCAGTACCCCTTTATTGCTGCACTACACGTCAGTACTGAAACATGAATTTAAGCATCTTGTTGGGAGATAGAACACACAGCCTTCCAGACTTCCTAGACTCAAAAGTCAGTGTACAACCTGCTAAACCACCAATGCTAGCAGGAACATAACTTTGTATCCATGAAGGTCTCAATTCCTGGTGCATTATTGTATACTCATTGACTCCAATGTTGTTGAATGTATTATTACTATTAAGTCTGAGGTCATTAAAGATTCCTTCAGTAAGTTAGGTGGTCATAGAGTGTCAATGTTAGCCATGTGTCCAATAGTGGCTGGTTTATAGTAGGAGTTCAATAAATATAATTTTAATTAACCAGTTCTAAATTCTGAGCTATAAATATTCCTTAAAATTTATATTATACTTCACTGATAGATATTGCTAAATAGGAAATTAAACTTTGATGATTTCTTTGAATTTCATATTTGGTAAAGCTTGCATTAACCTTAATTTAGGGTTCATAATAGTAGTTTTAGTATAGACTACGGATCTGAAGATTGCTCTTCACAATATAACACTAATGATGTTTGAACTATTCAGTGATGCATATTCATCGTTTTTGAACTTGCAAAATGTCACATCAAATTTTGGTAAATATCTATTATGCTTTATTTATATTGCTGTCATTTGGCAGACATTCTTTCCTTTCCTTTCCTTTCTTCTTCTTCTTCCATATTTTGTCTGCAGTTTTCTCTATTTGAGTTAGCTGGGAAAATAAGTTTAGCCCAGGTAATAAGAAAAAACAGAATTAACTAATAATACAGTCTAATCCTCATAAACTTCTTTTCAGTACTAGGAATGTACTCACTTAATATTAATAAATTCATAATGAAAACAAGGAACTTCACCAAACCAATGTCTTTGCATAATGCGTAACTTCGTATTTGTAATGCAATTAATCATATGTACTCATTAATACATGGTAAGTCATCTTTCCTTGTTTGACTATGTCACTTTAATCAACGTTTTGAAATCAATGGTAACAAACACTTGGCACATCAGTACCTAAAGTTGCAACTGTATAGGCTACCAAAATGGCACAAATTCCTTTAAACACTTGTAAGTTGTATATTTAACCATTATGACACAAACTAATGTCACATTTCCCACTAATGTTTAGCCACATTTCCATATTACATGAGCGTCCCTCTGTATGTAGCCCTCCAGTCAAAAATGCTGAAGCCTATGAAAGGACACACAACCAACAACAACAGTAAAACTCCCTAAATGCAGTTAGATCTCCTTCATTGTGTCACCATATAATACACAGAATACAAAATTTCTTTTCACACTATGTCTTTGAAAATATGTCACATTGACACAGATCGGGATATCTACCTACACCATCAGCATCCTGGGATTGACTAATATCCTGAGTGTTGAATAGTCATAAGCCTGAACTGGTAAATAAATGACCAACATAAGTAACTTCATGTAACCTGAACTTGGACTTCTGAGGATACAGCTTAAGATTCACTTCATGTGCTCTTTCCAGAACTTTCTTGAGGTTTCTGTCATGTTCAGTTTCACCATTACCTCCTACTAAAATATCATCTACTATAATAGCACACAAATACCCAAAAAAATTGCTCAATTGCATGCTGAAAGACTTCACTAGCAGAATTTATCCCAAATGGCATTCTCAAAAATCTGTACCTGCCAAAAGGAGCACTGAACGTAGTTGGCAATGAGGATTTATTGTCAAACAAAATTTGACAAAATTAACTCTTTGCATCTACAGAAAAAAGTGGCATTTGACATCAGAGCAGCAACTTCTTCGACTGTACACATTGGATGATGAGGTCTTTTCAGTCCTTTGTTCAAATCTCGTGGATCAATACATATTCTGATATCATCTGAGCTTTTATTCTGCGCTACTACCATGGAAGATACCCATTCAATAGGTTGATCAACTAGACAGATTGCACCTTGTTGCACCATTTTATCTAGCTCAGTTTTGACTCTGTCCTGCGTAGCTACCGGAAATTTTCAGGCTGGCCTGATAACTGGAGTGACTTCAGGGTCTAAGTTCATATTGTATACAACTGGGAGTTTGCCTAGTTTTTCAAAAAGATCATCATAGATAGAAAAAAATAGACTGGGTAAAATTGGAACAGTGGTCTTTTAAGCTTACACGGTGCACTTTCTTATTAAATGAAAGCAATCCCATTTTCAAACTGTCTCTGAGGCCTAATAATGACTGCCTCTTGACCACATAAATTTACAAGTCATAGCTGTTCCAAGCAGACTAACATGAAACCACTACTGAACCTTCAGTTTGAATTTCTTCACCACCATAGGTAAAAAGCTTTACATACTTTGTCAAGTCAAGCCTCTCACCAGCGCATAATCTAGCAAATGTTTCTGTTGACATAACATTGCACTGAACCTGTGTCAACGTTGACCTCTATGGGTTTTCCATTTATCCAAGCAGTACAAAATACTTCATTCTTTGCTCATAACTCTTCTGCATTGACCATTTCATTAAACACTGACACACCATAAACATAAAATGTACTTGACCCTATGTCACAGCTTTCTAATTGATCAACTTGTTTCAATGAGTGTTCTCTTTAAATAAAATAATGTATCTTATTTGATTTACAAAACCTTTTGGAATGATTCCTCTTGTTGCATTTGTGGCATTGGTGACCAAAAGCTAAGCATTTTTTCTTTTGGGCTCATGATTTGCACCACAATTATGACAGTTGACTATGAAACTGGTATAGGCACATGCTTTCAGTTTGCTGACTCACTCATGCTTCACTGAAACTGATCATGCCTTGGAACTTGCTAGAAAGCTACAGAGTTTCCCTGTGACTGCTGCAGGGCTTAAAGTTGCTGTCATGTGCTTGGACCTGTTTCTTTTAAGCACGTGCTGCATACTATCAACATAAGCACTAGAAGATACAGGAAGCATGCATTTCTCATTTGTAAGCATATTTCTGTGCTTTTCTGTGAGATCATATATCTGACAAATCTCAATGGCTTTATTCAAAGTTAAATCACTGTCATGAAGCAAAATCTTTCTCACAGCATCATCTTTAATACCACACACTAGTCTCTCTTTTATCAACTCATCCCTTAAATCACCAAATTTGTACGTTTTAATCTTGTTTCTCAAGTCAGTTATATATGCTGAAAAAGTTTTCCCAGGCTTTTGGTGTCTTGTGTAAAACAAGTGCCTTTCCATTGTAATGTTCATTTGGGGGGTTACACATTTCTCTAAATTCAAATTTTAAGCACTTGGGGTCTTCCCTTGACTCAGCCGGTACCACTGTATGATAGTTATCCTCCTCTCCGGCAAATATAGCAGGTGTATACACAAATGAATGCTGTCTTTCTATGGCTTCTGAATCAGCTAAATTAAGCAGAATAAATGTTTTTGTATGGTCATCTTCATAGCCGGCTTTAGGCACCAGCGAACCCTGCGGTCGCTGGTGGCCCCCTGTTGCTGTGGGGCCCCAACCACATTAAGTTGTCTTATCTTCATATTTTGTAACATGTCTGTCAAACCAGCCAATGTTAGTACAGCAGTCTTGTACACTTAATAAACCAGGTGGTAATACCTCTTATTTGTATCTCCTTTAAAATTCAAAGATATCTTTCATTATAGTCACAGTGTTTTATCATGTAACAGGCTTCCCAATTACATTAAATATTTTACCACTGACATAGTGCCCCTGGCTTAGTTAAAACCTGCTGATAGACATTCTGTCTACTAAAACTAGCAACATAGCCAGCTTTAAGTACCTGCAATACCTGTGGTTGCAAGGCTGTGGGGCCTTAATCATCCTTTACTGTATGGGGCCCTACAAAACCTGCTGCTGGCTGGGGGAAAATGAGAAAAAAAAAAGTATTAATTTCCTGGTTATGCGCTTTAACCTAAACTGGGCTGTGCCATGAGCCTGTTAGGATAATGTTGGTAATGAACATGAACAAGTTAATCACTAGAGAGAATACCTTAGCTAAATCTCAGTTACCAAGTACTGCATTCTAATTAGATTTCAAAACTTTTCTGACAGAAGGGGGCATGGTTAAGATGTCAAGCAGTTAGCAGCATAAAAGTTTTGTTCTGCCTCTTTTAAGTTTTCCTGACAAGATTTTTTTGATCCTAAATTAAGAAATTGTCTTCAAAACAACAAAGTCTGAAAGATTCAGGCAAGAAATTCAGCTTTTGAAGACTTTATATTGATTTTATCCTGTCTGAAGTTTTTTCCAGTCAAGTGTAGCTATGATCTCAAAGCTAACTCTCAGGAAAATGGAATGAAGAAAGAATTACAATCTCTTATAGCCAGTATTCAGGAAATATCAGTTAAAATAGATAAACTGGAGTATAAAATGGACAGTATAAAACAGGAACATAAAAAAAAAACAAATTGATCTATTAAATGAAATAATCAAGAAACATATGGATCAAATCACTTCCATGGAGGAATCTGTGAATGATGTAGATGGAAGGTTAACTGAAAATGAAACTCATGATGAATTTCTACTGAAACATAATTCTTTTCTTCCGGAAAAGATGAATGATCTTGAGAGTATAACCAGAAGAAATAGTATAAGAACATACTGCATCCCTGAGAAGGAAGAAGGAAATAACATGTTACAGTTTCTGAATGCCTGGATTCCAAAAATATCGGGCTTACGAGAGTCATTTTCTTTTGGAATTGAGAGAGCACATAGATCTCTTTCAAATAGCAATACAACAAAAAATACATATGTACCAAGATCCATAATAGTCACATCCCTTTTCTACTCAGGGCAAAGAGTTTTAAAAACAGCTTGGACTAACTCTCCAATAACTGTTATTGGAAAAAAAACATTAGATTTCATAATGATTACACAATTTCAGCAATGTCCAAAAGAAAAGTGTGTATTTCCTTAATAAAAGTCTCAAGAAATCAAACATTAAGGCTCAAATAATATTCCCTGCCAAATTCAGAATCTTTTTTTATCTGATGGTCAAAAGACATTTAATTCACTGGATGAATCCTTGGAATTTTCTCAGAAAAATAATCTTTTGGACAAAGAAGAAGAAATGGACTGGTCTTCAATGAGCCTTAAAAGAAATGCTATAAATAATGGATGAACAAGAAAAGGAAGTAGTAGTAAAAAAAAAATCAAAGATTGACTTCTCTCTCTAGTTCTGGACTTGTATGTAATTCTATTAAAATGCTGTATTTAGGTATAAACACACTGTTAACGAATCTATTGATGAATTTCAAGATTTAAAAAGTAAAACTCTTTATCATTTTTTTATCTTATTATATTAATGAAATAACATATTCATTAACAAAGTTGCATCCAATATAGTAATGTGTGTTTTTAGGATTTTGGGATATAACACTGGAATCCTTCAGTGAGGTGTGATGAAAAATTATAGAAAAATAGTCTATACTTAATGTCTGTTAATTTCAAAATGAATATTGAAATAGTTGATCCTGATCTGAAATGTTTTTGACTAAAGAGATAAGGCAGAACTGGAAATGAACTTTATTTCAGTCGTAAAACAATGTTCAGTTGTGCTTATAATATATAGCAATGTTTTAATAACTATTAATCTTTTGCTTTTTAACTCATTTTGTAAATTTAGTTGAAATGCATAGTGTTCTTCTTATGTTCAAAATTGGGATTGTATCTTAAAAAAATATTTTATAACCCTTAGTTATGTATGTTGCTGCTTTTGAATGCATAGCTCACATATTTGTAGTCGCCAGTGATTCTACAGCTTTAGAAAACAATTTTAGCAAAGTTCCACTTTAAAAACTGTTTTTTTACCTTGTCATCACATTTAAATGAAGTTGCAAGCTGTTTGGGGCAGAAAAAGCTGATATGAAAGTGTGCGAGCATACAGAAATGCCAAGGAAGACCTCTGAACTGTAACAGACTGCTTTAGAATGGAATGCTGCAACCGAAAGCTGATTTTTGGTTTAGTAGTAAAGCAATGCCAAAATATCTGATTCTTGCTATTGCTACTAATGAAAATCATAATGTACAACCCAGTTGCAAAGCTTTTAAAAGGAGAAGAATTAGAACATTGAAATATATTTAAAAGCCTTGGTATAATAACACTAAAACAAGTAGGAATGGCAATGTCTGAGATCCATGTTGTATTAGAAGTTAAACATTTAAAGGGCAACACACATTTTTTTTAGTTGATTAGACTCAAATATTTGTAGATTTGCCTGATGATATATTATTTAATTTGGTGTTGCTTCTGTGATGAAAGGCAATTTTATTTATAAGTTCTATTTCATGATGCAAGATAAGTTAACATAAACAGAGGCTACCAGCATACTGAATTCTATTTACATAATAATAGCCTATTTGCTAACTCACAACATTCACTCTTTTCAAGGATATATTAAACAAATATAAGCCTTGTATACTTTAGTTAATGTCAAGTTTAAAGGTAATGGGAGCAAGTTTTTAAAATATTGATGTAGGAAAGGAGCTACTTAATGCAACGCAATATTAAATAAAGGAAAGGATTCTGATATTGCACTTGCGTTCTTCACTAGAAACAGTTGCTAAACTTAAATTGTTTTAAATAATAATACAGATGATATCCAGCATCAGATACTAAAAAGCCAATTATAATTTCATATGTTTGACTATGTTCTGTTAAACATATATTCCTTTTATAAATATGTAAATTGCTTATTGAAACATTGTTCAATTAATAAGGTATGTTTTTCAGTCATTAAATAAATATATTATTTATGAATACTTTGGTGGAGGGTTGGCAAATAAATAGAAATCTCATATGGATACACTAAAATATAAATCATGTTTGTAGAACATCTACAGTGTTTAAGGCTATAAGTTAAGCACTAAATAGTACTTATTTACAAGGAATAACAACTCTATTATAATTAAACTAACTTAAGTGTATTCTGACATCATTAACCCAGGGAAAAACAATTGCACATATTTAGCTTAATAGTTATTAGAAACTCTAGAATTACTCTGATTCATTTCGGATCTTTGGACATATGCTGAATGTTTCTTTCTTCACAACTTCTTAAGTAGTATAAAGAATTTTCATTACTGGTTTAATATATTATGTTTTATTAAATATTCATAAGTAAAACAACTCAATTAATATATAATTTTACTGTATATTTGTATAGATAGATAGATTTAGATCTATACAACCAAAACAAACAAATACCAAGGTCACCACAGCATAAAAAAATAAACTTAATATTTTGTAAGACAGACTTTAATCACAATTAAAAATATAAGCGCTTTTTTATGTTGACCACGTTGTTCATCAGATCAAATACAAGAAATAGCTATCAATTAATGAACAAAAAACAGCCAATCAAATCATGGAGGTCTGCACACACCCTAGATGGGTGGACTTATTTCATTCATAGAATGATTAAAACATCTGACCTATATCAGACAATCAAATATCATACACTTCCATAGGCTGTCCATGAAAAAATAAGCTTCGATTTCAAGATTAAAAATTGTTAAGCTGAGATCATTTATATACAAATCATTTATAAAAACAATAAAACAGAATTAAAAGACAGTGTCTTTCATCAGTCCAATCATGGAAGGTTAATCATAAAAGATTAAAAACAAACAACCCATCAAATCATAAAAATCTACACATGCCCTATGTGGATGGAATTGTTTAATTCATAAAGTAATTACAACATCTGATCTATGTTGGCCAAACCAATCAAATATCCAGGATTTCTGTGGACTCTCCCATAAAATGAATAAAAAAGCTGTTTAACTAATGTCACTAATCTCTTTTATATCAATTTGTGAAGATGGAATTTCAAATGGAAAATCAAATAAAATAAAGTAAAATAAGATGAAAATATTTGCCACTATCATTGGCTATCTCAGTCTCCACCTCCTCAGAGCTGGCTTGAGGGGTAGACAAGTATTCAAACCAGGAAATGCATCAACTCGAAGGTACTCTACCCACTTCATTTCTACATATTCAGTGTCCAGCATAATATCTCTACCACTATGGCTCTCAGGAACAACTTGAAAAAGAAATGTATGCTGTGGATTGTGTAGAATATCCTTATATAATGGACTCATTTGGTCTTTTAAATGAATGTCATTGATGTGCTTTGAAATTCTTTCCTTGAGTAACCTGTTGATCTTACCCACATAAAAGCTTTGTCAAGACTGGCAGCAAGTGACATATAGACATTCAGCTTCTTAAAACCAGCATAGTGGTTGAGTTTATATTCCCTATATGTTATAATGTGTATAAAAGTCTGTGTCCTTCAAATGCATTTGCAAACACTGCTATTCTTTCTAGGAAATGAGCCTAGTCTCATTGATCTTGATGTAACATCTCTATGCTGTCCTTTGCATAACTGTTTTAAATGTTTGTTGTTCTTGAAGAAAAATGAAGGTTTATCACCCACTACACCATATGTGAAAAAGGGAGACTCTGCCAGCACAGCTATCTGGAATTTTGTAAATAATTATATGTCATTTGAGAATATCAACATTATCTATATAAGATGCTTGTGTTACAAATGTATTAGAATTGCATGTCATGTGTAAATCAACCTGGTCTGTACAGACGTGTGTGGTAAAAAAGGTATTTTGTAAACTACTGAGCTTAAGGATGTATCCACAGTGTGCCCTACTGGAATAGAATGGAAATGTACATGCACTATTGTAACTGTTTAAATCTATATATTTTAACAATGGAAACTGGAACACAAGAGTTTCACTTCAGTCTAGTAAAGTTAAGAAAATAGCTGAAATTAAATTAATTTATGGATACGCAATAAAAGATGATATTTTTCAGTTTCCATGCAGCAAGGAGGCACAATGTCTAAAACTAGGGAGCTTTCTGTATTGTCTTGGAAGTGTTTTATTGTTTTATGACTTTTAGCATTTGCCAAAGATCTGAGGAAAAGCCCTTGTCTATGTATTTTTACAGGTAGATGCTAAATGTTACAAGCTGACATCTATGGTTGTTTTGGGCCTGGGGACTAGAATTTAGATGACAATAAATTATGTCATTCTGCAAGCTACCCTTGCAGTAATATTTGAGATATTAATTTGAGAACTCTCTGAGACAGACACAACATTGTGTATTCTGTCTTTGACCTGACAACAACAACTAGAGAAGATCCATTCACCACATTTGCCTTCCTCTGTAAGTAAGTTAACTAGGGCATAGTAATTCTCTTAGATTTACTCAGGAATGTAGTGAAGCATAGTTTAGATGTTTTTCTTCATTTATTTAAGATTGTCCTGCAATGTTGTTTTAAATATTTCCTGTGATTTTGAACTTTGTTGTCACTGTAACTATATATGTAGTATTGTCTTGTTCTTTTATCATTTATTATGAAATATATTTAAACCTTCCATTGTGGCTGATCTGCATAGAGATATTTAAGTTCTGAGAGTGCTTGCATATTTATTTGGTGACACTGTGTGGGCCACTCCTAATAACCTTGCTCTTGGTCAAACTACCATTTGTATTAATAGTAATATCACTCAGTATATTAGATACCCTTGGAAGGGCCTTAAAGTAGCTGATAAGCAGTCACTGGTGGCAGTAAAAACTACCTTATAGACTGGGCAGAATGGGGCATAGCTAGTAAACCTTTGCCAGCCTATCCCAGGTCTCTGTGTGTATGTAAATCACAACTCAAAGGGCATGAGTCTGTGGTTCGGCTACTTGGGCAGGGACACAAAGCACTGGTTGTACAGAGAGGGTGCTGGAGCCTTAGCTTGGTCACTCAGCTAAGATCTCAGCTCTATAGCTGTGCCAGTGGGGAGTCTTACTGGGGATCTAGAAAAAGAGGGAGAAACCAGCTCCGGACTGACTATGGTCTCTGTGTGCCCTTAAGGAAAATTGCACTTGATGCAGACAGCTTTATCTGGAAAGACTGCATGTGTACCTTGTCATCCTCCCACTGTATGTCCCCCACTGTTGCCACTGGTGAGGATTGAGGCTCCTTGATTACTGGTCCAGTGGTGGTGTGTCACACCATGTATATCACATAAAATAATGCTTCAATTGCATTTTATGATGTCAAAGATATGTCCAATATCACTGGAATAAGTCAAACGTATACTGGTAAAGAAATTATTAACTGTATTATCGGGTGGTGAGGGTGCATTGTCCTTTGCAAAGGAATAATACGGCTTAATTTTGGTATCTCTCTGTTTATTCACTTCAGTTAGATGTTGATGAAAATCTGCCCATCTGTAACCTTTCTGAATAAACTGCTATTCTAATTTATGCATGGCTTTTACAAACTCTTCCTGTCTCGTATGTAGCCTAGAACATCATAATAGCTGTTCCTTCATGACATTTGTGTATATATGATGTGTATGCATGCTATCTCTAGAAAAAAAGATTGTTCTTTTTACAATCTTTAGAATATATAGCAGTATTAAAGCCTTTCTTTTTATCAAATTCTAGAGTAATACCAAAAAAGTCAATTCTGATATTCGAGTAATGAGGTGTAAACCTTAGAAATGTAGTCATATGCTCCAAATAATCAATGAGTACCTGTAGCTCATCTACTGACCCAACCCATGAAATAAAAATATCATCCACAAATCTCTTGTAGTAACAAAGTTATGAACTGTATAGATCATTATTCAAAATATGATTCCACTCTCAATAGATTAATAGTAGATTGGCATATGCATAGGGGTTGCTCATGGCCACCCCCCATTTTTGCCAATAGATGTTTTCTTCAAATAAGAAAATATTGTTTCCCAACACAATATCAAGAAGATGACTGAGCAGGTCAAATTTCTCTTTGGTAAAAAACATATTATCAAGCAAGAAGGTCTTAATGGCTGTAATACCATAAACATTGGGCATTACTGTAAATAGACTATTAGCATCATGTGTTACCATATAAAGATGCTATAAATTATTTAGAGAACTCATATAATAAGAAAGAGTCTCTAGAAAATCCTTTTTGTCTCTTAATACACTGGGAGCAAATATAAGTGCTCTTTTCAGTTCCCTATCTATATAAGTAGATACAGGTTCTGTTATCCATCAGTCCCCTACTACAGTGGGACACAAAGGTGAATCATTTGCACTTTTATGGATTTTAGGGAGACCTTTACTAATAGGTATAACTGTATGAATCACTTTAAAATATTCATATAAGGGTTTATTTATCTTATGAGTCATAACTAATTTATATAAGGTGTCATTAATGTCTTTTATCATTTTACTGAACTTAGTATGGTTTATAGGCATATAGGTGTTATAATCACCTAACATATGCTGCATCTTGGTAACATAATCAGTAGTGTTTATAATTACAATGCCTTGTTTTTAATTGATGATGACTATTTCTTGTATTTGATCTGATGAAGGACATGGAACATGTCTGAAAGCACTTATCTTTTTATTTGTGATTAAAGTAAGTTTTACAAAATATTACATTTATTTTATGCTGTGGCTACCTACGTATTTGTTTGTTTTGTAGTATACACATTTCTGTACCTGGTCTTGGTGATCTTTATCCCCATTCTACCCTGATATATGTACATATATTAGAAAACTTAGAAAACTTACAATCCTTAAAATCTGCTAATAGTCACACACACACACACACTCACACTCACACACACATATATATATATATATATATATATATATATATATATATATATATACACACACACACACACACACACACACACACACACACAGACATATATATATATATATATATATATATATATAGAGAGAGAGAGAGAGAGAGATAAAATATGCAGTCTTAGAAAACTTACAAACCTTAAAATCTGCTAATAGTCATTTCTAATTTCAATATATTGACCATTTTGAGTGATTATTACTTACTATATCTCTGATGGTTATATTTGTTTTATTGGATAACTAATGATTTTAGATTATTTAAAAAAGTCATCTCAGTTCTCTATTTGCTAACTGCTGTTAGAGGAAAGCTTTATTCATTAACATAAATTAAACAATGGGTATTTTGTAGAGGTAGAAGCAAATGTTAGGGTAGGAATTATTTAGGGATGATAGAGGATGGTTTGAATGATAATATCATCAAACCAAGAATGAAATATTCCATGATAGGGATTGTAAATATTTATATATTATTGCTGTTGAATGGTTTTGATTTTTTTGTCCATAACAAAATGCATTAAGCATGAATATTGCCTCATACTTCAAAGCTGTAGTTTAACTTTACTAGATCTGCCACATTTTATACATGACAATATTTATTGTATTTCATTAAATATAAATGGACTAAATACTTCCATGAATAGAGATAGTTTATTCAAATATCTTTAAGCAAATAAAGCTGATGCATTTGTACATGAAAAGCACTTATTATGAGAAGACCTGGATTGACTGATAAAAAAGTGTATTCTATAATTGTTAACTCACATTATAATTCTAAGAGAAACATTATAATATTATGGAAAAAATCATTGAGTATGCCTAAAGTAATTGATTTCTACACTGACAAATGTGGTACAATGGGGTTGACTGTATTTGAGTTAGAAAGGAAAATATACACATTTGTTAACATGTATTGGATTCCTGGATTTGGATCTAAAAGAGCTAGAAAATACCTTGATATAATAACATTACATGCTAAGGAATAAATCCTTTTAGCTGGGGATTTCAATTGTATATTGTCAGAAAAAGACACATCTAAAGATAAAAAGACTAAGATAACAGCTACAGCTAAACAATTAAATACTTTTACCAACATCATGAATTTTAGAGATATACAAGTGTTAAAATTGGAAAATAAATTGAATTTTACCACTATTCATGTAGATTTTGCACCCAAACAAATATAGTTTTTTTGTTTGTAGTGGATTGTTTTCAAACATGGAAGAAGTAACTATAACATCTTGTCCTTTGTCTGACCATAATACCATTACTTTTAAGCTTAACCTAAAGCCTAATGAATTAGTGTTTTGGAAAATACCAGAATATATAGTTAAAAATCAAAGGATTCAAAGATTGGTTTATGAACAAACTGAAGTTATTTATGGATACTAATAATAATGGTGAAGTTTCTGATATTATTTTGTGGGACACATTGAAGGTGTGTATTTATTGCAGAGTAAAGAATTTGTATTTGTTAAAAAGGAAGGAATGGGGTAATTAATTAAATGTACTTCAAACACAAATTGATCATTTAAAATGAAATTTGAATTCCTTTGATAAAGACAAAAAAGCAGAATTAAAGACATTGAATCAAAAATACATAGAGATACTAAATCATAAAGTTTCAATAAACATGGGAAGGCTTAAATTACAAACATATACTTAAAATCCTAAATAAAATTATATATATTAGCAATTAGATTGAAAATCTTAAATAGTGCAAATCATATTAAATAAATTATATATCAAGTGGGTAATAAATCTCAAAATGCAAGACTTAAAGGGTATCTCAGAAGCTTTTAGGAAACAATATGAAGAAATCAACAGCAGGAACATAACACTAGATAATAGTATTAACCTAGAGAATTTCTTAAAAGAAAATGTGAAATGGAAAGTAACAAAAGAACAAAATGATAAATTAGATAAATATGTAACTTTTAGAGAACTTAAAAAACAACAAAAAACATTTAAAAAATAATTAAGCCCTGGTTGCAGAAATATATAAAATATTTCCAGATTATATTTTAAAATTGTTAATAAGTACATTTAATGAAGTTAGAATTTTATTATTTATCCCACCTTCTTGGAAATCCTCTTTTGTATCTCCTCTCTTGTAGCAAGACAAAGATCTTAAGTTATGTGTGTCCTATTATCCTATTTCTTTATTAAATATGGATTATGAAATTGTAATGGCTATTCTAATAAAATGATTAAATAATATAATACCTAACTTAATTAATGAATATCAAACCAGCTTTATTATTGATAGAAAGATGCAGGACAATGTAATAAGACTTCTATCTTTAATAGATATTGCTAACAAAGGTAAAAAAGAACTGTCAATACTGAACTTAGACTTGGATAAAGCTTTTGAGTCAATAAATTGGAATAATCTTCAAGAAGTTCTTAAAGAATATAATTTCTCTTCAAGATTTATAGAAATAATAATGAAGTTATATAATAATACTTTTTAATTGGATCATTTACCTCTAGTTCTTTTAAAATTTTAAAAGGAACAAAACAAGGTTAACCATTATCCATGTTATTTGTGCTATTGATTGAACCCTTTGCAGCATATATTAGAAATAATAATAAAAGGGGGCAGAGCCTGAATGGCTTACTGAAAGCAGCACTATTTTAGAGCTCCATATAACTAGTTAAATAAGACAGGAAAAAATATTCTTTTTTTTTCTTCAAAGTATAAAATCTTATAGCTAAAGGACTAATTTACATAATTAGAATCTTTGGTGAAGTTTTACAAATAATTTCCTGTCAAAACGCTTGGAGATATATTCACTTGTTAAAATGAGCAACTCAAGGAATTCTCACCAGGATGCTGCCTTAAAAAAGGAACTACAACAGATGACATCTACCCTGCAGGAGTTGTCTTTGAAGATGGATGATTTTAAAGAGAACCTAGAAAATCTTAAAACAAGCAGCCAAAAACAGGCTGACACCCTCAAGGAAATTATACAATAACACCAGACAAGGATAACAGGAATAGAAGTTTCTATAAATGACTTAGAAAGCAGACTTAAGGAAGAGGAAACACAGAAAGAACTGCTTCGTAAACAAAACACATGGTTAGTTAATAAAGTAGATGACTTGTAAAATAGGGAGAAAAGAAATAACATCAGGATTTTCAGATTACCTGAAAACACAGAAGGTGAGGATATTCCTTTTTATCAAGCTGTATCCCTGACATTATAAATTTAAAATAAGGACTTTCCTTTGGCATTGAAAGGACACACAGAGCACTTGGGAAACCTGCCACTAACTCAAACTCTCCTCCTAGGTTAATAATTATCAAATTTCGTTCATACTTGGACAAGGAACTGATTTTAAGATCTGCTTGGAGGAAGGCACCTCTAAAATATAAACAGAGCCTGATAAGATTTGATAATGACTATTCATCTAGAATAATGGAACAAAGGAAAAAAGTGTGGCCAATGATAAAGTTTCTGAAACAAAATAACATCAAGGTACAACTTGCATATCCAGCTAAGATAAGAATACTGTATGCCAACGAGACGAGGACTATTATTGACTTAGAGGAAGCCTCTTCATTTATTAAAACTAATAATGTGATTACTTTACCAGAAGATATAGATTGGATGTCACCTTCTCTCAAGAGAAATAAAGAAACAAATGCCTGGACAGACGTCAAAAAGAAGAAGCAAAAGACTGATACTGTTACAGTCAAATCTCTCAAAGCATCTACTACATTATGAATGTTTTAACATTACTTTAAAGGACCAATTTTACTGCTTGGAATTTAAAAAAAAAGGTAACTAACTACTGGAATCTTTATCTATATTTTTTGAAAATAGATGACACAACAGAGTTTTCACATTACCTCAGGTATTTAAAACAGGATACTTTTCTTTCATAGAAGGAGGGTTATATAGCACATAAAATATTTATAGTGTAAATCAACATACATAGTATATGTGTATTTTTTCTTAATTTTCTCTTTTCTTTCTCTCACCTCTCTTTTCTCATTATTTATTTACTGCATCTTGTCTCCCTTTCTAAGTTCCCTCTTATTTACTATACTAATATAGTCTGTATATATGTAATAACTCACTATCTATACGTAGATAAGTAATAGTCTAAAATAATCAAGTTTTAAGGTAGACTAATTGGAATAGAAACTTAATTAATTGTTATTACAATATTTATTAGATTAATGATAGTCATTGTTATGCTTATTGGGATTGGGGACATGTTCGTGATTAACTCTGAAATGTTCCATTCATGTACATATGTCCTTTGAATTATTTCCTTTTAGTATTAACAAATATATCTATCTATCTATCTATCTATATATATATATATATATATATATATATATATATATATATATATATATATATTTATTTATTTATTTCAGTTTGGTGACCGGGGAGGTCCACTGGGCTCGAGAGCCTGTTTTCAGTGGAGGCCTGGGGAGAAAAGCTCCACAGTTTAATGTTAAATCACATAATGTAAATACTAGTAAAATACAAATAACAATTATTACAATCAAAATAGGTGGAAATTCCACAAAACAGTTGGTATACAGCATGAATTCATTTAAAATTAAGCAACTAAGATGTTAAAGAAGAATTGTCCTAGAGGACGACAGGCATAGAACATAAGGTTAGAAGAGGGTATGTTAGTTACATTAACAATGTATGACTAAAAGGCAAATTATAGAGGTAAAACATTTAGCCAGGAGAGAAGGAGGAGGGGAGGTTGGGAGGTATAGAATGAAGACTACAGTTACATTTCCTTTGAGTGTGCAGGTGGCAGTGTTTTGAATGAGTGTAGGTTGTCACAGGTCCTCAGTGTAGAGGGCAGGGCATTCCATTTTTTAGTAGGGTAAAGGAGATTAGAAGCTGACCAACTGGGCACTTTGGTTTGTGGATAGAAATAAGGTTTTGCTGAGAAGATCTGAGGTGTCTGGGGGGTATAAGGTTGAAGAATATTTGATAGCGTGGGGCAGCTGCTAGGTTGAAATATTAGTTTGTGGGCTGAGACAATTTGGAGGTAGTCTAGTTGATTAGGGAGTTCAAGCCAATTTAAAGTTTGAAGGGAGGTGCAGTGATGAGAGAGGGAATTTGCCTTGGTGGCGAATTTGGAGATTTTATTGTAGCATACTTCCAGTTTGGTGGTTAGGGTGGAAGATAGATTTGTAAACAGAGGAGCACCATATAGAAGAGATGGGAGGAGATAGGTAGTGGCCAAGGTATGTCTAGTAGAGGGGGAGAGGAAATGATTGTTTCTGTATAGGAGGCCGAGTTTTATGTGGGTTTTCTTGATGTTATGTTGGATGTGGGTATTGAATTTTAAGTGTTCATCAATGGTGACCCCTAGTAGTTTGGCAGAGGAAACAATGTCAATGATGGAGTTGTTAAGGCTTGTAATTTGAAATGAGTTTTTTTTTCAGTGGGGGTGGATTTAGAGTGAGTGAATAGAAGAATCTTAGTTTTGTTAGCATTTAGTGAGAGGTGGTTTTGGTGCATCCATTTTTCAGTGGTTGAGAAGGTGGTTTGAGTTAGAGTCTTGAGTTCTGTAAGGTTAGAGGCATAGCAGATCAAAGTTGAGTCATCTGCGTATTGGACAATTTTGGTATTAGGAATAGCTTTGTGGAAATTGTTAACGAAGATCCTTGGGGAACTCCTGTGGGGGTGGGAAGGAAGCTGGAGGAGGCTTGGCCCCATTTCACAGCTTGGGACCTGTTTGAGAGGTAGCTGGAAAATCAGGTTAGAGTTTTTGGGGAGATGTTGAGGTTAGATAGATGGTTTAGTAGATGGGAGTGGGAGATGGTATCGAAAGCTTTAGATAAGTCTAATAGAACTGATGAAACTAAGTTACCAGAGTCTCGAGATGAATTGACAGAGTGTAGGAAGGAGATAAGGGCTGTGTTGGTATTATGTCCAGGGCAGAATCCATGCTGGGTAGGAGAGAGCAGTTGGTGTTTGGTTAGGAATGACATGAGCTGGAGGTGAATGCATTTTTCAAGAATTTTTGAGATGGGTGAGAGGATGGCTATGGGGTGGAAGTTGGAGAAGTTATAGTTTTTGCCACCTTTATGGAGTGGAAGAATGAAAGCAGAGCTCCATAGTTTGGGTACATAGGACTCGAGTAGTGATCTATTTATCAGGATGCTGATGGGGAGAGCAATACTTTTGGAGGCAATTTTTAAGGAGGGGATGTTGTCGGGGGCGTTGGTGCAAGGTTTGAGTTTGGAGAGAAGTTTTTTTATAAGGTAGGTAGACACAGGTTTAAGTTCAAAGATAGGAGTTGAGAGAGGTGAGGGGGAGGAAACTTGGGCAGAGGGAGGTGGGGGGATGTTGTTGGGGAAGGTTTTGGTTAGCTCGGCAATAGTAGAGATGAAGAAGGTATTAAATAGTTTGGCAATTTCTTGGTCAGATTTGCTAGTATCAGGGCAGGGGTTGTTAGTTGTACCAGGCTTAAGGAGAGAGAGTTAATGGCGTTCCAGAATTGTTTGGGGTTTTTTGCATGATTTATTTGTAGATGGTTGTAGTAGGACTTTTTATCTATTATAACTTGATTTTTGGCTAGGTTTCGTAGTTGTTTGTATTTAAGTAAGAATGCAGGTTGTTTATGATGGAGATAGCTTTTCCAAGATTTATCTCTTTGTTGCATGATTTTCTTGGTTTCTTTAGTTAGCCAAGGGGCAGTCTTGGCTTTAACTCTTTTAGTTCGTATTGGAGCTAGGGAGTTTAGGATAGTAAGGAATTTGGAGTTGAAGAAATCAACGGCTTTGTCTAGGGTTAGTGTTTTTAGGGGGTTCCAGTTGGTGATTTTGAGGGAGTCAGAGAAGATGGAGGGGTTAAAGTTAGATAAATTTTGAGTATGTAAGAGTTTGTGGGAGAATGGGGAAGAGGAAGTAGTTCTATGGGTGAAGGCAGGGAGGTGGTCTCCTAGTGGGTCGGGAGTGACACCAGCTGTAGTAGTTCTGTTGGGGTGAGACACCAGGATCCAGTCTAGGATGGAGCCGCTGACGTTGGTTTTGTTGGCCCTGGTGGTAGAGTTAATAAGTTGTGTAAAGTTGAAGAGATTGATTGATATGGTGGGATTATGATTAATGATTTTTTGCCAGTCAATATTTACATCTCCCATTATGTAGGTTTCGTAATTAATATTTGAGGAGGTCCAACAGATGATGTCTTCCAAGGTATTAGTGTTGTTACCAGGGGGAATGTAAAGGGAGATGATGCACATACTTTTGTGGTCATTTAATTTTAGAATGTCAGTAACTATTTCAGCGTTATTAAAGGAAGGGATAGGATTTGGGAAGGGAGTGATGGATAAGTGAGTGGAGTAGATTAGTGCTACACCACCACCTCTTTTATTTAGGCGGTCAGATCAGAAAGATTGAAATCCTGTGGGAAGGAATTCTGTGTCAGTTATGTGTGGTTTTAACCAAGTTTCAGAGATGGCTACTATGTTGGGTGAATTGTGGTTAAGCCAGGCATGAAAGAGGGCAATTTTATTAGCTAAGCTTTGGGCGTTGATAGTGAGGAATTTGAGGTATTTACAATTTGCTTTGTTGTTGGAGGTAAGGTTACTTGTTTGAGAAATATTTGGTCCAGGGTTGGGATGAATGTCGCCTGCTAAGCAAAGGTAAGAGAAAAGGTGAATAAGTTTGTTAGGATAGTGTTTGGTTAGGAATGGATGGTAGGGGGTTGGTTTAGGTTTGTAGTATTTGGTGGGGATTTGGAAGAGTTTTAATGTTGAGAGAAAGGTGGGGTGAAAGGGGGTTAAAGAGGCAGAGATATTGTGGAAATGATTTGTAGGGTAGGGAGGTGGAGGTTGATGTGGAGGGATTAGGTAAAGGTTGGTATAAGAGGTGGCATGGTACAGAGGGAGAAGAATGAGGAGCAGGAGTAGTGTGGGGGCAGGGAATATAGTGGGAAATGAGAGCATCTTAGAAAGTTGTTTGATTAGAGGAGAAAAGAAGTTTGAAAGTTAGAAAGAGTTAGGTAAGAATTGGTGGGTGGGGAGGAGTATTGCTAAATGAGGTATGGTTGGTGGAAGGGGAGATGGTTCTAGGGAAAATGGGAGGAGTAGTCTTGTGAGGGGATTGGGTGATGTAAGGGGGAGGGAGTATGGGATGGCAATAAATGTAGGACTACTGGTGGCAGGTGGGAATTGGGGGCAGGGTAGGGGAGCGGATTGAGCCTGCAGGGTGAACGGAGCGGGATAGATCAACAGGGCAGAAGAGTTCAGCTGAAAAAGTATCAGCCACTGCAGGTTGGAGCAGAGGTATATATATATATATATATATATATATATATATATATATATATATATTTATTTATTTATTTATATACAGAAAGGAGAGAAAATGTACTGTTGGTTAAGAGAAGTGAAGCTTTCTTCACATTCTGTTTGCATTGCCATAGCAACAGTAAATTGCTGCAGTTTCTAAGGACACTGTGAACCTACGAAGTGCTTTTAGCCTCGCAGATAACAAATAAAAAGAAAAAGTAATGTTGTGTAGTTATTAAAATGAAAAACAATCTAAGCAAGGTAAAATAAATACATAATAGTACTATTTGTAAATATTTTATGATTTATCCTCATAGGATTACATATTCCTGGAAACACAACTGAAATGTTCCCAAACTACATGTGCACTTAAATGTAGCTGCTTGATTAAAAATTATTACTCAGTTTAACATGCTGATTCCACATGCTGTCTGCACTGTAAAAATTACATTTTATATGTTACTTGAAATTGACAGCCTCTAGAGCACATAAAAAGATACATATTACGTCTTGCAGCATGTTATCTTTGTAGTTACCTCACACTCTGTGCAAACTCACATGGCAACTGATAGCTATTCATTTAAAATATCAGTTTAAATATTAAATGTGCCCTTGAAATGCTATTGACATGTTGACAAAATATAATCTGAACTGCAAAATGAATGACTTGAAAGAAGTAAAGTAATACATAGATTTCAAAGACAGTTCTTGACATTACAGTATAAGTAAAAATGTATATTCACAAGGAAGTACTGAAATGTTTTAGCCTTCCAGTTAAAATAGCTTACTGTCAACATTTTGCGATATCAGAAAGTTTGAAGAGCTAGGAAATTACTATTATTTGTCTTTATAATGATTATTAGACCGATGTTAGACTCTGCTTTGTTTAATGAATTGTGACGCATGTTTATGAGGAAAGATGGACTCAATTAGATGTTATTACAATAGTTATTAGATTAATGGTGGACACTGTTATGCTTAATGGGTTACGGGGCATGTTAGCGAATAACTCTGAAATGTTTTGTTTATATACATACTGTCAGTTGAATTATTTCCTATAATATTAACATAATATATAAAAGGAGGGAAAATGTACTGTTGCTTGTGAGAAGTGAAGCTTTCTTTACATTCTATCAGCCTCATGAACTATTTCAGTTTTTTTTTTAACACTCATTGATTAGGAACCGCTATATTTGCATTGTCATGGCAACAGAAAACAACTGCGGCAGTTTCTACGGACTTTGTGAATCTGCGAAGTGCATTTAGCCTCGCAGATAACAAATAACAAAAAAGTAATGTTGTTTAGCTATTAAATTGAATTACAATCTAAGGAAGGGTAAATTAGATAACTTAATAGAACAACTTGTAAATACTTTATAAATTACTCACACTGGACTACATATTCCTGGAAACTCAACTGAAATGTCCCCAAATTACTTGTGAACTTAAATGAAACTGCCTGATTAATAAGCATAACTTACTTTAACAACCTGACTCCATAAGCTATCTGCTCTATATATGCTACATTATATATGTCACTTGCATATGACAGTCTCTAGAGCACATGAAAAAATACATATTATTTTTGCAACATGCTATATTTGCACTAACCATACATTCTAAACTATCGCAATTGGCAACTGACAAGTTATTTATTTGAAACATCAGTCTAAATATTAATTGTGCCTTTGAAATATTTTTGCCATTTTGACAAAGCAAAACCTGAATTGAAAAAGGAATGATTTGAAGAAGGGAAGTATTGTACAGATTTCAAAGACAGCTATTGACACTACAATATAAGTAGAGATGTATACATGCAAGGAAAAATGTAAATGTTTTACACTTTTAGTTAAAATAGCTTATTGTTAACTTTTTGCTTTATCAGAAAATTTAAAAAGGTAGGAAATTATTTTCAATTTGTCTTTATAATGTTTACTAAAGTGATGTTAGTCACTGACTTATTTCATGGATTGTAGTCATGTACAAGACGGACTACTGAATGTTATTTCTGTTTACCTATGTTTGCTGAATTTCTTTTATTAGTACTGATTTAAAACAAAGGAAAGAAAGGGAAGGGAAATCTTTGTTTTTGGTCAAGGGAGGAGAGGCTTAAGAGTATTCTAACTGCCCCGAGAACTCTCTAAGATGCTCTAAACAGTATTTGATTAATACCTAAGGTAAATCTTGATTACCATATGGGTACCTACACATTCATTCTAGACCTGATGTGATTACCCATTCTGGAAGCAGGAGGTACCCTATGCAGGGTGGGAATTGTCAGGGTGATCATAGCTCATTCTTAGACTTTGCTTTGTAAATCTATAAATATGTAAAAGCACTGCACACTAGAATGTAGGGCGCCTCTACTCATAGTCAGGATACCACTGATAAACCATGTCTTTTCATAAGGGTAAGTTGAAGTTGGTGAGCTGAAGAGTGGGAAAGTAAAGGAAGACAGTATACCTACAGCAAATTCATATTTCATTGGTAATCACTCATTGTCTCCTGTAGAGTCCTTTTAGTCAAATTGTTTTAGTAATAATCTATTTGTTGTTGGCTTATTTAGTGTAGGTTCTTCTGTTGCATTTAATTTAACGGAAATGACATATCTGACATGTTTGGGATCTCTTAAGGGTAATTAAATATTGGATATTTTCTAAGTCAACATAATAATTGTTTACACTACTAACATTCCATCCTAATATAGAAAATACTATAGAATAATAATAGAATAATATAGAATTTCATATCTCTTTTAAGAAAATTCTCCATATAATAATTTAACAGATGGAGTTCAGTTGATATTTTTGGTTAAAGGTATGAGTGATAACTCAATAGATATATCTTTATCTACTGGATTAGGAATGACTTTCATTCCATGTTTAATGGGAAATTCATATTTACTTGTATTTGATACTTTAGAATTGTTTTATAGAAGTACTTTTCTAAACCCTGACCAGAATTTTACCCTACTTGCATTTAAAGAAGAAAGAACATTAAATTACACTCCCAAGTTTACACACATAAAAATAACATTCAATGTTATCAGAGAATATGGTATAACTACTATAATCAAAATAAAAAAAAAAAGCAAAATGTTTCTTCTAACAATAACTTGAAATGGATTTAACATTCTTATCATTAAATACTAATGGCTTAAATAATGTAAATAAAAGATCAAACTTACTAAACTATTTAAATCTAAATAAGGCACAAGTAGTATTTCTCCAGGAAATGCATTTTAAGACTAATGATACCTTTATTGGGAACTCTAAGGACTATACAGTCTTCGTTCAATCCTCCTATAGAACAAAGACAAAGGGAGTATCAATTCTCTGGAAGAAAAACATAATCACTCCAAAAGTTATTTATAAATATAAAGACAAAGAAGGTCTACTAGCATTTGTTATAATTAAATTTAATAACAGAATATGGACCTTAGCTAATCTATATTGGTTCCAAGGAATTGGAGCAGGAATAGTTAAAAAACACCTAGATTGTATTTCCGATAATTATACAGGAAATCTTATACTGGGAAGAGACTTTAATTGTACCTTGGAAGCTTCTGAAACCACCAAGAAGTCTTTTCACATAGCAACTATTTCAAAATCCTTAAAAAGGTGGATTGATTCATTTCATTTAATAGACGCTTTTAAAGTAAAAGATGATAAATCCTTATTATTTTCCCATAAAGATCATAGATTTGAAACACAAACCAGAATAGACAAATTATTCATAGTACAAGATTTACAAACAAAAATCCACAGCTTCTCAATAGTTCTATGCTCCCTCTCAGATCATGACTCTCTGATAATAAAGCTCCAAATAGAGTTTAAACCTTTAAATTTCTCAACTAGAATTCCATCATATATCATGAAAATTAAAGAATTCAGACCCTGGATGTTGTCAGAACTACAATTATTTCTTGAAATTAATAATACAATAGAAATAAGTAGAGTCATGGTTTGGGACTCATTAAAAGTTTATTTATTTGGTAAAACCCTTAGGTGGTACAAAAATAAAGTTAGAGAGTGGGAATCTGAATTATTAGACTTGCAAACAAGACTCTTGACAGCAAATCTAAAAAAATCAGAATTGTCCAGAAGTCAAAAAAGAAATAGAGGAATTAAATAAAAAATATAATGAGATTCTAACACACAAAACTTGTCTAGCCTTGGAAATTTTTCAAATAAACTCATTAGCCACATCCCCCAGATATCTACATAGATTATCTACAATAATTAAAATACAATCTAAAGCAAATAGCAATGGTAGTATATATCATGAAAAGAAAGGGAAAAAAGTATCAGATATAGGAGACATCCTTGAAGCATTTTGGTTCCATTATATGGAACACTTCAAAAAAGAAGATTTAGATACCAACCAAATAAACTTAGATACAAACCTTATCAATATAAAAAATATTCCAGAAAACTTAACACTAGACCTTCAAAAACCTATATCCTACAGAGAAATTGTTGGCAAGATAAAAGAAAGTAAATCTAACAAAGCTCCAGGGATATATGGTATAATTACAGAAATTTATAAACTCTTCCCTTCAACAGTAATCTCCCTTTTTCATAAAACTTTGCTAGAAGTCCAGTCAGAAGCAAACATAGCACCCTCATGGAAATATTCTCTCATAACACCAATTCTAAAAGATAATAAACCATCAGACCTTTGCACCTCATACAGACGTATATCATTACTGAATAATGATTACAAAATATTCATGTCAATCCTAGCTAATAGAATGAAAATCCCACTTTCAAAGACAATTAATAATGATCAAATTGGATTTTTATATAACAGGCACACATATGATAATATTAAAAGGATACTTACTCTTATAGATTATGTGAATAAAGAAGATAGAGAAACATTTGTAATCGGATTAGACACAGAAAAAGCCTTCGATTCCCTCAACTGGGAATATCTATTTAAAACTTTAGCATTATTTGAATTTCCTCCTCCCTTCACCTTATATATATTAATAACTTAGCCTACATTAAATTAGGTCCTTTCACCTCAGAATCTATCCATATAACGAAAGGTACTAAAGAAGGATGCCCCCTTTCTCCTATTTTATTTGCTTTGGCTATAGAAATACTTGCAGAAATAATATGCAATAATCCAAGAATAAAAGGAATAGAAGTCTATGACCGGTACATATCTAAAATAATGCTTTTTGCTGATGATATTTTATTAACCCTATCAAACTCCAGAGAGTCATTAGGAGAGCTAGATGAAGTAATGAAGAAATGATATACGCTTTCAAGTCTACACTTTAATAGATCAAAATCAAAATTTATATTTTTAAATAAGAAAAAAGAACTACAAGTTACAGATAAATCTATCATAGGAAAACAAGAACTTTCACTAAATTATTTAGGAATAGTGTTATGCAAAAATATAAACGAAACAATATTAATAAATTAAAAAAACATTATTGAAACAATAAAAAATATGTATAGAAAAGTAGAACAAAATTATATTCTCTTTTGAAGACAGATTGCAATGAATAAAAATGGTCTTATTGCCAAAAATATTATATGTAGCATTAGCAATAGAGTTAATTCCTGAAAGATGCATTATTAAAGAAATAAACTCATGTTTAATAAAATTTTTATGTTATTCCAAAAAGAATGGAGTAGTTCTAACTCATCACATTAAACCCTGGAAACAAGGAGGATTGAACTTCCCAGAAATAGAAATATATATAAAAGCATCTGTGCTTAAAACTACAATAGACTGGATAAACCCAAATTATTTTGCCAATTGGAACAACGGCTATATTAACAAATGAATTTAATCTGTTAAAAAAAAAATGAATAGTAGACAAATCAAACAAACCCTGGTACATACTATGCATAAGTATACAATATAATATATCAAAACCTTCTAAAACAAAACTGATTAATCATTACATCAATTCCTTTAGGAAACCTATCAATGCAAACATAGATATAAAACTTTCGTTTGACCTTTTAACCCCATTTGCCATCACTAAGAACTTTCCTCACAAAATATATAGGGAAACAATAACCTCCTGGGAACAAAATGGATTCTTATGCTGGTTTCAATGTGTAAAGAAATTAAATATTTTAGATATACATATGATAAAAACTGCCTACAATATTGCAACACAGGACTGGCTAACCTTACAAAGCATTCTAATGCACACTCAAGATTTATGCAGCTCAATTAAGAATTCCTCATTTAAAGATATTCCAAATCGAATAAGTTTTCTGTATGAATTTATATATAATAGTTGTGAAAAGAAAAATTCCATTTCAAATCTATATAAAGAGTTAATAACATATAAAACATTTCCCAAAGCATCATACTGGCAGTTCTTAACAAAAGGTCAGTCATTGCAGTTAACAGAAGAAATTAAAACTAACATCTTGCTATCACTTAATTAAACCTCTAACACACAGCACTGGAAAATATTTAACTGGAAATACTTACATAGAGCATTTTTAACACCAGATAGAACTAAAAAGATCAGTACTACTACAAATGGTCTTGCTGGAGGTGGGAAAAGTAAAATAAAGCAAACTGGATTCATATGTTTTATGAAAGTAATAAAATGAAATCATATTGGAATGGAATAATTTTTTACAAGCTTGATTTAATTAATCATTTACCTTAACTAAAGCATTGATTATACTAAATGTAAATGAAGGTCCCAACCTAAATAAGGCAAATATGTATTTGTTATGGACAATACTTGCTATATCTAGGAAATGCATAACCAGAAGGTGGAATTCAAATACACCCCCGACCTTGGAAAAATTCAACACTTTACTGAAGACAACTGCATCGATGGAAATAAAAATCAAAAAACTATGAATCTATTCTAGGCCACTGGTAAATAATCCTTGGAAGAAAGTTATATCTTTGTTGGGCACTCTGCAATAATCAATATTGTATCCCTGGTAACTGATCTGTTAATTCTATATTTAATAACATACAGTGTATATAACTGAAAGTCAGGCTATTGCAAATATTGTATATAGTTGTTTAAAATGATATTTAAAATATGTAAATGTTATTTTAATTGAAAATAAAAACATTTTGAGAAAAAATAAATAAAATAAAAAGCTTTTATTTTAATGATAATTATAATTCGAAAGTTCAATTATTTGCAGGTGACATTTTGTTAACTACTAGTAATACTGAATCTTCATTAGAAAGCATTAATTATTCAATAAAATATTTAGAAAAAATTCAGGTCTAAAATTTAATCATAATAAAACAGAAACATTATTAATAAATAAAACAGCAAGGAAAGTGGGAGGATGCCTGAGGAATGGAGAAAAAGTGTTTTTTTTTGTTTTTTTTAAGAATAAGGGTGATGTGCAGAGCTATAGTAACTACAGAGGGATTAAACTGATCAGTCACAGCATGAAGTTATGGGAAAGAGTAGTGGAAGCTAGGTTAAGAAGGGAGGTGATGATTAGTGATCAGCAGTATGGTTTCATACCAGGAAAGAGCACTACAGATGCCATGTTTGCTCTGAGAATGTTGATGGAGAAGTACAGAGAAGGTCAGAAGGAGTTCCATTGTGTCTTTCTGGATTAAGAGAAAGCATATGACAGGGTGCCTAGAGAGGAGTTGTGGTATTGTATGAGGAAGTCGGGAGTGTCAGAGAAGTATGTAAGAGTGGTACAGGATGTGTACGAGGGTAGTGTGACAGTGGTGAGGTCTGCAGTGGAGCATGATGGATGTGTTTAAGGTGGAGGTGGGATTACATCAAGGATCAGCTCTGAGCCCTTTGTTATTTGCAATGGTGATGGACATGTTGACAGACGAGATCAGACAGGAGTCCCCGTGGACTATGATGTTTGCAGATGACATTGTGATCTGTAGTGAGAATAGGGAACAGGTGGAGGAGACCCTGGAGAGGTGGAGATATGCTCTACAGAGAAGAGGAATGAAGGTCAGCAGGACTAAGACAGAATATATGTGTGTGAATGAGAGGGAGGACAGAGGAATGGTGAGGATGCAGGGAGTAGAGGTGGCAAAGTTGAATGAGTTTAAGTACATGGGATCAACAGTTCAGAGTAATGGTGAGTGTGGAAGAGAGGTGAAGAAGAGAGTGCAGGCAGGATGGAGTGTGTGGAGAAGATTGTCAGGAGTGATTTGTGACAGACGAGTACCAGTAAGAGTGAAAGGGAAGGTCTACAAGAGGGTAGTGAGACCAGCTATGTTATATGAGTTGGAGACAGTGGCATTGACAAAAAGGCAGGAGTCAGAGCTTGACGTGGCAGAGATGAAGATGTTAAGATTTGCACTGGGTGTGACGAGGATGGACAGGATTAGGAATAAGTATATTAGAGGGTCAGCCCAGGTTGGAAGGTTTGGAGACAAAGCCAGAAAGGCAAGATTGCATTGGTTTGGACATGTGCTGAGGAGGGATGCAGAGTATATTGGGAAAAGGATGCTAAGGATGAAGCTGCCAGGTAATAGGAAAAGAAGGCCTAAGATAATGTTTATGGATGTGGTGAGAGAGGACATACAGGTGATTGGTGTGACAGAGCAAGATGCAGAGGACAGGAAGAAATGGAAACAGTTGATCTGCTGTGGCGACCCCTAATGGGAGCAGCCGAAAGAAGAAGAAGAAAACAGTAATCCCCACCATAACAAATTTTAAAGAATTCAATTGGAAAAATAAATAACTTAAATATTTAGGAGTTAATATAAAAAGTAAATGAAGGAAACAGTAATAGTAAACTAGAATAACTTAATTAATGATATAAAAAAACTTAATTGAGAATTGGAATAGAATGTGTTTCCTAATGAAAGACAGACTTGCATTAATTAAAATGATAATTTTGCCAAAAATCTTATATCTTGCTCATTCCCGTTACTGCCTTCTAAAAAAACATTAAAAGGTTAAATTCTATATTAATAAAAGTTTTTAAAATATCCCCAAAAACAAGAATACCTTATGATTGGCATATCAAAATATACAACTTTACATGAAATCAGCCATTTTAAACATACTTAGTATTTGGCTAAATTCATCATATAACTCAAATTTTAACCTCAAATACTCCACCTGAAATAAGCTTTAATATTTCAGCAGATGTTAATGGAATATATTGGTTCTAAAAGATTATTGTATAAGTAATATAAACACCAACATGAACACATTTGGTATTAATCATGCAATAAAACATTTTTAAAATATTAATGGACAGTAATCATTGGTTAAACAACTAATGGTCTTGCTGTTTCCTATTGCACATAGTATTGGCTGTCAGGAATATTTTAATATAAATATAATAGCTAACTTAGGGGAAAATAACTTAAAATTCTGGCTTCAGTTTTAGACGGAAATAAAGTAAATACTGCAGAAAATCTTTTGGTTAGATACAATACTAACATACTTAATCGGATGACTGTACAGACTTTCAGAGAGTTTATAAATAATTCTATATAAATACCATTAGTTATGAATGGAAATACCATACCTAAGAAATTAGAATTATTTTTTCAGATTAATAGTGATGTGTGTGTGTGTGTGTGTGTGTGTGTGTGTGTGTGTGTGTGTGTGTGTGTGTGTGTGTGTGTGTGTGTGTGAGTGTGTGTGTGTGTGTGTGTGTGTGTGTGTGTGTGTGTGTGTGTGTGTGTATATATATATATATATATATATATATATATATATATATATATATATATATATATATATATTTATCAATAATTTATGGAATTCTAAGATCTGAATTTATAGACTTAGATGTGTCTCATTGGGAATACTCTACAAAGATAAATAAACAGACATTTTCAGAAGAAAATAAAATGTTATATCTGAAATCTGCTAGTAACTCAACATCCTCTAGCTACTGGAAAATTGTCACCTGGAAGTTTTTACAGGGAAGTTTTTTTAACACTGAATAAAGTAGCTTTGTTTTATAAAAAATAAAATTTAAGATGTTGGAGATGTAATAGTAATCTGGAAGCAGATTGGAAGCATATGATTCTAGAATGCCAAACAGTTACTCCATTTTGGAAAGAACTTGGGAACTTTGTTAAAGCCTTATGGTCAGACAATAGTAACATTACTGAATCTTTGATTCTATTTAATGTTCACATACCAGATCCTTGTACAAGAAGCCAAGTGCCTCTTTTGTGGTTTATCCTAGCTATTGCTAGAAAGGTTATTACAATGAAGTGGAAAACTAAAACTATCCTGTCTTTTTATGAGTTTATTTATCTAGCAAAAACATGTGTATAATAAAGAACTACAAACCATTTGTAATAAAACTATGAATACTACCCAAAAGAAGTTAGCTTGGCGAAAACGTAAAGATTTGTTAGAAAAGTATTAATGTTATTAGCTTCTATTAACATTTGTTATGGAGTTTTTTTATATAGTTTTATTTGTTTTAGTTGTTGATTTTTTATTTATTTATTCATGTTTGTTAAAACTTAATAAAAAGTTAAAAAAACTCTTCTTATACTTGAAGCACTTATGGACATAGGTACTATGAAACATGAAACTATATTTCTAACTGCTAATATCAAAAATAAAACTTTTATTTACTTAACATGCCACTAATTAAAATATGGGGAATTAACTATCCCTGTCAGAAATAATATCACTGACTATTTCTTCTAATTTTGCCTGGAATATCTGCTGTCTGAAAATAAATATTTTAAAATATCTATTTTGTCTAAAAACATCTCAGTTTATGTACACATTCTGAATAATCAAATGAATTGACCCTTGCAAGATTATATTTCATTTTATTCAAAACACAACACTGAAAATGCAAAATAGAGCAGTTTTAAATTTAAAATTAGTCCAATCCTTTTTATATGAATATCTAAACATTAACTGGAATGGCTGTACCACTACAAGTAAAATAGAGTTAGCTGTTCTGTGATAATATTCCACTGAATATGAATATAGTACCACATAAAAATCAAATCATTTATATAGTATTTATGTAAAGAAACATTTAAATAAAGGTTGGATGAATAACAATTCTGACTGCCAGTATGCTAAAACAGCATTGAGTAAGGATAAAGTAGCTGCATTGCCCATAGACACTCTTTTCTATCTGTGTAATAGTTCCCATTGAATACATAAAACTGTTTATTAAAAGTATTTTTAAATGAGCACGCATTTTTCTTTAAAATTAGTGAAATCAGTAGATTTTTTAGCATATAGCTAACATATTCAGCACATACTTGTTATGGAATGGATGTATATAATGCTAGTAGTTATGACAAATTGCTCTTGTCCAGTAAAAGCATAATTCATAAGCATATGGAATAAACTTCCAAATGTTTTAATATATGAGCGTGCTTTTTGCACTATATAATTTCAAATTTGGTCCAAATAACATGAAATGTACTGAGCTTTAGACCCTCCATTATCAATTATGACTCTAAACGTGTAGTATTTATTTTTTTTTATGAATTTTCAGAATACCGAATAATCCTCCTATTCTCCGGTGCTCCACTAAAATATGTATGTAATTTCTGGTCTAATTGCTGATACAATATATCTGACATAAATAATTTTGTATATGTATATAGATATATATATATATATATATATATATATATATATATATATATATATATTAATTCCAGCTAAGCTCACTTATTTATTATATTTATTTATTTGACATTTGTTGACCAGGAAAGTACGACTGGACATCTATCCCATTTTCAGTGGAGGCCCAGAGAAGAAAGCTGCACAAAACAAAATACTATTGCTGACAAGATGATAATGACAATTAGTAAAACCAATCATTAATATTGATTGATAATGACAACACTTAAATATACTAAAGATACACTGAATTTGAAATTACACTAAAATACTACAGTTGAGAGGCAACATATAGAGAACAAAAAGACTATGTATAATAGTGGGTATCATTAAATTAAAATCTTCAAGTGAATATTCAAAAAAATCAATAGTATTATTTAGTTTGACAGGTAGGTCACATCTAGAAAGGATAAATATATGGTTAAGAATATTTGTGTGACATGGCAGTGAGATACAGTCTGGAGACAGCACAAATGAGGAGACAAGAAAATTGACAGCAATAGGAGGCAGTCAAAAAGGTGGTTGGAGAATAGGAGAAGGTGTTAGATTGCAGCAGGTAAAAGCTGGCATAACGAAATTGAGAATAATATTAGCCAGGAGTGAGACAGGTACACAGCCAGGATTTGAGGAGGAATTATATTAAAAATTGTTGAAACTACTAAGTATTTTCTGATAGCAAAGGGAATACTGTTCTAAGGTTTTTGCCCCTGAGTTAGAGTACATGTTATGGCCTACAGATTTTTTTTTTTTTTTTTGTAGATTTGAAGGAAATATTGTCAAGAGAGTGAAATGGGCAGCTTAGATGGTACTGTTGGAGAATGATGCTGATTGCTAAGCAGATGAAGATTTATATATCATTTTATGTGCAAGAGAAGTTCACTAGGCATGAGGTGGTAAACAAACTCAAGGAAGTTTAGTGACTTTAGAGCAGAGCAGTGATGAGAGCTGGATGTCAGATTTGTAGCAAATCTGGCTAGATTGTTATAGCTGTGCTCCAGTTTTGCTGTTACGGTGGTCTGAATATTGGTTAGAATGGGGAAGGCACTGAGTAGAGAAAGAAGAGGGTATGGGATAGCAAGCCTGGAAGAGGTGGTAAGGAACCTTTTTGATCTGTATAGTATACCAATTTTTTTTTTATACAACTTAGTATGTGCAGATCAGATTTCATTTGATCATCTGTGGTTGACAACTAGTAACTTGGTGAATGGTACAACTTCTATTGTGGTGTTGTTAAGAAAGGATATTCTGAATGATATTTTTAGGTATGCTTGAGTTTGGGGAAGAAATAAGATTAATTTCTTTTTAGGGGGGTTAGGAAAATTTGTTTTTTGACTGAGCCAGTTCTCAACTGAGTTGAAGACCTTTGAGTGATGGACTGTAAGTGGGGAATATTGTCAGATGAATTGATGACAGTAAAATTATCTGCATATTGTATGAGTATAGTTTAAGGGAGATGCATGCAGGCTCTTAATAAAAATGCTGAAGAGGGAAGGACTAAGTATGGAGCCTTATGGAACTCCATTATTAACTAGGAGATAAGGAGAGAAAGTAGAGAGCCACTTAAATGATTGTTGATGATTGGATAGGTATTTAGAGGAACAGTTAAGTATAGTATTGTAGAGATGACATGCAGGCATTTTTAAGAAAATTTTTAGTGTGAGAAACTGTGTCAAAGTCATTGGAGAGACCAAGAAAGGGGGGTACTCTGTTATTGCTATCTCTGGCGCTAATAGCTTGATCTAAAAAAAAATCTTGACAGTGTCCTTCATCTTCCTTAATTATTTTTTCCATTTCATTAATATACAAATTACAGTCCATTAACACAAGACAATCAGTTCCCTTTATCCCATTCCATAACATGTAAATCAGTCATATTTTCACCTCTTCAAGTCCTTCCTTTTCAAAAATACTCATACTGTAAAACTAATAATCTTATTTAAATTAGATATCTTTTTTAATTTGGATTCACATAGATCCACAAAAGTACCCAATGAAGGATGTAAACCAGGATTTAAAATGCCTTTTTCCCCCAAATTAATTTTTTCAGTGTAATTAATTGGTATGTCATGTAAAATGTACCTGGGAATTAATTAACAAATGTGTACACATCACATTGAAGCCTTCATAATTGGCTGCCTATGCATGATAAGCAACATTACTCACTAAATGTGAAAGACTTTATGCAGCTTTAAATGTCAAGCAACACCTGACTATGGCCAGAACAGAAGCTAGTGGCCACATTGTTGTGCAGCAGTACTCATGTACACAATATAAACACAGAAGAGTTAATGTGGTTAAGCTCAATAAGCGAGTATGAACAAATGGCACAGTAATAGGCTGGGCAACTTGAAATACATAAATAAAAGGTAGGGGGAGCATAGCAAGAAATGTGTTGCCTGTGAAAACCCCATTGTTTCAGAATTATGGAGAAATCCAGAAATATTCAGAGCCAATCAGGGACACTTTTATATCATTTTAAAAATTAAATGTTGACAACAGATGAGTGTGAATTTATTACACATTCAAAATGAAAAGAAGGCTATGCCTGCAACAGTTGTCATTAACTACTATTAAGTATACTTTGTCATGTTTTTCACAAAATCACCACATTTACAAAGGATTAAGTAGGACAGAGCTATAATGTAACAAAATCAGGGAAGTTCATGAATAATAGGTATAGCTGAGAGGTATGAGAACAATTTACAAGAAAAACTGATACAGTAAGAAACATTGCATATATTGCAGGTAGTTTCAGTTAGGGAAATTTACCAGCATAAATGATTAGTTGTAGCATCAACATACATACTGGGAATGGTAGAAAGTGAGACTGTTAAATTATCCCAAGAAGTTATGTACTGCAATCCAGAAGGATGTGCCACATAAACAGAACTGTCATTTTAAACAGCATATTAATAGAAGACTGTGTTTCAATGTATTGTTATAGATGTTGAACATTAGTAGATGAGATATATGTAGTCAGCAGATGAGTGATATGGTCATGTAACATATGTTAAGATCCAAGTTCTTCGAGGAAAGGTCATGTGGAGGCAGTTCATTTACATCTGAGTTGTATATGTAGGAATGTCAGTATATATCTATGGATATGATCTAAGTGCATGTGAAAGGAAGACTACACATGGATAGTTGGCCTATAGAAGTGAGAAAAAATGTTCCTGCTATCAGTATTGTGTCATGACATCTGCTACATAAACCATTTCACTTTTTATTTCAATGTGATTAGAGTATAAAGCAGTCTTGTCAGTGTAGCCATCATATTACATCTGTACTTCCTGCTGCAGCTGCATACATACACATTTAAATACAGTCCGACAAAGTACACTTTTGAATGTAGCACAGCATCATGTTGTAAATCACAATGTCCCCTGAAATGAGTCTTGTGCAACACATTTGGAATACCTGCATGATTGTACGCAACCATAACTCACAAACAGGTGCATCATTAACATCAAGTAGTAAGTGAACTGTTGAAAATGTACATTTCACATACACCAGCTATACACTGGTCTGTAGCAATGATGATATCCTCTGCGCATCGGTTGCTACCTCCATTAAGCGAATGTTGACAGTGCCATGTTGCTCAAGGCAAATTCTAAGATGCTGCTGACCAATTACAACCAATGACAATAACCATTTCATAACACTGATTACTTAATATGCTATCTGCTACATGACATGCACTTAATATATCATTATACTGGGCATGCTCATAAGGAAGTAAAACAATGAATGCATTAACATCGCCTACCAATCACAAAACAATAATAAAGTATCATAACATGGGTCCTATCACACTTTGTGACTACTTTGCAGAATGGCACTCATCAAGATCTGTTGAATAAACCATTCTTGCTTTTAAGCACTATGTTGCAAACAAAATAATAAAATGTATACAACACTGGAGTTAAACTTATGCAATGCATGTCAAGCTCCTCTTGCCTTGAGCATTAACTGATGATGTCACACAAGAATTCGCAATAAAGTTGTCATACAACACACGCTTGAAGGAATAACCTGAGCATTGTGTTGCAGTTTAAGTACTTCCATTAACTTATTCTCTTCAGTACAGCTCTTTCGATTGTGTACTTTTAATTCCCAGTGGGCTTGTCTTGATCCTTTAAAAAATGAAGTTATTACCTTACAGCTCAAACTAATATTCATAGCTCTGGAGCCATAAGTGTTACTAGAAAACTGTAAATGGCAAACTCTTTAGGGTATATTAATCTTTACTTCAGTGGCATTCATTCAGTTTGATGCTTTAAGGTAGATTTTTTAAACCAAAAATGGCAGTCAATATTAATTTTGTAATGCTGTATAAACAACTTATGATGTCTCACAATTATGAAGGCACCCTGGACATGAAGACTTGTGCAAAACTCTTTATTCACAACCCTACAGGTTTAGCACTTTGATGGACTTCTTCAGAAGAATAATCATTCCAACTCAACCTTTTTATACCCCTCCCCATGAAACAATTAAATAATTAAAACTACTAAAAAGCTAAAATTCCATTAATGTTGTTGCGTCTTTTGGCTTTTCCTGGTTAGGGGTCGCCACAGCAGAACTCAGGTGCTCATAAGCCTAGTACTTATTATACAGCAGGAACTTTTTATTGTAACATTTGTTAATGTCTGTTATGTACTTTGCAGATAAAGATTCTAGTTGTCTACTGATGTATTATGTTCTTCATCTGTAAATATGTTTGTAATTAATTGCTATGTTAATCAAATTGTTAATCACTATGTAATCCAATGTAACTACTGTCTGTTTATTTGAACTGTGGAATTTTTCTCCCCGGGCCTCCGCTGAAAATGGACCTACATCCAGTCGGACACTCCTGGTCAACAAATGTAAATAAATAATAAATAATAAATATATCTATATATATATATATATATATATATATATATATATATATATATATATATATATAGATAGATATACACACACACAAACACATATATATATATATATATATATATATATATATATATATATATATATATATATATATATGGGTCTACTGTAAATGGTCAAATTCCCACAATATTGAAGTTCATATGGCTGACCCCATATGATCAAGTTTGTGAAAGCTCGACCGGACTGCATGGAGATCTGCATACAGCATGTAAGGGGAATATTTCCCATTACTGCACTGTAGTGCGATCCCGGAGATGGTATATTTAAGTAGGGGGTGGGGTGTGCAGGGGGGCTTGCCCCCCTGTAAAATAATGATTTTATTAGTATTTATTTTGTTTTTTGCTGGTTCGGAAAACAGGCTTTCACGATAATGCACTTTCACGGTAGTGCAGTTTCACTCTTATAGGTGTCGATGTTGCTTGTTCGAGATTTTGGGATAGACATATATATATATGTGGATCTAGGACTTTTGATTGAAAGATCAAAAGCCCAAATCCATTACCACCGAACACACTTTAACTAAAGCACATTTATCGAAAAAGCTCTTTCGTTAAAGAATGTTAAAAAAAAAAAATCTACTTGAATGCAGGGGGGCAAGTCCCCCTGCACACCCCCCCACTTTAATATTCTCACTCCGAGGTTGCACTACAGTGGGGAAAAGGGAATTTTCCCTTACCGCACTGTAGTACAATCAGAACAACAAGCATACTTATGCAAAAGAGCAGCTTCGGTGAACAGCACTTTTGTGCAAGTATGCTCACCAAATTGGGATTCGGTAAAAGATGCAGTTGAGCATCTGTATGGATCCTGTATACATACATATGTATGTATATATATATATATATATATATATATATATATATATATATATATATATATATATATAGATAGATAGATAGATATAATATATATATATATATATATATATATATATATATATATATTTATATATATATGGTTTACTATTAAAATGTTGAATGGCACTACGAAGACTGTACTATAGTCGAACACGGAAGTTCGAAAATAGTAATGTCGACGTCAAAAAAACAATCTAGGAATGGTTTTAACATGGGTCGAGGTAGATGTTCAGTATTATTCAGAAGCATCTCCCCTACCTCGACCCATGTTAAAACACAGTCCTAGATTGTTTTTTTGTCGTTGACATTACTATTTTTGAACTTCCATGTTCGACTATAGTACAGTCGATGTAGTGCCGTTCGACATTTCAATAGTAAACCATATATATATATATATATATATATATATATATATATATATACATATATATATATATATATATATATATATATATATATATATATATATATATATATATATATATATATATATATATATATATATATATATATATATATATGGGTCTACTGCTTTTCATGGAATACCACGTGTTCGAAAAAGAGCAGTAGACCACTCAGTTATGGGAAAGTGCACTTTTTCAAACTCAGCTTCTACGAACGGATCGCACCACAGTGGAGGCCAGCAGGAAAACGTTCTATGTCCTCCACTGTGGTGCAGTAGTTACTGACCTTAGGGTTAGGGCATGGGTCATGGTAAGGGGATAGCCCTACTAGCTATCCCCTTACCATGACCCGCCCCCTAACAGTAAGGTCCGTAACTACTGCACTAAACATTAATAGTTGCCCGTTCGCTGAAGCGGGTTTTGGGAAAGTGCACTTTCGATTAAGTGCACTTTCGCGTAACTCAGGGTCTACTGTGTGAGTTCGAAGAAGTGTATTTTCGAACTTATACAGTAGACCCATAGGTATACATATATATATATATATATATATATATATATATATTTATGTATATATATATATGTATATATAAATATATACATGTGTGTATATATATATATATATATATATATATATATATATATATCTATATACATATACCTCTATATATATACAAATATATATATATACACACACACACACACACACACACACACACACACACACACACACACACACATATATATATATATATATATATATATATATATATATATATATATATATATATGGGTCTACTTCTAAATTTAGAAGTTTCAAAATGTCGACTTTTTTATGGTCGAGACCATAAAATCGATATTTTGAAACTGAAATTTAAATAAAAACATTTAAAAAAAATTTTTTTTCTGTTTTTGCAGGGGAGCAAGCTCCCCTGCACCCCCCACAACCCCTGCTAATTAAATATACCAACTCTGAGATTACACTACAGCAAGGAAATGGTAAATATACCATTCTGCACTGTACATTGATCTCAGTTTAAATGATTTGAAATTTCAAAATTTCAATTTTATGTTCTTGACTATAAGAATGTCAACATTTTGAAATTTTGAAATTTAAAAGTAGACTCATATATATATATATATATATATATGTATAATATATATATATATATATATATATATATATATAAAGATATATATATATATATTTACTCAGGTGTGTGTGTGTGTGTGTGTGTGTGTGTGTGTGTGTGTGTGTGTGTGTGAAGCTCATAAAGACCGATGCCCATCAAATTTATAAAGTGAATTAAATTCTGATTTATGATTCTATGATGACATAACTAGCATTCATACCTAAGATGTGCTTACCCTGTGCCACTCTGAAGCAGTGCAAGCTCTGCTGATGCACCTTCCAGTTCTTTCTCTTCAGAATCATTACAGAACAGTAAGCAGTAATAAAATCAAAACTAGAATATTAATAAAAACTGGCATTTGTTGGCAAGCCATGGTGTTGTATTGCCTGGTGATAGGCCACTATACCTACACAGCACAGGTGCATTATTGGTTTTAAAATATTCCTCCCATCAGTGAAGGCAGTTTTGTTTGTACTTTTTCATGTTTCTGTTAATGATGATGGCATTGTTCACCTTGGTGAGGAATGCCAGTTGCACTGGTGACAGCCTTGGCCAACCTATTCCAAGCCTCAGCTTTCTATTCAGACTAGGACTTCTGCAAAGGCCTATGGCTGTAATGCTTTACAAGGAGTCCAACAAAGATCTTAAACTCTTCCTGAGACCAACATTTGCATTCAAAATGGAGTAACACCCTCACCATCACCTGCCATCTTTTCAAAAGGATATCAGAAAAAATGGAGGGGAATTGGAACCCAGTTCTGATCTCATGTGTACCAGCCTGTGTGCAATGATAGACAACCTTTATAACTGCATTTGCTTGATAAAAGGCACACAAATGGAATGGGGTTGAATATGGCTATGATTTCTTCAAAGTACACTTTATGTGTGAAACATGGCAGTGAGACTTGGCCATGTGTGCTACTCAGTATATTTACACATATTGCACAGTGACTTCATCAGCTACTTTTTAATAATGAGAACTGAGTTGCATTTGAAATTATATATTGGCACCTCTGGTCATGTTCTCTGGTATGGTGAATAGCAATCATAAATAGAGCCACGTGACAAGCAAATGTGACACGATATTGTCAGTTATGGTTGTGTCATTCAGAGTTGTTATTAGATAAATTTGCTTTAATTAGGACATAAAGCCTTGGCGGGATATAAATTTTACAAACTGTGACTGATAGCTCCTGGAATGACTTACATGATAAAATCAAAAGCTGAACTGCTTTATTCTGTTTATTAGCAGTTAATGATGCAAGAGAACTAAAGTTTTGAGGTTGTAAGCTGAGGTATAACAATTTGAGCATGACTGGAGATGGACATAATTCTGACAAGCCTTTATGTGTTGCACTTTGACGTGCTCTTTTATTGGATTTATATTTTGAGGCACGTTTATTCCAGTGAAAAATCTTCCTTTGCATTGATTTGAGTAAACTCTGTTAAACATATTGAGGAAGGAGACATATATACTTTACTCTACATAATGTTCTACACAACATACATTTGTACAATATACACTTGGGGTAATGACATATCTCCTTCCACTGCAGTCATATTCAACTGCTAATTGTAATGAGTCATACTTTATCCCAAGAACTACTGGTAACATCTTATACATGCAATTGTAATTATAATTTACTATAATCAGTGCTACGATTAACACACTTGACACAGGATACTTATCTTGTTCAGCATTCGTTACACAGACTTGTGTTACAAGTTTCAGTTTTTAACTTGACAATTGTACTTCATGTTCAAGTACAAAAAAGTGACTGACAAGACTTTTTCTGGCCTTACATTAAAACAATCTGTAATCTGGATTGTAGATGGATTGGACATGCTACATTGGCCATAACTGTGAATGTGCATGGAATGTGCGGTATGGAAGAACAAATATGACAGGGCTAGCCATCCTGCAGTGTGAACCTTGGCTTTAGACTATTGTCACCATTAAAGTGACACCCTGGCCCCATGTGCAAAATGAGGAAAATGGGGTTGTGCATGGGTGGCCAAATGGATGGATGGATGGATGGATGGATTCAAACCCTGCATTACTTGAGCTGTTCCTTAGAATTTACTGCAATAAAACATTGTGTCACTGAGACATTTACATAATAGGTATATTTTATATATTCAGTACTGTCCAAAGTGCTGAGTAAGGCCCACCACCAGCAGGCTCACCATTGAGACTGATGGCTAAGTCTTTGCAAATGCAAAATACATTTTTGAGTTTTTGCTTTGGGAAGTGAACTGCTGTTCATTGAAATTGACCACTAATAGTCACTGGCATACAATGCTAAGCATCACATGAAGGATGAAGTCTAAAACAATAAATCATACATCAGTCTGCTGATTTATCAAGTTGGTGGTCTTATACAAGTGTAACGTTGACAGTAAGGATTATTACTTTCACTGGCGTGTAAAAATACCTCTATTTGAATCCCGAAACATTGACATTTTTAAGTGTTTGCCATATCATAACTTGTGTTTCTCATAGACCTGCTCATGCATTCATGTCATGAGATATATTGAAGAAGGGACCATACAGACACTTATAGCAGGTCATGTTTTATACAACATATATCAGTACAATGTATCCCTATGGTAATGAAATGTTTTACTTTCATGAATACATGTTCAGACATATTGTTACCACTATGTTGAATCACTATCCATATTTTCCAAACCATTATGTGACTGATTACATGATTATGTGACTCAACACAACAATGAATAGACCATGCTGGAGAGATAGATTCCCTTCGCAGAGACTTCCCTTACTATGGAACAGGGTTCCGATCTACATAAGACAGAGCCCCTCACTATCACTCTTCAAGAGGAACCTTGATGAATGGATGGGTAACAGAAAGTTCACACCGGGGATCACACCAACAGCACTACTAGATAGGGGCCAAGGGTACTAGCTGCTAGTACAAGGGTCTAGGGAACTACTAAAGAGGCAGTGAATACCGCACAACGTGGCTGGGCTAATATATGCCTTCGGGCAGATAGCCCAGTACCAAGCTATGAACCTATGAACCTATTACTTCCTGAGTCTTCAGGTCATGAAATATTTGTAACATCAAGCACATAAAAGTGCGCCTTTACAATGACCCATACCAAGAAGACTGCATGTGGCACAGATCAAATTTATATTGTTCAGCTTTCATTATATAAATTTCTGTTGTAACAACCAAAACATTTGAAATAGAAAGTCTACTTTTCAAGTACAAATAAAATTATTTTACTGTGAACACTAAGTTCCAAATATCCAAAATGTGGATTCATACCCTGCACTGCTTGTGCTATTCTTCAAAATTTACTGCATTAACACTTTGAACCAGTGTGAAAGTGACATGGCATGTGTGTTTTTTCAGCACTTGGTATAGTCCATAGTTCTGCCTCAAGTGCATCATTGCCAGTCTTGCTTGAACTACAGAAGGCTAGGTTTCTGAGCATGCAAAATAAAAATTTCCATTTTTGCTTTGGGAAGTAAACTGTCATTCATTGATAGTCACAGCTGATAGTCACTGACACACAATAACGGGTCACACAAAGGATGAAGTAAAAAAAAAAAAAAAACAGAAACCAACATGAATTGATGTGATGATTTCTCAAGCCTGTGATATTATAACTTTAAAATGTTGATATTAAGGATCCATATTTTCACAAATATATCACCCTCTCTAGATTTGAAACACGAAACAACTGCATTACCATGAAACACTGACATGGTTAAATGTGTTTGCCACATCAACATTGCCATACTGAGGTAGAGAAAAAACAGCACATATACTCAGCGTTGTACTTTATAAATTTTGCATTTAAAGAGAGCAATATACCAATGTTATTGCACTTGCCATTTCTACTTTCATGGTAGAAGTCTTGCTGAATGCAATACTTGCAGACATTATGCTAGTGAAGCCTGTGAAAGTACAAACAAATGTCTACAAGAAAAGAATGTGCACTTCCCTTTGATTTATGAGCATTACTCTATTTTGATCGATCTGTAACATGATTGTTCTACATTTTGCAAAGAGCTTGACTATTATTGGACTGCATGCATACTTTGTATATACTTGATATGACTTACAGACACATTTTGCTCAGAGGCACATTATATTCTAAAATATTCTACTAAAGGGGATATAAAGGTTATCTCTTAAGTCAGTAAATGTTAAATAAACATTTGCATTAAGCCTATTCCCTCTGATACACCCTCTGTAAGTATACTTCCCATTAACAGTAGTGATAAAGACTTAATTAGACTTGCACAACTGCTATTGAGTCACAGCTGAAAGGCATTAGCAACTCACTCTTGTACACTGTTAGGACATGTGCATGGCATCATGTAAGTCCTAACACCTTGTTTTCCTGCCCAGCACCTCAAGTTGATTGAGTGATTCAGAAATGATAATCAATTGATACCTAATTTACATATTCCACGTTTCCAAATTGGGTAATCTACATGATACATTCAGAACCTGGAGCTATGGATCTTTCATTCTACTGAGGAAATCTGCTTGGATTCCCCAAGTTTTTTTCAAAACAAATCTATTTCTGCTGACTGTTAAGACTTGCTGAATTTACATTATTTTGGGAGAACTGTCTTACAGTATCTGTCAAGGTAGGTTATGTTATCTAAAAGTACTGATCACAGTATTATTTTAGTATGTTTTTCATAGCAAAATGAGTGCTGTCTTTAGCTCATTGTGTAATACATGCAAATCACAATGGGACTGAAGAAAGAGGGGTCCTGCTTAAAAAGTAAGAAGATAGTTTCTCATTAGATAGCTGAAGGTTGCACTTTCAAATCAAAAACAAGGACAAAAAGCCTTTTTTACTGAAATGGTAGTGTCTACTTGGACTGTTGTGCTTCAGGATCTGTAAAGCATACATGCTAATTCAGATGTTTAACAAAAAGTAAAATGTAATGACCTGAACATAATAGAAGAATGATGAAAGGAGCATGGGCAGGATTCACGATGGCTTGCACGGAGTCTAAGAGCCGTGTAAGACTCCATGCAGCCATCGCGATCCAGGAACAGCCCGAAATCCCGTTTAAGAGAAAGCTAAAACGACTCTTACACAGGCAGGGCGTGGATATGCTAATCACTCCACTTGCAGCCGAAAGGCATGCAAATGAGGTAGATTAGCGATCCACGAAGCTGAAACCAGCCCGTGTAAGAGTCGTGTTAGTTGCAGAAATGTACTCAGTTGACAACTGAATGCGTTACTGCAAATAACACAACGGAGCCATGACAGCTCCAAATAAAGTGTGCAAATGTCACAGACAGCATGCCAATGGCCATATATGTGGCCATTGGCATGGAACCGATGCAAACATGAAAAAAAATATTTTTTTTTTCGGAGATCGGCGATGTTTAAACGCAGCGCAGCCCCACGCAAATGGGCTGCGCTATATAAAACTGAAAAATGAAGGTTAGAAACCCACGAATGTGGGTTTTATGTAATGCATGGATTTGCAATGCAGGGACTAGCAGACCAAAAACAACATGGCCACCGTCTAGTGGTTGCTAAGGGGGGAAGCTGAGTGTAAGACATGTAACTAAGCATTAGTAGGCAATCCTATGTAAATGAATGATAGGATAGTGAATCACACTGTCACATAGCAAATGAGCACAGTCTGTGTAGTGTAAGAGTTAGATAAGGGGGAGTAACAGAGTAGGAGATAGGTGACATCATAGGGGGGAATGTCAGGAAGAAATCAAGCTCATTTGAGCAAAGTGGTATGTGAAACATATCAATCACACAGCAGAAAAAGAGGAGTGTCAACAGATAAGCATGGGAAAGTCAAGAAATGGAAGGTGTACACTGTGGCCAACACCAAAGTTTCTTGCTGTACGTGCATGCGCGTGTGTGCGCGCTGGGAGGCGCGATTATTGCAGAGTGCGTGCGTGTAAAGCAGAGTAAGCATGTAGGAGCCTGTGTAAAGATCTATAAACCTGTTTGCACTGGTGTGCACGCGTTTTAACCCGAATAAGCAGATTCTAGTCTGTGTAAGCATGTGTGCATGCGTGGTAGCCACTGTGAGCATGTATTCACTGGTATGCGTGCTGCTCCCCCTGAGGAAACAGAGAGGAAAAGGAAGCAGAAGAAATAGTAGGAAACTAGCAGGGAATACCTGTAGAGGTAGCAGGTGAAAACAGTTAGAAGTAGATAATTACACAGGCAGAATACAAGCCCAGCCCAGCACTTAAAACACTGCAAACAGCATTGCAGTATGTTTCTCTCAAGAAATACTGCAAGACAGGAGTAAGCTAGTAGAAGTGAAAACTGAAAAAGCTGCACTCAGACCAAACATGCTAGGGGCTGCCATAGCTGTCATAAGGAGACATAGGAGACTTGCTGAGGGTGGTGACAATGGAAATGTTGCCAGACAACCCACAGTGAGGAGACAGAGAAGAGTGTACAGGCCCAGGGTCACCTACCAGGGGTTACATGAGCTGGAGATAGTGGAGTGCTATAGAGTGGACAGAGACCTCCTGCAGCAAATTGTCTAGCTGTGCAGGCCACGCCTCACACACAGAACCAACAGAGGGGAACCCATCCCAGTGGAAACCAAGGTATGTGTTGGCCTAAGAATACTAGCAACAGGTACCTTCCAGAGACCAACTGGTGATATGATGGGGATATCACAGGCATCAGCCTCCAGGGTACTGCACCAGTTCCTGGATGCCATGTCAGCACGTCGGTGAGCATGTATATTTCCTCAATGCCCATGAGGTATTGGCCAGCAATATGCATCTCTTCCATCAAATAGCGGAATACCCTGAGGTAGTGGGTGCAATAGACTGCACGCACATACACATCAAAGCACCAGCCGGTGAGCGGGGTAGGGCCTACATTAACCGCAAGGGCTTCCCCTCCATCAACTGCCAGGTCGTGTGTGATGCCCAGGGCATAATAATGAATGTGTGTGCTGGCTGCCCTGGGAGCTACCATGATTCCTATATCTGGCATTTGACGCAGCTGTACCAGACATTTGCCAATGGGGACATCCCACATGGACAACTAGTGGGGGATGCAGGCTATGCACTGGAGCCGTGGCTGATGACACCCATCAGAAACACACACACACCTGAACAGGAAAGCCATAATGAGGCACACGCACAAACACGTAATGTAATAGAGCGTGTGTTTGGGCTGCTCAAGTCACGGTTCCGGTGTCTGAACACATGTGGTGGAGCCTTGCAGTACTCACCAACTACATGTACCCAAATTGTCATGGTATGTGCTATGCTACATAATATGATCCTGCGAAAACAGCTGCAGCAGGACCAGCATAGGGCCGGGCCAAACAGCCCCCCACCATTGCCAAGGCCATCACAGGCAGAGCGTAACTCGGAGGAGGAACAACCTGAGCCTTCCCCAGTAGGCAGAAGGAGGCGTGCCCAGTATGCCCTGGCCTTGGCAAAGAGGCAACGCATAGCACATACACTGGCTCAGTAGGAACCCTGGGAATGATACCCCTCTCTGACTCACTCATATAGTAACAGGGATGCCTAAAATGACATAACCTGCTCTCAAACATGTACAGGGAGTGTAGTATGTGCATCCAACAGAGGCAGCCCTGCAGCACCACCTGAGACATGATTGCCATGTGTTAAGCAATGTAACACCATCTAGTATATGCAAACATGAAGACCCAACCTAACATCTCACCCTCACCAAGCATGATGCCACACTATGAAGACAAGATCAAGTACAATAATTGGCTGAGGTATTGTTGTTAGCAAGGGGGAACACATGGCTGACATGCTGAGCAAGACATGATGCCCCACCTGCTAGGGATGGCATGCACCCAGCACACCTGGCTGTGTAGATACTGGCCAAGGCTGCTGTTACCCCCACTGTGTCTGGAATAGGTAAGTCTGGAAACACAAACTCACCAACATAGGTAGTACAAGGGATAATAACCTGGACGTAATGCTACCCAATGCCAGAAGTCTAACCTGCAAGGTGCATGCAGACCAAACCCACCACAGCATGGAGAATGGTAATATGTGTTCTGTAACAGAAACCTGGGCAAGGCCCAGAAGAGCACCCTAATGCTACCAGGTTATGCCTCATACCATGCTCTACAGCTCGAAAACATGGAACACATGACAATAGGAGTGTGGCTTCCAGTAATTATCAAGAATAAACACACCCCCAGGTTGGTACCACAGCAAGAAGCAGCATGAACTATCCACGGGCGAGTAACACTGTCTCAAACTGTGTACCTGTTTGAAGCCTGCTACAGACCCCACACACAAACCCAGGTACCCCAGCCAGCCTTACTGAAGACACGTCAGAGTATGAATGTCCCAACAAATGCCAAACAAGGCACACACAAAGTATGACATAGGTGGCAATCCATTATGTATGGAAGAAGTAGTCTTGGACCTAGGGACACAAGTGGACGGTAACCTGTCATGTGACACACACATTGCCAAGGTGGCCAGGAAGACCTGCTATATTGCAAACCTTAATATGAAAGGATGCACATGTAGAGCTACAGAGGTCACTGTGCCCCTATACCCTTCCCTTATCAGGCCCATACGTGACAACTATGCCCCAGTCCGCATGTACCTTACCTTACACATGCAGCAGTCAGAAAGACCCCAAATCTACCCCACCAACAGGATAAAGGGTCCAAACATTGCACATCTGCAGCCTGGCTGAAGAAGCCACAGCCCAATTCAGAAGCATACTGCACAGTCAGAGGTGATGTATGCCTGATGTCCAAGGCCATGCCCAATCCAGAATGAATGGACATGCTCCACTCCAGAAACCACAAATCCAGCAGACACACCACAGTGAGATATCTGAACCTCTACACATAGATTAATAGGATGTGCTGGAGGGACAGATCCATAACCCAGAGGCTCAGGACACTCTGGAACAGAATCCCAGTCCATGATAGGCTGAGCTCCACACACAAACTCAACAAGAGAAATCCGTTGAAGTGCATGGGAGATAGCAGGTGTACACTGGGGGCCATCCCTGTGTCACATCTAGGAAAGTAAACCCTACGTAGGCATGATATGTACATTGCAAGGGGTGTTGGGACCCACACACAGTCTGTCCATACTCAAACAAGGCCAGGGCAGATAGCCTACTATGAACCTATGAACCTATGATGATACAAATTGTGCAGGACACAAAGGATTATTACACAGCTGTCCTACCTGATGGTAGGAACCATGGTGGTAATCCACAGATATGCTCTGCAGCACTCTAATATCACAAACAATACACCAAACCCACACACATTGCCAACATCCTACCTAACAGATTCTTTGCAAACTCCCCACCAGCACCTAACTGCCAAATATCTATCCCAGGAGAGTGCTGGCCCCCCGACATTGCAGATGCTGAGGTAACAGCCAGCATCCACAAAGCACAGCACACAGCATCAATGGTACCAGATGGTGTCCTGGGTTGTGTCCAACAAGTACTGTAAGAAGAATGGAACAGCAAATAGCATTACTGTGCACTATCAGTCCTACCACAGGATATGTACCCAAAGAGCGGTGTACAGCAACAGTGGTCCCACACCACAAAGGGGGTGCCTGAATGGATACGTCAAACTATCACCCCTCAACCCCGAATATCTAGGTTGGCAAAGTAATGTAGAGGATGATCATGGATCCCATGAATAACGAGATTGGGTACCTACAGACATTGGACCCTACCCAGTGTGGCTGTCATAGGGCAGATCCTGACCCGTACACATGTCTGACTTATGTGAAACATGCACCAAGCCCAGTGATGTGGGGAATGTCGATCACACAGCCTATCTGGACCTTGCTAAACCCTTCCATACAATACCCTAGTTGGCAGTACAGATAAGCTCACCAGCCTAACTATAAACCCCTATGCAAGTAGATGGGTTGCAAACCAGCTCAAGGACAGAATTGACCTGGCAGACATGCTGTAGCCATGGCAGACTGCAAACCAGGTACAACTGGCATCCCACAAGGCATGGTCCTGGGAATCCTCTTGTATGCTATATATGTCACATAGGTACAGGCCAACATGGAAGGACTCTGTCTGAACAGGTTTGCAGAGGACGACAAACTGGCCACCATATCGGACCCTCCAGCTGACACAAGCAACCTACAAAAAGCACACATAGAAACACACAAGTGGTGCCACAGCCATGTCAACAAGCTAAATGCAGAATAGGGTATAGTCAACCCCTGTGGAAACACAGTACATGGCCAGAAATTACCACATAGGTGTTAACCCAGTAAGTACATCAGGAGCAATAAGAGACCTGGGGACACAAGGTGATACATATCCTGCATGTGACAACCATGTGTCTGTAGTGGTTACAGAAACATACCATATACCCACCTAATCATGAAGGTAAGCACAGCTTGGTTAGGGTAGGTCAATGTGCCTCTCCAGTCATCCATCAGCAGCCTCACAATTGTGTACAATGGCCCTTCAGGGATGTACCGTAGCAGACACCTGCAGCAACTGGAATGACCACACAAATACCCCACCAGGAGGATTGCAGAGCTGTAACAGATGCCATGTGTCGCCTGAGTGAAGTAACTGCAGCTCCACACAGTGCCATACTGCCTGGCTGGAGGTGAACTGTGCCTGATGTATAGCGCCATGACCAACCTGGTATCAATGGACATTTGGCACCATGTAAACACTGAATGCTGGTGACCTATGCAGCTGACAGGCCTGAACCCCAGCACAGGCATAAACAAGACATGCTGTACTGATTGGTCCAAAACCCAGAAGCTCACTCCACTCACGACTAAACTCCCACTACAGGGTATCCAGGGAGTCCGTCAGTGACTGTCATTCAGAGGAATAATGATGACTGGATGGGAGATGGCAGGTGTACCCTGGATATCACCTGTATGTCATGGGTAGGCAGAGGCACAGCACACTAACCGTGACATATGTTATGGCAAACACCAGTAAATGTGTGTTGAAGGACAAACACTCTCTGACTAGCATTACAAATGGACTAGGGCACATGGCCATTGTTTGTCACTGTCCACACAAGTTGTGGAATACATTAACAATGTCGGACAATCATGTACTAAGCTGTCCATATCTGAACAAAATGCAACATGGTCATATCTGCACAACTGGCCCTCAACCAGTCTGGTGTGCTCACTATAAACATTATAAGCAGTGACAGGACTGAAACCGATTATGCTGTCCACCACAGTGAAAGTTTTGCACCAGTACACTATACAACAATACAACTGTTTGGTCAGCAGGAAAGGATGATGACAACTGTATGCAAACTATCCCATGGCAACCCTGCAGGCACAGCATAATGCTTGTTAGGTTCAGACACACAGCAGTTGGGCTGTAAGAACACAACCTGATGTCCAACACTCAACTGTACATGTGATATATAGATGGCGTCCACACGCAAACAGAAATGTGGTGGTCCACAGATCCAAACATAAGGAAAGGTCACACTGGGCATGCTCACACTTAGATAAATGAGATGTGGCAGTCAAGAAGCCATACAAACTGTGAACTGGGCATGCTCACTCACTTAGGCCATGTCACAGTTCAGCAGTTGCACACACATATCTGGCATTTTTATGTGTTGCCACAGGAACCTCCCACAATACAGACATCTGCCCAGTGCACACAGTGAAGTTACAACAGAGACATAAGTAAAGTACTGGATCCCACTCATATGCAAACATCTCCCACAGTACACACGTTGTTTATAGAGATAGGGAAGGCTATAGCAATAAAGACCCACAAACAGTATATGAGCAACAGATACGTGCATCTGACAGGTAAACATATGGCCGTAGAGTGCAATACTTGACCGTTGTCCCTAGGGAATACAGAAGGCTATCCACAGTGTATTTGGCATCTGCCTCCACAGTACAGTAGGCCACTGTGCCTGTGCAAAGTTAATGCATAGATATGCTCTCCCCCTTACTGATGGATAGTAACAGATGTACATAACTCTTCATCCATAATGATGTCAGCACACTATACATATGTCAGGAGCAGAAATTATACCCAGTAATGTGAATAGCGCGCTCCGCTACTGCATTTCTAACAAGTGTCATAACATAGCTAGGTAGGAGTTTGAATCCTGCAAGTGCCCAGTGTGTGTGTGACTGTGTATGGGGGAGTAGTGTGTGCAATTCCATGTGTATGAGAAATGTCCCTTTTGGCAACTATTACTACACAAAACATGCTGCATATTCCACTGTCTAAACACTGATGATGTCAGCACCCTAAAAGTACAGCAGGAGAAAGAAATGCTTTCAGTAATGCAAATAGCACACTCCGCTAATGCGTCTCTCACTAGTGTCATAACATAGTTAGGTAGGGGTTTGAATCCTGTAAGTGCCCAGTGTGTGCGTGACTGTGTATGGGGGAGTAGTGTGTGCAATTCCATGTGTATGAGAAATGTCCCTTTTGGCAACTATTACTACACAAAACATGCTGCATATTCCACTGTCTAAACACTGATGATGGTCAGCACCCTATAAGTACAGCAGGAGAAAGCAGTTCCTCCCAGTAATGCAAATAGCGCGCTCTGCTAATGCATCTCTCACTAGTGTCATAACATAGTTAAGTAGGGGTTTGAATCCTGCAAGTGCTCAGTGTGTGTGTGACTGTGTATGGGGGAGTAGTGTTTGCAATTCCATGTGTATGAGAAATGTCCCTTTTGGCAACTATTACTACACAAAACATGCTGCATATTCCACTGTCTAAACACTGATGATGTCAGCACCCTATAAGTACAGCAGGAGAAAGCAATCCCCCCAGTAATGCAAATCGCACACTCTGCTAATGCGTCCCTCGATAGTGTCATAACATAGTTAGGTAGGGGTTTGACTCCTGCAAGTGCCCAGTGTGTGTGTGACTCTGTATGGGGGAGTAGTGTGTGCAATTCCATGTGTATAAGAAATGTCCCTTTTGGCAACTATTACTACACAAAACATGCTGCATATTCCACTGTCTAAACACTGATGATCTCAGCACCCTATAAGTACAGAAGGAGAAAGCAAAACCACCAGTAATGCAAATAGCACACTTTGCTAATGCGTCCCTCACTAGTGTCATAACATAGTTAGGTAGGAGTTTAAATCCTGCAAGTGCCCAGTGTGTGTGTGATTGTGTATGAGAGAGTAGTGTGTGCAATTCCATGTATATGAAAAATGTCCCTTTTGGCAACTTTTACTACACAAAACATGCTGCATATTCCACTGTCTAAACACTGATGATGTTAGCACCCTATAAGTACAGCAGGAGAAAATAAACCCCCCAGTAATGTAAATAGCGCACTCTGCTAATGTGTCTCTCACTAGTATCACAACATAGTTAGATAGGGGTTTGAATCCTGCAAATGCCCAGTGTGTGTGTGACTGTGTATGGGGGAATAGTGTCTGCAATTCCATGTGTATAAGAAATGTCCCTTTTGGCAACTATTACTACACAACACATGCTGCATATTCCACTGTCTAAACACTGATGATGCCAGCACCCTATAAGTGCAGCAGGAGAAAGCAATCCCCCCAGTAATGCAAATAGCGTGCTCTGCTAATGCGACTCTCACAAGTTATCTAACATAGTTAGGTAGGGGTTTGTATCCTACAAATGCCATGTGTAATTTTGTCACACAGTTTGTCCATGTGTGTGGGGTGTTGTTTCCAATATTGCACGACATACATTATATCAGTAATGTCAATGCACACATGATGTATGTGTGTGCCACCTACACATATGTACCTGTGAACTGCAAGAGCTCCCATGTCCGAAGCCTGCCTCATGTAAATACATGGAATATGCATCTGACAACTGTATGACTGGGGTGTTCTGTGCAGGGGCTGCATGTGGTATGTGACTATACAGTTTGGGTTGTAGATGGTGTCATCCCACCAGAGAGGGATACATGATTGGTCTGGAGCATATAGTCGACATGTTGGTGATGAACAGGTGCAGCATGTTGTCACCACTTGTGGGAGTGGTAACAAGTTGTTCCATAAAAATGCAGGGAATGAATGATAATACACCTTCAGATAGGGTCTTGCAGCTAGAATAATGCTCACACTGTATGTTTGGGTAGTTGCAGTACAACCATATAATGGTGTGTGTAGAGACCGTCATATTCCCAGTGTTGTCAGGAAGGCCAAGTGGGTTTCCTGGGTATGGGAGTGTGGTGTGTGCCAGGCTATGAACCTGAAGGCAGTCTAACCCACTGTGTGTTGCACATGGAGAGGCTCTGATGCTTTGTGCAGTGCCACCAACCTGGGGGTGTGTGTATCTGAGGTGCCTTTGGATACATCCCCCCTGTTCTGTTTTGGTGCATGTGTAGGGGATGACAAGCATGGTATCAGGAATAACCTGGCACTGATGGTGTGCACCTGGGAGCCTTGTACCAGGAGTCTGTTACTGCATGGATATTGCTGTACCTCATGCTAAGGACAGTTTCCACTGCATGCATCTTTAGGTTTACACTGCTGTTGTTGAGTAGTATTGCTATTAGTGTCCCATCCCGTGTGATACCTGTGTAGGTGGCTATGTAATGTCAGCCTTGCATACAAAGGCAGTATGTGTGTAGCAACAGCCTCTGCCAATATACAACAGCCCATGGGTGACAGGTGCAAGCTCTCCCAAGCAAAGCAATGTGGCATGTCCAGCATGTAATCCCACACTGGCAGGCATTGGATCCCCTTTGGATGTCACTGAAAGATACGTTAAGTGCAGAAACCGATGATCCTGTCTACATATTGTGGCAGCATTCATGGTGAGGGTGAAATGCTACCCAAAGCCAGGGTCATACCAGCCTGTGCCACAACCTCAGAGAGCCCCTCCATGTCCCCTAACATGTAGTCCAGGGAGGTGCATCAGAGGTCATACACACTGGCACAGACAATGACTGAGTCATACTGCTACATGCCTTGGAGTGACTGCTTTGCTTGTGTTATGTGGTGGATCATAGTGCCCGACGGGCAGCTCAGCGTGACCATCACCTTGTTCAGCCTGGGAGCAGGATCACCGTATACATATCAATAGAGGTACCTCATACAACCGTAGCAGGTGTGTTGTCTAGCCGTATGGCCTGACACTGTTTGGCACACAGGCTTTGTGAGCTATGTGTCGCATGTGCTCTGCTCTGGCGTAATGTGTGCTTGTGTGTCTGCTTTGCAGGTGTCAGCTGCTCAGGCAGGATGCTATTCTGAGAGCACAATAATGTACCTGTGTGTGTCTGTGTTTGGATTGTGGTCGTGGCAGGTCTATGGGAGACTGGTACTGTATTCACTGTAGTATCCCACTCCACCTGACAAGGAATGCCAGTGCTGTGTAAACAGAGCTTAGCCCCCAGTTTGGCTATGTGGTTGCATCTCTCACATGTGTTGTACATGTATGGGAAGGGGAGAGGGTTGTCTGTGTACATGAGGCAGCTGTAACATTGCCACATGACTCACAGATTCACCAACTGGACCTGAGAGTAGATCGACAGGTGACCTTTGCACATGCTACCATAGCATTGTGACTCCCATACTAAGTAACGACACATAGGGCCAATGGGGAACAAGGTACTCAAGGTGACTATGTGAGGGTGTAGTGCTCCTGAATTGTTAGTGCTGGCATATATGAATGCTGTCTTGAGCAAATGTGAGGTACATCATATGCAATGTGTTACAGGCAAGCTACATGCAAACAGGAAAAACAGTGACGTTCTGTCAAGTGACACATGGACATCAGTACAGTAAGCAACACAGATGTCACTAGGGATCCACAGAGGCACTGTATATCTGCACCGCAGGTGGAATCAGTGTTTCAGGAACATAACAGGCAAACATGCATACAAACAAAGCTACAGTCAGCAGGCCTGTATGTACACTATGCTACAACAAACAAGGTGTACGACTTCCAGTATGTAACAGTGCATATATGCAGGCACTCTAATCCAGTACCCAGACATTCCCAGGTCAGACGGGCTGGGTCCAGCCACAACCCCCACAAGTGTATAGACCACGTACCTTCGTAATGTTGAATAACTGGCCTGATACCCAAGTGCTCATACCTGTAATAATACACATGTCAAATAACAGACACTGAGCCCTCACTCAGCAGTTCCAGACGTAGTATGATGTATGCTACCTGTCCTGGCACCACAGTATCCTTGACATCTATGGACACTCTCCCTCCTGTCATAGTTAGTTCTGTGTTTTGGTGCTGTTATGCATGGTATGAGGTGTGACCTTGTAGTGCTAGTGTGCTCTTGTAAGCCCTGAACCTGCTGTGTAGTACTGCACAGATATCAACATCCTGAAACATCTGCATTGCAGAGTCATGTGTGGACAGAATGCAACTCGCAGTTGACATGGCCATCATTGAGTATCAATATGTACATTGTTGTATCCCCTGTGCTACCTATGTAGGTGGCCATCCCTTCACAGCCTCACCACCAGTATGCAAAGATGTGCAGACAGAACACTGTGATAATTAGTATGGGTGTACAAAACAATACAATGACATTCATACTGTAACTGCATCAGGCATGCTGGTATATACCCACAATGCTATAATTACACTGCACTGTTGTCAACATCATACTATTACAATACGTCTATGTAGTCACCCTGTGCATCAGCACCATGTTAACCTGTTCCTGCACCGATCTTACAGATTGCAGGAGGTGGCACAGTTTCATCATATGCACAGGGTGTGTACTTGGTATGCCTGAGTCTGCCACTGATACAACCAATTGACATGTCTGTGTGTGTGTGTTGGTGAGGGACAGCAGTACAAGATGGGGCAATGTTGATGCAGTGTGTGCGTGTATGCGGTAGCCCTAGGTGTTATCACTTTGCATGTGTGTATGAATGCACACAGTCCCACCTCATGGCTGCCATATACAGGTGTTTGTGGACAGCCGCAGACTGTACCTGCCAGGACATACAGATCACTGTCTGTGGCCACGGACATGGTACCTGTGCCTGGTAGGTGTGCTACGGACCGTATCAGGTACCAATCCAGACTGGGTACTGTCATCAGAAGCAGATGTTCGTTGACTGGAGACAGGTCCCTGTTGGGACTGTCCAGCACCATGCGCACGTGGTCTCCTGGGGTGGTCCAATGACAGCACAGACCCAGCATTGCTGGGGCTGCTGCTGGCACTATGTGAGCGGCTGCGGCCCTGTTGTCATCCGCAATGGCTGCCAGCTGCTGCTGTTGCTGGCATACGGCCACGTCGATGCCTCAACCATCCACCATTGCCCTGGCTCATGGACATATAGTTGTGGAACAGATCTAATGTGTCCCCCCAATGTCTGTCAATGACCTCGGTGAAGTTGCGGATGGCAGCCGCAACATCACGCATACTGTCACTCATGGCTGTGCAACATGCTCTCAGCTCCCTCAGACCCTGTCTGGTGTACCGTTCCATACGTGACTGTGCCTGCATTACAGCCCGAAACATAGCTGGGGTTGAAAGACCTTTGTGGGCACGTCTGACAGGGGCGGTACACCCACGGATGCTCCCACGAGAACCCATGGACGTCTGCCTGTGTGGTACCATGTCAGGGCCCTAGCCATGGCTGCAGTGTGGGGATGCATGTGCCACCGGTACCACATTACCCTGGTCAATGCCCACTGTATCCTGTCCATCACCTAGGGACATTGGTGACAAAGGATGTATTGGCAGGATGACTGTGCGCATTGATGGGGTTGACAGCTGTGTAGTGTCAATTGGCTGACCAATGACAGACCCTGGCACACCTACCTGTGCCATTACACAGGTATCATCATCACTATCCACAGCAGCTGATTCAGGTTCCCTGCTGCATGTCACCAGAGCAGCACCAGAACCTGTGGGAGTAAGACAGGAAACACAGTTTACAATGTGTACACAATGCCACCACTGATGCACACATGCACACATGCACACATGGGCACATGCACACATGCAGACATGGGCACATGCACACATGCACACATGCAAACATGCACACATGGGCACATGCACACATGCACACATGCACACATGCACACATGGGCACATGCACACATGCACACATGCACACATGCACACACTTCAGTATATGAGATATCAACCCACAGACACAAACACACCTGCAATCAAACACATAGCACTACTGCTTCAGCCTATTATTACTATTAGTATACAGAGTAGTGAAGGTAATGGTATTACACACTCACCAGCATGGATAGGCTGCCTTGCTGTTACACCAGAGGGACCTGCGGAAAAGAGACATTTATCGTCAGTGGGCACAACTGTGCCATTGATACTGTGGGCATGTTACAGTTCAGTAGTGCAACAGTTAGCTTCCACAACTGTACTGCAGATAATGAGGTTATCACTAATGCACAATAATTACCAAGATAACAGCTACAAATCGAGGACACACCCCACACATGCATAACCTAACAGTGTACAGAATGGTCACTATACACATGGCATGTTAACTGCACGCTCTGTGTCCTGCTGCTGTGTGGCTTCAGCCTCCATCATTACACATGTATGCTGTTGTTGTTGCTGCTGCTGTGCTGGAGCCACAACACTCAGGAGTAGTCCCTCCAGTCTGCTGAGGGGGGGATGTCTAGCCACCCCACCACCTGTGGCAAGCTGCTGCCTGTGGATATCCGACGCACGCTGACGGACATTTCTAATTAAATCACTGCAGTGATGGCGTACCTGCTAATATGTCCGGTTATGTGTGCCTACGTCATTTACCCGACGGACCAGGTCTTGCCACAGTGCAGCCCTCTCCTGCTGGTTCTGGCTGGTGCAAGAAAAGAGTACAGCGAAATCCCGCACAAGGCTCTGGTGTATCTCCTCCTCCTCTGCAGCGGAGTAGACTGGGTTCCGCTGGTGAATCATGTCCATGAAAAGGGGAAGGGAAATATGTCAGCAATATCTGTCAGCAGACTATAGCACCCATAATACACATTATACTTGACTGCAGTGATATAACTTAGGCACCATATATAGCATCTGTCTGTCTATTGGGGGATACACATGTACATGACCAGATATCAGTGCTCATCCGACAACTGTGCAACAGTACCTAGCACACTCCATACAACAGACTAGTATACTGCAGCAGTCAATGCACTGTTTCAGGTACAATACACAACCTCACACTGGGGGTTTGAATCAAGGTACTGTATGGGGAACATTATCAGCCCATGCACTGCACACAATGCACGTTACATATTTCACTGGTACTGCACACTACTCTTACCTGCCATAACCCTACCTACACCACAGTGACATACAGGGCAACACAGCACAACATATGGCAATGTAGTATGTGTTGATCGCAATACCCCACACACCTGTCTTTGGCCTCACACCAAGGACACACACTACCATGACAGATAGACAGTCATGGTGAGCAATCACACCAGTACACAACATGCACCCAGTCACTAGCACACCTCATTCCACCTCACATATTCAGTTTGCAATGTGTTAATGGGTGTGCATTGCATCCTAGGTAGGTAGTGTGCTTTTGGCCCAGGGCCTACAGCAGCATACTGTTATGCTACCCTGCCCCTTGTGACACATGTGTTATGATCGTACCTGCTCCTTACAAACAGTTACACAGGGTGACTCATATGGCATATTACCTATCAGCATAACATTCAGCAGGGGTATGTCTGACATCTACTCATGGGGAGGCTTGCTTCTTAATTCTGTGTGGTCTACTACAGGGTATGTCATATCTGTGGGTAGGGTCCCGTACCTCCACCATGTGCTCTATACTGCAGTGACAAGGACGACAGATGTAGGTAATTTGTGTTGTGGATGTTGGAGGTGTTAACATGGTTGGGAGACAACTGTCATGGGTGTGACCGAACTATGTATATCCAGCAGTGGTAACCTCTATGTAGGTAGTCTGTGTGCGCTCTGTGGTGTTTGACTGCATTGACACAGTTACTTGCATATGTCTGTGTCCTTCACCATATCTGTAGCTGTCATGGGAGGTACATACCATGTAGGACATTGTGGGGTGTGGAGGGGTACAGTGACCTACATGTCCATAGCTGACACACCATGTCCGCTGACACATTCCATGTACAGGTATTACAGGACTAGTGTGCCACTGTGTATATCAATGTGGAGCCTATTGTACACTTGTTGACCCTGTTCCCCCCTGACACATGCAGTGGTGGGCAGGCATGTACATATGTGGTGGTTACTGGTGTCAGTGTTTTTGAATGGGGTATGGTACTCCAGTATCCACACTGGTGTTCACTCCATGCCTGTGACACCAGGCACCTGTAGCAAGACATCTGCACACATGTGCCTCACACAGTCTATATATGTATATATATATATGTATATATATATATATATATATATATATATATATGTATATATATATATATATATATATATGTAGTGATATATTTATATTTGTATATGGATATATATCTGTTTGTATATATGTATATATCATATGTATATATAGATGTAGATATATACATATACATGTGGGGAGAGAGGGGGAGAGAGTGAGAGAGATACACAGGGTGAGTGTGAGTGTGAGGGGGTGGGACAGAGAGTGAGAGATAGTCATATACAGACATAACTGTTGTCAGTCAGATCTATCTGTATAGGTGTAAGTCTCTACAGATATCTATATATGTATGTGTGTATTACATATATCTGTACGTACCTATTCTACCAATCTCGATGTCTGTGCAGTAAGTGAGAACCTGGTTCAAGGCTCCTGAGAGCACACCAGCGGTACCAGGCTATACTCCGTATCATGCATTTTGGCCCCAGGACTCGGGACAAAACAACAACAACATATTCATGGAGTACACACACACCTCCAGGTTAGTGGCAACACATGAAGCATCACAGACCATCCAGGTGCAGATAACCATAGGCAAACCTGCTATACAACTGGTAGCATGTTACAGACCACCCTCCTGATCTCAGGGACCACAGTCGGCCTTCCTGTACACATTGGAGGATATGAATGTCCCACCACACACCATCATATTGGGATAGTGCGACTACCCTAACATACACTGGGTGCATTATTCTACCCCAAACACCCTAGCCCAAAGGTTCCCGGAATTCACTATGTCAAATGCAATGGAACAGCTAGTCACCTCTCCCACAACAGGAGATAATATACTAGACCTGATCATCACAAACATGTGGACAATGTGCTACACACTGGAAGTATACCCCTCACTAGTCACATCTGACCACAGACTAATCACCCTGGATATACATATTCCACCTCCCCCACAACACAACAGACTACAGTGGGAAATCTCTCACATGCCGACTTTACACGTCTTATAACTGAGTTGGTATCCTTAATGCCCACTGGGCCAGTGTAATCCACTTCCCACAATGCAGACACCCTCACATATGCTTCTACAGACATCTCCAAGAATGCATGGATCATGCAATCACAAATGGAACCATGACCCTCTCCACCAAGGCAGGCGTCCTGTCTGGAGGACCCCAGCATTGAACAACTTGTATAACAACAGATGGTAGCTACTGCACGGCAGAGCATACTTCAATAGAGCTACAGCATCTCTCATCAGCAGTAGTAGAAAGGTAGGTTTTGTCGTACAAACATGCAAGGCCAACAATGAGAGGGACATCGCTATGATCACTACAGATAACCACAAGGCCTTCCTCTGCTATGTTACATACCTGGGTGGGAACCCTCAGTTGTGTTCACAGTTAGTTCACAGTGACATATGCTACACTGAACACACAGATAATGCCAACAGTCTGGCAGACAGGTTCAGTGCAGGTTTCTACACTCCCTCACCCACACATGTGGAATTACTTATCCCAGCTGACTGTAACCTCCCTGTCATCTCAGATGTCCAGCTGGGAACCACCCTCAGCGGAGCTGTAAACACAGCAGCAATGGGACCCAACGGTATTGCAGGTTGCATGCTACGTGAACTGCAAGAGGAGCTACACATGCACATTACATGCTATTCAGCCATAGCCTTACTACAGCATATGTACCTGGACAATGGCATACAGCAACAGTAGGCCCACTCCACACAGGAGGCACCTCTACAGACCCTGGTAACTACCGCCCCATAAGCTTAACCAGCCTGGTCTGCAACACTATGGAAAGGATCATTATGGTACCCATACACAGAGACAATGGGGACTTAGACACTTGATCCCACCCAGTTTGGCTTTGTAGAGGGCAGATCCTGCCTTATGAACCTGGTTGACCTTTTCAAATCAGTCACTATAGCCATTGCTGAGGGCATAGCGGTCCATACAGCCTACCTGGACTTGCCTACAGCATTCAACACAATACCGCACTCTGCCATCATAGACATGATCAACAGCTGACATGTACATCCATATGTCACATGATGGGTTGCAAACCAGCTAACGGATAGAAACCCTATAGTCAACCTCACTGGTGCCATGTCAGACTCAGAGCCAGTCACATGTGGTGTCCCACAGGGCTCTGTCCTGGGACTGCTCATGTTCAGCATATCATTCTCAGATGTGGAAGCAGACATGGGAGGGTAGTGGCTGACAATGTTCAAAGATGACTGCATACTAGGCGCCATAGGCAATACACCTGCTGACACATACATCCTACTGACAGGCCTCACGGACACCAACGATTGGTGGCGGAGTCATGACCTGACACTGCATGCCACGTAATATATACTCATACCCTTTTGGACGGACAAGGTACCTACATATTATCACATAGACAATAACCCACTGAGTACAGACAAAGTAATTGGAGACCTGGTGACACTGTGCAATGCTGACCTCTCATTTGACACCCACGTTGCCGAAGTGGTTGGATGGACTTCCTACCTTGCCCACCTTATCATGAAGGGATTCACATCCACATCAAAAGGGGCCATTGTACCCATATACTCCTCCCTTATCAGGCCCATGACTTTGTACTATGCCCCATTTGGTATGTACCTCACCTGGCACTTGCAACAGCTAGGGGGACCCCATGAGTACATCACCAGGAGGATCAAGGGTCTGCAACAACTGTCATATGCTGCCAGACTAACGTAACTCATGCTCTATTCCATAGCATACTGCCTACATAGGGGTGATCTGTGCCTGATGTAGTAGGCCATGTCCAATCTGGTAGTGATAGACATGTTCCACCTCATACAATCCAAATCCATCAGAAGCACAACAGCTACGGATTTAAACCTCAGCACACATATGAATAGGACATACTGTAGGGACAGATCCATCACTAAGAGGCTTCCCATACTGTGGAACAGGATCCCAGTTCATGTTAGGCAGAGACCCTCACTGACACTCTTCATGTGCATTCTTGACAAGTGGATGGGAGATCATAGGTTTACAGCAGGGGTCTTCTCTGTGTCACTACTAGACAGAGACACAGTACACTAATGCTATTATGTAGGGGGGGTCTTCACTGTGTCACTACTATACAAAGGCACAGGTTTCTAAATCTATTCTATACACTGTCTGCAGATAGCCTAGTACTAAACTATGCCACTGTGAAACTATATCTGTCTATGTATTTCTACATCCCTCTCTATCTATGTATACACATATGCATATTATATATATATATATGTATACATACATATCTCGATATACATACGTATACACATGTTTTATATATATATATATATATATATATATATATATATATATATATATACTCCTTTTTAGTTCCACATATGTATACACACAGTAACGTACTGCTGAACACCCATTACTGTACCACCTACTTGTACATTGCACTACAACCTACATTGCTATGTGCACATAGCTACCATCACATACATATGTATGTGGAGCCTTCAGTGACAGTTTCAGTATGTCCCCGTCCCTATGCACATCCTCATATACATAGATACAGACCAATAACACATCTGGAGGGTTCACAGTATGTAGAGTATTATAGTAGTACTTTACATTACCTGTGTTTGTTGCAGCTGTTTGTGTAGGCTTGCAGTTGCTTGGCCTGCTGTCTGTCTCTTTGCTTTGTTGTTTCAGGTTTGTTATTTCTTTCTCTTTCTTTCTCTTTCTGTCTTTCTTTCTTTCTTTTTTTTTTTTTTTTTGTTTACTCTCTCTCTCTCTACCTCCAGCGGGTGCAATGACAGTATTGCATGTGTGGACTGGGAGTACAGGATGCTTTTGTAGGTATCTGCACATGTCCATGTGATGGCCTCTGCATCAGTTGTTAGCCAGCATTTACTAATTGCATGCAGCCTGTTGTGTAGTGATTGCATTTCTCACTGTGATTACAGGCCTGTACTATAAAAAGGTCTGTTAGGTAGGCGTAGCCCTTTCAGATTATCAGGGTGGGGACCATGCTGGTTTGCTGTGGACACTGTTCTGTGAGTGTAAGGGTTGGTATGTCTCTCATATTTCAGGCTGTGTTGTAGACACAGCAATGCATGTTGTTCTGTAAGCTACTGTTAGTACATTTGGCAGGGTGTCAGTGGGGCACAGTTGACATTTGTTTTCACATCAGGGACATCCCTGTAACTCAGTCACAGTTGCTATGTCTGAACTCTTAACTATTCAACTATGGCTGTGTTTATCCTGCTCTGAGTATGTGTGTGGCTTGCCAGATGCTACTGTGACATTATTACCTAGTAGCTACCAACTAGCATGACTGTTTCTCAGCACACAGTACTATTTTACAAATCCACTAGATTTGATAGTAAATATACATGACATGCTTTGTGTACTAGACTTGTATATTCCCTTTAAATTAATTCCTACTATTTTATGATATATTTCTTTCAGCACAATGTTCTTGTATAGCACTCATGGCTTAGTGGTAAGTCATGCAGACTAGTGTTTTCAAGACTGAGGGAGGTATTTTATTTTGCTGCTGAGAAAACTACAGGCCTTGTCATTCAGAGTGACTAAGGCACTTTTAAGCAGTTGTAAGTGGGTTAGCGCTGGTTTGCACAGAGGTCATGCATGCGCACTGCCGCTTAGCTTTGCGCACACCTGCTTACTACTGCTTAAAAGTGCTTACTCTCGTGCACACCCGCGCTATTTTCTTTGAAAGAAAAGAAAATGGGGAGATAGGAAAGTGGTGAAAAAGGGGTCACAAAGAGGGTAGGACAGTAGGAAAACAAGCTTGGGTTTTGCAGAAGGGATGTAGGTAAGGCCCATAGATGCCCATTTCTTCGTCAGCAACAGCTGTGCATATGTTTGTAATTTGGTGTGACATTTGAAACCTTCCACCCCTGAGAGAGGTGTAAGGACAACAATAATACTTGTTGTACAGCCAATTGTAATTGCCAGTTTACATGTCCAGCAGACATGTGTGCAAAATGGGCAGCTATGTATGGGGCATAATTTTTTGTGGGTACAGAGTGCCCTTTTTTTTTTTTTCAGGTGAGAGTGGTATGTCAGGTACAGGAAGTCGGTATAGCTGGGGAGGTAGGTTGGGTAGGTTAACAGACAAGACAAACAAGACGCATACAGGGGAGGTGTATGACACATGTGGGGGGTTTACACAATTGACAGGGACGGATGTTTGGATATCTCAAGCCCATGAGCCCACAGATGGCAACAGTGGAACTGAGATCCCCACCCATGGGCCGTTGCCACTGTGCCTTCACTGCCCAGGATGGGGCTGTGCTGGGGGCTGTTTAGGCCGGGCAGCAGGCACGCCCGTAAGTTGTGCCACCCGTGCCTCAAGCTGGCGCAGGGGCCCAAGCACAGCGTGCCGGATCTCCCTACGCACCACAGTCCAGACACTACAGAGGGTGAGTGGATGTTCTCCTCTGGCCACGCTTGCAGAGGGGGGACAAGCCCCATCCCCTGCAGCGCTTCCACCTGCAGGTGGCACAGGGCCACCGGAGGAGGGTCCAGCCTGGGCACTACTGCCAGGTGCACTCGCCAGCTGAGGTGGGAGAGGTGGGTCCGCTGGAACCCGCCTTCCCTGTTGTCCTATGTTTTGCATTATGTTATGACAGTTTGGGTTAGTAACGTACAATACCATTCACAATTAGTTGTAATAGCATGCATTAGTATTCCCATTAACCAAACACCCATAAATTCAAGCCATTGAACAGCAAGCATAACACATGCATAATTTGAACAGCAATACACAATCCAACAACATGCAGAGTTGATTGATGGCAACAGGCCATCAGGTTTGGATGTATGAACAGGGCAGATGCATCAACGTACATGCAAATATGTATGAACCAACAGGACAAATGTCCAGGGGTGTTAATTGTGATTGCACATACCAATTTCACGTGGAATGGATTATTTGTGGTTATAGGGTAGGGTGAAGAAATATTTAATTAACAACTTCAAATACCAATACATACGCTGTACATTACTACTAGCTGCAGATATATACACACTACAGTTCTGCCTACAGTTTCCTATGTGATAACTACTTCAGGTTGGTGATAGGAATGTTACTGCTACATCAATATACATTTCATATTTATTCATACACATTCATATCTGGCTCTGTTCAGCTACATCATCATGCTACATTTGCTTTATATAGCTATAGACAACTGTGGATGTTTGGTATTTCAGACAACCATACTATCTGCATATTGCAGACTGAGAGCAACATATCCAGATTTTGGGACACACATTCCAGCTTCAGTACTGTTTTCAACACATGTTGCTGTTTGGTTCTGCCTGTCACATTCATTTCATTCTGTACTGACTGCAGTATACTTTATTCAGGAGTTATTACTACTTTATTGGTGGATTCATACCTCTTTCTCACACTCTCTCACTTGTTTTATCTTTACAGTTCAGGATGGTACTTAATTCTAGGCTTTATTGACATGTTTTACCTTTAGTTATGACTATCCTTTCCAACAGTCTCACTTATGTCATGTTTCTGAATTTCAACAGGGATATATTTCACACATGTGTTTTACTCAGCTTCTGCAGCTGTACTTTTCAGCCTGCTGCAGGTTATGTACTATTATATTACAGGTGGGACATCTTTATTTCAGACTTGTTTCATTTTTATGTTTAGATTACAGGCTGCATCACACTTTTGTAATCAAGCAATACTTGCAAACCCTCTTACACTGTTACTTGCACATTTTATTAATTAGTGACTACACTGCACTTTTTTGCTAACTGTCATACTTATATATTTATTTACAGTTACAGGGAGAGAATTACTGACCTGCCTGGTGGTGCAACCGCACCAGCCTATCGCCATAGGCTCGACAGTTTGCAGAACGGACACCTGCAGCTGTAATATAAATGAAGTAATATTGGAATACGCATCTCCATAATATCAGCTAGGTTAATTTCTTACATAAATAATTACATGTAACTTAGTAGTGGAGCATTGGGCATTTGCCGGGCCTCCTGGATCCAACAATTCAGTTGGTCCTGCTTCCATCTCTTCAGGTCCGCATGGTGGTGACGGACCTGCTCACCAGTCCTTGGTATTCCTGTGGCACTGGCGAGATCATGTGCCAACCGGTCCCACGCTTCAGCCCTATATGCTCCCCACAGGACCTGGCCCTGCATGAGTTGGGCCTCATGATTATGGACGAGGAGCCAAACCATATATTTGGACTCCTCAACAACCCACCTCTGTGCTCGGAAGCAACTACCCTCTCTTACACCTGACATCCTGGCTGCAAGTCGGTTCTACAATCGGTTATGCTGTGTATTCCTGCCTATGGGGCTTATATATGCCGTTTTTCCCGCACTTATCTGTGATTGGCCATTTTGGAATTGTATCAGCTTCACATAACCTGCTTTGTCATGCTCCTCTTTCTACTCATTCCTATATATATGCTATTACTGCATTTCTAAGTGCAACTGTCATGGCTTAGTGGTTCACTACTTTGACTATGGTGCATGGTATCCTGGGTTCGAATCTGGCCATTGCTTTTTATATTTTATGACTGTCTACACAGTGTCTGTGTAAAGGCAGTTTTGATACAGCTTGCTCAACGTTGCCCGTCGGTTAGCTTGTTGGCGCGGTGCGCAGCTCCACGCAAACGGATCACGCTGGTTTACGCGTGGTTTGGCTGTCAGCATGCATATTACGCTCAACTCAGCTACAGGCACACAGTTTCAGCATGTTAAAATGCTGCTCAACCCCGGGCACTCATTTTACACCTGTTGTAACACTGCTCACCTACGGGCACTCATTTTAAACCTGTTGTAACACTGCTCACCTACGGGCACTCATTTTAAACCTGTTAAAACACTGCTCACCTACAGGCAGATATACTCAACATGTTAGACTGTAGCTCAGCTATAGGCACATTTGACATTTTTTTTTTTTTATTATCTCACATTTCTTCACAATACATGGCCCATTTCAATACATTTTACATAAAATATAATTTTATATATGTATATATATGTCAGGGAATTGTTTCGTGCTTATTTCACTAAAAATAAAAATTGATGTTGTGGGGGCTCGAACCATGACTGCCTGCTCTTCAGCCAATGTCTCTACCGCTACGCTATTGCTTCTTGGCTTACTTTGCATATTTAGTTCTTATATGCTTTTCCACTGACTGCTAACTGTGGCTAAGCGCCGGGCACGCCCGCGCAAATGAGTGCACTCACAGGCAAACATCTTTACAACTTATAAAAAAAATATAAGATGTTCATTTATACATTTTATGTTCATAGTCTGTGGGGGCATGTGTTGTGTTGTGTTTATTCACATTTCCACGGACTCTGTCGTGGGCGTTTACTTTTGGGACTTTTACTCTTCTGGGGGCGTGTCCGTTTGCAGGGCTCACCCTATGGACACGCCCCCTACTGTCTTACATGGACCGTGTTAGCCTTAGGTGTGATTCAGCATGCCCTCATGCATATGCATGACATGCTGACGTCACACCGTTTAACTGCAGCCTCCGTGTAAGCCTTGTAACTCTTACACGGAGGCTTCGTGAATCCTGCCCCATATCTTAGTGTTAGCTGTAAGCACAATCTACAGCTATAAATCTGTTTAGTGAACAATATGAATGTCCCTGTAAACCTACCCCTTCATATTCTTAACATTAACTGGCAATAGGAAAAAAAGGAGCCAATGAAAAATTGATTCACAGCCATTATTTTTTTGAATTGTTGACAATAATCGAGTTGCATTAAATAATTAAATTAATCAAATTAATTTTATTTATGTATGCATGCACATATTTATATAGTCATTTGTTAATTTAGTAAGTGAACTTGTCTGTCAGACCACATGGAATATTGTAGTTAAGTAGTGAAATGATTTTAAGCAGCTGGGAGCAATTATGTTTTAAACTGTAGTTTCAAGCCTTGCTTGCAGTCCAGTTAACATTAAAATATAACTAAACTGATCCTTTAGATCGTTATTGTCAAAATGTCAGACTGTGTTGCTTTAACGTTATGTCAAATTACTCGGTGTGGAATGAACCAGCACTTGCTAGGACTCGTCCAGATCAGACTCTAATGTGAGAGGGAAAGGATCACAAGTACTATAGTAATAAATAATAACACTATTATTTAACTGTATAAAGTTGCTAGATAAAGGAGACATCTTTATTGTGTTATTTTCACTTAGAAACTGATCCATCACCATGACTGTGGCAGATAATATTAAACGTAACATAATTTACTCATCAGATAGGAAAAAATGACTGGTACAAGTCTGAAAATTGCCTTTACATAGCAATTATTCATGGTTTGCAGTATATAATCTGAAGCATTTTAGCAGGATTTTTGTCAATATATTTTGTACAATGAAAGATATTTGCTGAAATAAATGTCTTTATTTGTGAACCTGAGCTGAGAGGAAGTAAATAAAACTAAATGGATACACGTCTTTTAAAACCAGCAGTATTTCTGTGCAATATGATGGATAGTGTTCAAGGACTATAAAAAGCTGGTAAGAGATCCAAGGGACCATCATGAAGAAAGAAAGAAAGAAAGAAAGAAAGAAAGAAAGAAAGAAAGAAAGAAAGAAAGAAAGAAAGAAAGAAAGAAAGAAAGAAAGAAATAGATGTTCTAATAATTGGATAGGTCACCAAGTATCGAAAGGTGTTAGCAGCAACACCAAATACATTGCTAGGATTCACAGTTACAGAATGCGCCTGAGGCCTTGTGCTGATCACAGTCAGATCCATACATCTCAACTGCCAGAATTTTGCATAATATCCAGAGTTTTCTTATTTTAGTTCTGTTCATAAAAAGGTGTGGTTTTCTGGCAAATCACTGAGGGTTAAAGATAAATCATGCTAACAAAAAAACACCTGTTATTCTGACAACTTTCTAACAGCAATAATTAAAATCTGTTCCTATTTTTCGGCCTTTGTTCCCCATTATTTTGTCTGTGTTTAGATTTCTTGCTCTAATAAGTTGAGATGTATGACCAGACCATACTCTTAAGAAAGTACCCACAACTCTGGCAACTATACTTAAACAGGCCCTCACACTGTTGAAAAGAGTATGACACCATGAAAAAAAACAATCAGATAAACCACAAGATAGATGTCAGTTCCCTGCATGAAAAAGCAGTAAGTAAAAAAAAATCTTAGAGGAGGGAGTGTCTTACCTTTAGTGGGTAGGAAATGTAGGCATTAAGTTCTTTGACATTTTTCCTCCAAATTTCCCAAAACAGTTTAAGACTGACACTAATGCTCAGTTCTAACCCCACTTCCTGCCATTGTGAAATGATGTTTAGTTGCAGAATGCCAGCAGTTAAGCAGCTGTGACCTGGATAACCTAGATAAAGGACAATTTTTCCATCCTCCGCAGATCTCATCTCATTTTTCCCACATTTTACCTGGGAAATGTACAAGGTACACCAGAGAAGACAATGTGAGGAAATGTACCCAAAGTTGTGAACAGACCAAAGCCAGAGACTAGGTAACAGCTCCATGAGACCCTAGGAAATACAAGGCAACTGAGTCAAAAATCATTTACACCTTGCCAATCCCGACCCTCATGCTGTACACTCTTCTCAGTAATGGCAAAGCAATCAGTCCAAGAGCAATTTTTTAGGCATTCACCCAACTATTCAGGTTAAATTTGAAGGATCCTAGGGTATCACTTTGTTTAACTTATCGGCAAAATATGTTCCAGAAATAGGGTAGGCATTAGGTAATGAAGTTGTTTGTCCAGTATGTTTTATTTATGTGTTTGTGTAGACTTCCTGGTATTAAAGGAGCTATTTCACTTGCAAAGGTTCAGAAAATGAAAGACTGCTGGGTTTCTAATAACATGGAAGATAAGGCATAGATCTGCTCACAAGAGAAATCATGGAGTATCAATACGGTACCCGAAGACTGAACGAATTATGCAATGCACATTCATATGAAGGGTAGTGGAGCACAGGCTGATTGTATTCAGCCAGAGAGAAAATTATGTAATCAGTTTGTTTGGATAGAACTACTCAGAGTCCCCATTTGCCCATGTTGACACCAAGCAAAAAATTCCATAGATTCACTATAGAGTCTTTTGTCAGATAACACTGGCATGTATCTTATTGAGTAGCTAGTTGGAGTCCAGCCAGCAGACAGAGCTATAACCTGTGCTGGCAAGGCATCTGACACTGTAACTTTTATTAGCAAAGCAATCTTAAAATGGGTCACAGAGAATATTCCAGGGAAATACAAGGCAGATTGTCCCAGTCCCCTTCAATAACACACATTA
>NC_056735.1:603035831-603318331 GCF_019279795.1 Protopterus annectens
ACTCTTATTATGACAAGGCTAATTGTTTTTCCAAAGTAGAATGCTTTGTGCAGCTTGCCCAGTATACTGCAAAGTTACTATTGCATTTATATCTGTCAGGGCAGACATATTTCTGAGTTTGGACATTTAAAATAGTTCTTTTGACTCATAAATGCATAGCACCTGCAGCATGGGAGGTTGCAAGGAAGGGTTCCTACCTGTAATTCTGTAGGTGGGCTAATTTCTTTTACATTTTCTACCTAACTTCTAATGTTTCTTCTTTTTCGATAAATAAAGGATGGCTGTCGGTCCAGAATCTCACTGATTGATTGGTTCCCCTTATGATGCTCCAGTTTTCAACCATTTTTCTCTTCATTACATGTGAATCCTTGGCATAAGTTAGGATCATACTTCTTTTATGTTTGCCATTTCTTTCACTGATATTTGGTTGTGTGACTTATAACTGTTCCTTCTAAGGGGTTCACCAGAGCTGGATCATTATTTTTTGAGGAGTTTAATGGGTGCCAGTATATTAGCCACCAAATTCCCATTGTATCCTCCTTCCAGAAAATCTTCCTGCAGTTGATCTAGGCTGGTGAGAACTCATTTCTTCTCTCCAGCAACTCTGGCTTTTTTAACTCCCTCAGATTTGATGACATTTTTTTATTTGGGGTACATGCTATTAGTGTGTAGAGCTTAACTCATGTAGTTTTTTTACAGATCATTCTTAAAGATTCACCTCTTTTCTGTCCTTATAGATAGTGATGTCTAGTAATTTCACTTTATCAGAGCTATAGTGGTTGGTGAAGTGTAAAAAGTCTGTTGTGCTTTCGATACAGAAGAAGTTAAACCTAGCACCACCACCCCACCCCCCCACATCACCCTACTATCTAGGCATATGAGGAGAAATAAATGTAAGGACAACATATATAGAATTCTAATGAAACCTTGCAAGAGGAAATTTTACAACCTTACAAAAGAAGAATTGTCAGCTCTAAAATGATTCCATGAAGACAAGAAAATAAAGATTATGAACCCAGACAAGGGTGGTGGCTTCTTTATTACAGATACAGAAAAATGCAATCAGATCATTGAGGAAATAATAAGGAATCAGAATTTCTACAACAGAGTTGATAATGAACAAGTCACAAAAGCTTACAAGGTCATTGACATCAAACTGGGTAAGCTTAACTCAGATGGACTTCTAGACAATTTATTTAGCTTTCTGACAGTCCCCCCCCACCGTAAAATCCTGCAATTTGTTGGCATCACAAAAATGTGGAAAGTCCTCCTTATTGCCCAGTGGTAGCAGGAGGTGGTTCAGCCACTGAAACTTCATTCATTTACATGAATTACACTCCTCCTCCTGAAGGACCCATTACACTCCTCAAACAAAACAATGATCCAGCTCTGGTGAACCCCCCCCCTCAAGAAAACCATTGCAAGCCACACAACAAAATATTAGTGAAGGAAATAAACTTAAAATAATCATGATCCTAACTTATTCCAAAAAGTCACATGCAATAAAAAGAAAAATGGTCAAAACATGATGCATCATTAGGGGAAACCAATTAATCAGTCAGATTCTGGACCCACAACTATCCTTCATTTATCAAAATGGAAGAAACATTAGAAGTTGGGTAGAAAATGTGAAAGAAGTTAGTGCACCCACAGAATTACAGGTAGGAATCTTTTCCTGTAACCCCCCAGGCTGCAGATGCTGTGCATTTATGAAACAAAAGAACTATATTGTATGTCCAAACTCAAAAAAGGAATATGTCTGCACTGACAGATATAAGTGCAATAGTAACCTTGTAGTATATTGGGCAAGATGCACAAAATGCAAAGCATTGTACATTGGAAAAACAACCCTCTCAAAATAAGAGTGACCATACACCTTCCATACATCAGGCTTAAGGACTTCAGCAACCCACTGTCTAGACATCTGCAGGTCTGCAGGAACTATGAGAAGTTTGTTTTTCATCTGATAGCAATCAATGCCAGAAAATGTATTAACATAATCAGCTACTACATCCCACCAGGTAACAATATACCTATATTAGAGAGTTTACTTAACTGGACCACAAATTCTTTCTCACTTGAAACAGTTCATATGGGAGACTTTAACATATATTGTTTAACTTGTTCCTCAAGCAATCACATCAACTGCATAAATCTGCATTGCTTTAATCAAATTGTCCACTCACTGACTAGAATTGATAAAACATTCCAAGTGAGAATCAATTCTAGACTAGATTCTCATAAATAGACCAGTCCTCTGCTATCAATCTGGTTGCCTACCAGACACCCTGAGCAACCATCATCCTACCTTTATGTTAAAACTCTGCACCCATCAAGCTAAACCAACTACTCACCGTCTGATAAGAAACAAAACAAACTTCAACCCTACCCAATTTATTACAGCTTTAAAAACTTGTACATTGGAACCACTTAAAACCCTCCATCTTAATGATGCTATCCAATATTTTAACTCTGTCTTCTTAAATGTCCTGAATTCATATGCCCCAGCTAGAACAATAAAAGTCAAATCTAACTGCTCTCTGGCTTACCAGAGAAACTAGGTTCTTATTGAAACTACCACATAAACCATGGACTGACTGGCATAAAACTGTCTCTTAGGCTCTCAAAACAATATACCTAGAGCTAAGAAGCAAAGTAAAAAAACTGAGAAAACTAGATAAAGTCGACTACTATCATAACATACAGAAAAAAAACATCAAAACAACCCCCCAAACATTCTGGTCTGCCATCAACAACATTCTTTTATCTGGTAAAGCCAGCACAATTCCCCCAACCACAACAAACACTAATGAAAACAGTCACACAGTTCAATAGGAATTTAACTGAATCAGTTCTTGCCTTAACCAAACCTCAGCCTTCTTCCATCCTCACTACATTATGTAATGCACATAATAACCACAAGTCCTTCGCTCTGCAACCCTTACCTATGGACACAATTAAAAGCTATTAAAAACATTAAAACCCACTACTTTGGTGGCAGATAAACTACCAGCAGACTTTCTGAAAACTTGCTGCTGAGGCCATACTATATCCTGTAACCATTCATATCAACCAATCAATAGCTGAAAATCTAGTACATCATATCTGAAAAATATCTTATATAATCCCTCTCCACAAAGGAGGCACCTCAAAAGAACTATCAAACTATCGCCCCATTGCTATCCCCTCCCCCTCTATCCAAAATTCTTGAAAGGTATATTCACAGACATATCATGGACCACCTAAACACCCACAACCTACTTACTAACACACAACATGGATTTTGTCCCTCTCATAGCACTAGTAATGCCCTCTTGTCATTCACAGAAACTGTAAATATATAAAGAAACAATGGCAGATTTGTACTGGCTCTTTTTCTAGACCTCTCTGTGACATTTGATACAGTAGCACATAAACTTAACCGTGTCCTTTCTGATCTTAATCTCTCTGAGTCTACTATTACTTGGTGGTTCCAAAGTTATCTATCAGGTCGACAACAGGCAGTTCAGTGGCACACTGACATTTCCCCACTACTTCCAGTAATACTAGGCGTTCTCCAAGGCTCCATCCTGGGGCCACTGCTGTTCATTATTTTTACCAATAAACTCCACACCTCTACACCTCATGCTGCAGTCATACAATACACAGATGACTCCATATTAATATGTGTTGCCGCTTCCATCCAAGAACTACATATGCTTACACAAACATCCTTTCTATCTGTTGAATACTGGTTATCTGACTATCAGCTAATTCTAAACCCCAATAAAACAAAATTATTATTATTCATCCCAACTAGATAGACTCCACCTCCTCTTCTTTTCAACATATTATCCAAAAATAACATCATTATCTCCCCTGTAACCCACTCCAAGCTACTAGTAATAGAAATAGACTGTATGTAACTTGAGATTTGACATTCACATTGTCCAAACCATAAAAAAAGTTCACAAAAAACTAGGGATCCTATATAGGAACAAACCCTTTCTGACAAAAATGACCAAAGAAACAACAGCACAAACACACACACACACACACACACACACACACACACACACACACACACACACACACACACACACAAACATACACACCTACTCTCTACACTCACATATGCCTCTCCAGTTCTTACTAACCTAAGAAAAACAGACATCACACAACTAAGCATGTTACAATAAAATTGCCTGGTTTGCCAATGACTCTCCATATAAGTCTCATCATTGTATAGCTCTAAAACAACTACAATGGCTAGAATTTCCTCATCTCCTCCTGTATAACCAACTAACACTATCCCATAAGATTCTACACCACTCAGATAAGACCCCCCCCACCTTAAGTAATTTATTTCAGCCATACACCAGTAACAGAGTACTACGTTCCAATAACAAACATCCTTTAGAAGTCCTTAAAGTCAATAACTCTGCAGGAGAGTCCCTGTACTCTACCCATATAGCTAGAAGATAGAATTCCCTACCCTCTAGCCTAACTAACAAAAACTCTATAACCGAATTTAAAACAACACTAAAAGCCCACCTTGCTAACACCTGGCTCTGCTGCTGTTCCACTCCAGGGTAATATTTGTCTCAAGAATGCAAATTCTATTTTCTCTCCTCCTTAGTTCTTTCAGCAGTGTTAACCACTGATATTGGCTTATACCATGACTTATGAGAAACTATAATTAACATATTTTACACTAACTTTTTATTCTTGTCTTTGCTATATAATACAACCCTGTAAGAATATGTTTGTATCTTTTTGTATGTGTATTCTCTGTCTTTGTTGTACTACTATAGATATTAATTGTGGAGATTTTCTCCACGGGCCTCAGCTGAAAAAGGACTTATTGTCCAGACAGACTTTCCTGGTAAACAAATGTAAAATAGATAAATAAATACATAAATAATAGAGAGAATACATTTTGGGCACATTACAAGGCAATCTGAATGCAAAGCTAGAAAAAAAAAGAACTTGAATGGCACATTTGACAAAAAGTTTATTGGAAAACCATACTCAATCAGACGTGTTCCATTAAGAGTTTAATCAAGTTAAAGAGACCATATTATTATGTCTTTTGGCTTTTCCCGATTAGGGGTCGCCACAGTGGAACTCCGGTTCGCTAATGATTGGTAGTTGATTTTTACGTGCCGAGTTACCAGCCCTGACGCACAACCTTCAACGAAGGTACACCCATTCATGCACGTCTCCATGCAGAAGACACTCTAGCTAGGAATCGAACCGGACAGCGTCTTACTGTGAGGCGACAACGCTACCACAGCACCACCACCGCGGGTAAGTTAAAGAGACCATACAATAATAAATTTACTGAAGGAAAAACAAGTTTTTTTTTTTGTATTTCATGGCTATGGATGATGTTTAATTTTCAATTTTATCTTTAGTACTAAATGTTTAATTTTATATATATATATTAATTAATATGTTCTCCATTACAAAATTCTATTTATTATACTAGTATTATTGACAAAATGTAATCAGTATATTCTCAAAATTCTCCTGTAGCCTGCTAACTGATTTGCCTTATTCCATCTGTATAATACCTGTTAATAATGACAAACTGTTATATCTATTTACTGGAGCTTTTCTCCCCGGGTCTCTGCTGAAAAAGGGCTTCGGCTCAGTCAGACATTCCCGGTCAACAAATGTAAAATAAAATAAATAAATAAATAAATAAATAAAATATGTAATGTAAGTAACACTTTTGATTTGTACTTTTTCTTCTTCTATTACTCTTCTAATTATCTGAATATTATTTTAATGTTAATTTTAACTGCTCATATTTTGAAGTATAATCAGTAGTATGCTCTACCACATTAGTCTATGCTAGCATATTAAGAGCTGAGGAAGCCTTTCACGTCATTAACAGAAATGGATGAAAGTGATTTGAAATAACATTTTTTGGAAAGCACAAGTTGAGGCACATGATTTCACTCAACACAACTTCCTTCATGCATTACATGGACATTATGCGGTATTTTTGTGTGTGTATACATATGTATCTATGTGTATTTGTTTATGTATATGTTCCTGAATATCTGTATGTGTATGTGTGTAGTTATACATAAATGTACATGTAAGTCTCTGTATGTGTGTATATATGCATGTACATTTGTATATCTATATGTGTGTGTTATACTGAAATATATGTATATATTTAGATATTTGTGTGTGTGTGTGTGTGTGTGTGTGTGTGTGTGTGTGTGTATATATATATATATATATATGTTTATATGGGTCTACAGAAGACTGAAAAAACAAAAGACTGAATCCCAAAAGACTGAAAATTCAAAATACTGAATGATGGAATTTGCCCCTTCTCCACTGTTGTGTGATCATGGAGTTGGTATATATAGTTAGCAGGGGGTGTGGCGGCACAGTCCCCTACATGCAGGATGCAGGGGGCTTGCCCCCTGCATTAAACATGTGTTCAGAATTTAGAATTTTCAGTCTTTTGGTGTGTGTATTTAAGTATTTACACATGCAGTTTACTTTTTTTTGTCTTGACTATGCCCTTTCATGTGGTCCATCGCTGACCCCTTCCACTTCCCCTCGCCCTCTAGTATTTCACACAGCAGTGTACTCGACTGTTATCTCTTTTGTTATTTAATATAACAAAAATGCAGAACTAGATGTTTACATTGCTATTTGACAGTACAGCTAGCACACTGATTAACAGTCAGTTATACAGTGATTTTGTGCTTACTTAGATAAGGAGCAAACAGCACCACTCACAATAAAAATGCAAGCTATGTATGCAACACTGTCCCAGTCTCTGTCACTGAATGCAGCCTGTTTATGTGCTCATTGATTATTGCCTTCAATTTAATTTGCATGGCTTCTTATATGGAAAATTGAAAAGTATATATTATTTGTTAGTTATATGTATAACTTAGATCTGATGAAGCTCTGACAAGAGTGAAAGCGCTCATCTTTTGTTTTTACTTAATAAACCGTGGGTTAAAAAAAAGCAATACCATCTTGAATCCTGTTTTGTTATTTTTAATAAGAATGCAAGGTGATCTCTGACACGCATCTTGCATTAGTTTTTTATGAGAGCAGTCCGGTTAAACAAGTTGCATGTTCATATAATTCCTGTAAAACTAGTTTTCCCTTTTCTTGACTTTTCTTCTAAGGAAACTGTTTACCACCCTTAAGGCTGGAAAACTAAATTTTCTTGATACTAGGTTTTGTTGTATATATAGATATATGTACATATATATGTGTATGTGTGTTTACAAATAAAACACCAGCAATGCAGTTAAACAGAAAGCAAAATCAAATGTATTAAAGGGAACCAGGTAGTTTCAAAGACTACATAAAGGACAGAAATATATGAAACGTGAAATAGTATTTTGAATTTTGCAACATTTAAACAATTTCCCATCTGCAACCTTCCCCAGCCCCCTGCTGCACTAGGTGCATCTGAGTTGCATACAGAGCAGCAACACCTTACTGGACAGCTGCAGTTCACACTGAGTATAGCACCCATTCATTGCCTGTGTGCTGTCATCCCAGTCCAGTTAAATCTAACCACTCTTTTCCCTGGTTAAACCCATCATAAAAACCTGAAACCATGGATAAGTAGTTTCCTGGAATCTCTGTGGCCAGCCTGATGGACATGGGCATCCTGAGGCAATGTAGCAATTGTCTCATGCATACCGACAACCACTTAATCTGGAAAAAACAAACATAGTATGTGGGAGATGTAGTTACACTATGAAAATTGAGACACAAATCTCACATACTGGCAAATCAAATGATAAACAGGTTGTTAGCACATGCACATTATTTCCCTCACAAAACAAGGTCTCGACAGATAAATTCACATATGTAGAAGTACTCACAAGTAACTTACCAAAACCTCAGAGGCCTCCCATACACTGCCATCAGAAACAAGATATAAACAAAATGAAGTCAACAACAATCACAGCACAAAAATATACATCACAATTTCTCCACAAGCAAGCCCCTAAGGCAAAACACCATACATTCACACATTTTGTTCATAAGAGACTACATCATGAGACAGATGGACACCCCCTTTCACCAGGTTGGATAAACAGAGGTTTACAGTCAGTTGCCTGTTAGGAGTCAGGATTTGTCACATCATGCAGGCACTCAAGTCACTTGACCAAAAGTACCAGTATGATTCAGTCATAGTCCATGTGGACTGGAATAACTTGAGATGTACTACACTGGAGTATATGAAGAGAGGCATGACAGAACTTTCTGAATACATGTTGCAAGCAGGTATGGGCCTCGCAGTAAGAAGTATTTTACCCTCACCAAGAATGAAACCACAATACAAACAGAAAATTATTGACTTCAAGAATTGGCTTAGCTATAAGTGTAATTCCAAGGGGATCCAGTATTTTTCTGCCTGGGATGTCATGATCAACAGACTACACTGCTTTGGCAGAGATGGTCTGCACCTGTCACAGCTAGGTTTTGAACACTGACCAAGATATTAGTCACCCCCATAGTGTCTTTTTTAGGCAGTATCAAACCAACAGACCTACCAAAGTAACAAATTCTTCTAATGCCAAGCTGCTCAGTGCCAGGAGACTTAAGAAGAAACTGCACTCCCTGGAAGCTCTCCTCACCCTGGAGAATGCTGATGTCCATAAAGTTAAAGAGACATGGTTCAGGGCTGCGGAAAGCTTCCTGTTAGTGCAAAGCTACAATACCTGTCGCACATTCAGACCACCCTCTGAAAAGTAAAAAATAAAAGGAGGTGGCATTTCCATTTACATAAAAAAAAAATCACATTTCTAGATCATGACTCAGTTGAACTACTCAGTGTCCATCTGACCACAGGCACACCCCCCTCTAGTTACAGGTCCCATCCATGAAACCATGAAAACCACTCCACATACCTGAATTTACTAGAGTCACTTACCATTCAGCCAAACACATTACTCATGGATGATTTTAACTACTCTTCCATAAACTTTGTAAGATGCACAACCACTAATATGCAGGCTCAGAAATTCCTGGACTTTCTCAATGGAAATGCTCTGGAACAACTGGTCTGCACTCCTACTAGGGGCTCATATATCCTTGATATAGTACTCACAAATATGGGGAAACATTGTGCCCAGCACATACCAAGTCCTATGCACGAGGGATTGCACGGTCCAAACCAAGTAGAAAGCACCAAATAGACCAGCAAAGCAGCATAGAGTTCAATAAATTTATTAGATACTTGTGTCAATAACAGACTAGTTTCGGCAAACAGCCTTCTTCAGTGTAACACAATGTAGTCAAGTTCCATTTTAATCATCATTTAAATACTTAACTAGAGCCAATCAAAATTTCTGCTCATGAATATTCATAAGTTTGAAACATATTTTAATTTTCTCATACAAAAAATGCAGTGGGTACTGTATATACTGACAAAGTCAATCCTGAATGTGAGGATAGACACCCCAAAGAAATGCATACATAGAATTGGAAAGTTGTTAGTATATTATGGCATATCCATCCAGTCATATACTCATGCTCATGTTTATATCAAACTGTATTTAGGTAGCCATTGACACTAGCTACTAAACCAATGTTCATCAAAAGCACCAAATGTATAGTACATCAAATACTTAAATTAAATAGACTCAGAAAAATGGGGAAATATAGGGCATATATATAAGAAGTCACAGTGAATATACATGTGTGAATGTACGTGGGTGTGCAAAGGAACAAAATAAAATAGATAATCAGCATCATCCATAATGTGAGGCTTAAATCAAGGATTAAACCCAAAATATGTATTAATAACCTCCAAGACTAATAATATGATAGTAAGTACAACTATGTAGTAATAACATGTCTTAGGTACTAATAAAATCAGTCCTGAACAGTAAGGGTGAACACCCCAAAAAACACGTACATAGGATAGGACAACTTATTGGTATATTATGGCATATCCATCCAGCCATATACTCATTTTATGTCAGTCTGTATTTGTGTAGCCATTGACAGTAGCTATTAAACAATTATTCATCTAAAGCACCAAAGGTATTGGATATCAAGTACTTAGGTTAAGAGGCTTAGACAAGCTATATCAGAAAAATGGGGAAATCAAAGGCATATGTGTAAGGGGTTGAAGTGGGTATACGCATGTAACTGTATGTGGGTATACAATTATACATACTGAATAATCCATGCTGTGAAGCTTCAATCAAAAATTAGAAATTGGAACCCAAAACATACATTCTTGACCTCCAAGACTAATGATATGATAATATGTGCAACTAGTTAAGATAATAAATAAAAAAATATGTTAAGCTTGTATAACCAAAGGGGTTCAAATTGGTCATTGTTTGCACATGGACATTGTCCATATCATATGTATTATTGAAGTAGGGCCCATGATCAATACCAAACCAAAATGTTTGTATGTTCATTAACCCTACATAAGGGGTAACCTGAAAAGATGAGACAAATGTAATCCACTACTTGGTGTCAGATTTATCAACATTAATATTAAAGAATAACCAAATTCTCCTATAAATGGTCATTCAGTCCAGGATGAAATAGACCCCCCAATGTAGTAATCCAATATTTCTCTTTTTGATCCAGTAACCCATGCCAGCCCTGTTTGTTGGTTCTGTCTCCAGAAATGCGATCAATAACCATAAAGGTGAACCTGGCCTGAGGATGTTTTAGTGTGTGTTGATATAAGGCACTAGTCTCCTTATGGTTTTTCATATCACTGCGGTGTTCATTCATTCTAAATCTCAAAGCCCTAGAGGTTTGTCCAACATAAAATCCCCCACAGTAACAAGAGGCCAGGTACACCACCCAATCGCTACTACAATTACCAAAAATCTTAATATCAAAAATTCTACTGGTATTACGACTGGTAAACTCCTTGGATTTAAGCATATACTGGCAGGATCCACAATGGCCACAAGGGAATGAACCAATAAGTTCATCACCATGAAGTGTCAATTGTTTATGGGTCGTCCCCCCACTTGCCATATGTTTGAAATGTGAAAAGTAAGAGCCTAAGGTTTTACCTCGTTTGTATGAAAAAAGACAACGAGGTCCCAAAATACTTCGTAGCTTGTCATTAGCCAGTAGAATATTCCAATGTTTGTTGATAATGTTTCTGATCATATTAATGTTTCTACCATAAGTGGTGATGAATCTGACACATGTACTGCGAGATGATTGATTTTTGTTCTTATTCTGATATTGTAATAAGTCATCCCTTTCAAGACTATTTGCTCTACTCTGAGCAGACAGAATATCAAATCTATCATATCCCCTATGGGTAAACCTCCGACTGAGATCCCTACTGGCCGATTGGTATTCCTCAATATTGGAACTGAGCCGTTTGATACGTATGAACTGGGATATGGGAATACTCCTGATGGTGTGACGGGGGTGTGAACTTGATGCGTGTAACAAGGTATTATATTGTGGGTACTTGCGGAAAACCCTAGTAGACAAGGTATTGTCTGGGTTCCTATATACAGTGACATCCAAAAAATTAATGGTGTTTTTATCATATGTCACGGAAAATTCAAGTCCCCAGACATTATCATTAAGATATTCAACAAATTCCCTTAGGTAACCCACATCAGCCCGCCACACCAACCAGCAGTCGTCCAGGTAACGTCTCCAAATGTCCATTTCCACCTGAAAGATGTTATGTGATATGTCATAAATCATATATTCTTCGACATAGGCCATAAAAAGGTCAGCATATATAGGGGCAAAAGATGCCCCCATAGCTGTTCCTTGTAGCTGCCAATAACATTGGCCTTGGAAATACAGAACATTCTTATTTAACACATGTTCAGACATACATATCAAAAGAGTGTTGAAACCCGGTGAATATAGGTTGACCCTTTCCAACCAATATTGTATAGATTGGAGACCCGCCCAGTGGGGTATGCTTGTATATAATGATTTTACATCCAAAGTACATAAATACCATTCGGGTTCCAATTGAATCTCCCTGATAATTTGTAGAAACTGAGTGGTGTCCTGCAACCTAGATCTTATATGTTCCAATAAGGGTTTGAGATATTTAGTAAGGAAGGCCGATAGTGGTTCGGTCAAAGAGCCTATTCCTGAGACTATTGGTCTGCCTGGTGGTTTTTCTAAAGATTTATGAATTTTGGGTAAAAGATACAATATCTGTTTAGATGGTTCAAAAACCATAAGTGAATCCAAACATTTCTTGTTTATAATACCCTCCTCATAGGCCAGCCGCAAAAAAGAGTCAATCTCATCCTTAAATGCTGGTGTAGGGTCTATAGACATGTACATATAGCACTTGGCATCTGACAATTGGGTTAACCCTTCCTGGACATAATCCGCAGTATTCCAAACCACAACCGCGCCTCCCTTATCAGCAGGGACAATAACTATATCTTTGTTATCACACAAAGTATTCAAAGCTATCCTATCTTCAGGGGTTAGGTTACTAGCCAACATGATATGTCCCATATTCTCAAAATGAATATCCCTCAAAATGGTGTCCATGAAAATGGAAACGTGTTTATTCATAGGAGGTTGGAATGAGGACTTACCAAAACGGAAGTCTTCAGATGGTTCTGACTGATTATCCTCAAAGAACAGTCTAAGATTTAATATCCTGCAAAAGCCTGTAAATCCTGTACTATGTGATATTCCTGGCTAAAAATGAAGGAATATAGTTCAAACCCTTATTCAGTAGTGCAACCTGTTCATCTGTCAATATGGTCTTAGATAAATTCAACACATTCTGAGTGGGCCCTGATGTATCCCCTATTTCAAGAAATTGTCCAAAAGACCTTGAAGGAGACCGGAGTGATTGGTCTTTCTGTGCTTTCTGCCACCCGGTGTCCCTTACTCCCTCTAAAGGGAAATTTTATTAGTTTTCTTCCTATTAGGTGAAACCCTCTCCCCTGATCCCTCAAAATCAGTGAGGAGGATTCATCACCAGAAGTGCTAAATGAACTGTCCCCTTATTTTTGAGAATGGAGCAGGGTCTCTTTTGGTGCGACTGGGCCCTGTTCTAACCTGATTGGTATCCAAAATCTAACCGATCTACTGAAATCAAGCGGTTTCCCCGTTGATAATCAGAAAAATCACGATGAAACTTCTTAATTTTACGTTCCTTTAAGGTTTTTCATGCTCCATCAGTTCTGAAGATAGTTTTTAATATTATCCTGATATTTTAAAGAGGATTCAAACTTTTGAACCTCAGAGCATATGTTTTTAATTTCAAGTATGTTAGAATCTACTGTCCTTTCATAATATTGTAACAAAATGTTCACAAATGTCATGGATCCAGTCTGAAGAGCCTCCTGCCAATCTTGGTTTAGTTTATCATCTGGCTTCCCCACTAGAGGTTGTGTTCGTATTCGTAATCCTCTGGGAGCCATGTTTTGAGCCGAATATGCTTTAAATAACTTGAGATGCCAAATGTTTGATCTAAGAGTCTTAAATGCTTTGGTGATTGAATGAAAAAACATATCACAATCTACCAAAGAGGTCTGAGCCGAGTTACCTGGATCATTGCTTGGCAATTTCTCAATACCAAATACTGCTATATCTTGCCGATCAGCACATAATCCAGATAGAATAGTATTTAGATCCATGTTGTGAACAATGTTTAAGTATACTACTAATGATGACTGATGGAGCACCAAAATGACCAAGGAGTATGGTATTTAGACAAAAAATGTGACACAATAGTTGAAATACCCAGTCGCATCAAACAGAGAGGGAAAATAGGCACCAATCCTTGATAAAGAGTCACAGGGGTGGCAGAAAGCACAAGTAACACAGTAAGACAGGGCCAAAAAAGTCCCTATGTCAGGTGGAACACCAAAAATGGCTTAGGGGTGAATTATAGTATTATTATACCACCTTTAACTTATATATTGGGTAAAGCAACACAACATAGAAATAGTTCAATCTAAATGATCCAATGGTTGAGTCACCAATCCAAAAAATCAGTGCAATACACCCCAATGGGCGTAACTGTCCACTATAAATAACAGCTGTTTGCAAAGCCACAACAAACCACTATGAGTATTACAGAACTGAAGAGAAGATCAAAACACAATAGGTACTGAGAATACCATGTATTCAAAACCCAAAGAAAGGTTTTATAAAGATGTATGAGTCAAATGATCAGTGATAAAACCAAATATAAGCCATACAAAATTCAGTTTAAATAGTCTATTAATAAAGACTTTCTTTAATAATACGATGCCCCTCTCTCAGCTGAATGACTACTCTAGTCACTATATACTTTATGTGTTCTCTGTTAATATCTATATAAAGTGTTCATCCAATTGACACATACAGCAATAATGAGTAGGTAACAGTGCAAATTTTAATCAAGGCTGGGGGACCGAGCAGTGGCTCGTTTCTAAATAGATAAATGGCAATAACTAGCAAAAGAAAAAACCATGAATTCTGATATAAATCAGTACAGCCGTATATATAGTATTTCCATTTGTATATTAAACTCTTCAAAGACACTGTAATTCCCAACACTCAAAATCAAACAACATATGACGAATCACAACCATTCTTATCCCTCTTATGCTTGTATGTTGAGAGAATCACAAATGTAGCCCGGTTTAATTACACATCCAACCTGTGTTCAATATTATACTTTCAATAATGATATCCCATATTGTATGTATAATACATACTAAGGTCCAAAGCACCCTTATACTAAGGTATGTTATAAGGATGTCACAAAGGTAATCACAAACATTCATATAAATTGTGTTCACTTATCTCATACCTATATTTCCCCGGTATATTATGAAAAAAATTTTTTATATCACTGCTGTTCATATGCCTGTTGTAAATCTATCAGTGTATTAAGGTCATAGACATAATATGTATTGAGACCAACCTAGTCCAATTCACCATTGCACATAAGCTGGTGTCCATACACCAGTTGGCTGACACATCTAAAGGCCAAAAGCTAAATGTGTCAGTAATTCTAAATATTAAATGTTTTAGGATTCCATTCACACACTATCTAATAGTCACAGCAGAGAATGATATATAACTTATACACTGACAAATGTACAAACAGACACATATAAATATGTCATGTATCATAAATTGTAGTGCACAATCATATGACATATACTATGTAGTCATTAGGCTAATTATTGTTCCAGCAATGAGCCAAAAAGATGTACAAACATATGTTGTCCCAGACCAATAAAATTTTGTGTGTAGTTCTGACCACAATTAGAGAACCAAAATTCAAATACTAGTCACAATTCAGTTCAAAACAGTCCGTATACCAAATAGTTATATCAAATTGCTTGAAATAAAAATCGTGATTCTAATGGTTCCCCCAAATATAAAGTGTAGGAGACATATAGTATTTAGAGTTCCAGTCCCCCTGCACAATATAAGGGTCCCAGGTCCCAATCCTGCACTAACTGCAAAATAGTTGTCGTCCTATAGTTATATCCAAAATGTATGCATATAAACATGCCAAAACACTAAAAAGCTATAAAATTTTGAATAAACCCAACAGATATCTTGGACCAATTTGGTATCTAACAACCTTCTACATCCAAAACATAACAGATGTGTTACAAAACACTTTCCGTAAGTACAGGCCAAAAGAAATGAACAGTATAAGAAATCGTTTTGTTCATATATATGTTTGATACATCCCTAAATTGCCATGTATAGAATACACACTCGACATAAAAAATCAATGAAGTTATACACCACTTCAGTATACCCGACATATATCTTAGGTTAAATTAGTATCTTACAACTCATTCACCCAAAGCATAATATTTAGAGTTCAAAACACTTTCCGTAGTTACAGGCCTATGAAAATAAGCAATGTAAAAAGTCAGCAAGTGTTCAAAAACATGTTTGATACATCCCTAAGTTGCAAAACATACTAATATGAAACAATGCCCAACTGTCGAAGTATGGTATTACTTCAATTCAAGTATCGTTAAACACTAAACACACTTCCTAACATCAAAACATGAATGAACAACAATTTCACCACTTAGCAAAGTAAAATAAGCACAAAAATGTCCATATCACATTAGTCCGTGGGTTATATAAATCACATAAGTTCAAGATGGATGAATGCCTCCAGAGCGCTTCCAAGTAGACGTCGCTGTCTTTCAAATGCAACAAACAATATGTTCCACTCAACAGTCACGATCCCGTATGTGCCCAAAAAGTAGGTATCCCGCACATGAAGGCTGATATTTGATGTAAAATAGCAACACAGCAGTTCAATGTTCCCCAATATCCAAAACTAACAAATCTTTAAGTAGTTGTCCTCACTCACGACGGATAAACCATATAACAATACATCCGGATAAAAGGAAGTCAAGAGCCGAGGGTCGGTATGGCCGTATTTCAAACAAAAACCCAACGACAATCCAACGTTCCTTAATTCAAACGCTGATGTACCAAAAAGGCTGCTTACACTTACGGAATAACCGCAGAAATGTAGCTTCACCAAAAATGGCGCTCGACAAGCCGACAGCTATGCCTCCTTCTTTCAAACTAACTCGTACCCAGATAAGTGAACTAGACTAAATGTGTGCTGCCAGCTCACTGTATGAAAACAATCAAGTGAGCCTGAATAGCAGAAAAACTCAAAAAGTTATCACCATAAATCATCAGCCAAGAACAGGCTGAGAAACGACTCCACTGCTCAGTCCCCCAGCACAGAGTGAAGACACAGCACATACCAAGTCCTATGCACGAGGGATTGCACGGTCCAAACCAAGTAGAAAGCACCAAATAGACCAGCAAAGCAGCATAGAGTTCAATAAATTTATTAGATACTTGTGTCAATAACAGACTAGTTTCGGCAAACAGCCTTCTTCAGTGTAACACAATGTAGTCAAGTTCCATTTTAATCATCATTTAAATACTTAACTAGAGCCAATCAAAATTTCTGCTCATATATCCTTGATATAGTACTCACAAATATGGGGAAACATTGTGCCCCCCATCACAATGTCCTCATTGATAAGATTGCATCATAAATAGTTTTCTTTGAAATAAATGTTCTGGTAGAACCCCCATGAAACCCTGAAACCCTAAAGAATTTTCCAAAGCAAATTACCTTCTATTAACTGATAACATAAGTAATTTGAAAGCTCCCCCTAACCCTGAAAACATGGAGGCCTATGCAGAACTAAAAACTGAATGCCCTGTATAACCACTTAAATATATGGAAAGAAACGGCAGTACCTGATGGAACTAAACACTGGTCTAGCTAGAAAAACAAGTCACCCTGGTTGACCCCTGACATAAATAGACTAGACAACAGAAAGAAGAAATTCCTGTCTAGAAGTAAGAGGGAAGGTGCACAAAAAAAAATCCCTCATTAATCTCAATAGGCAAATCAGGGAACTAGTCAAGTCTTCAAAAGCTAAATACAAGACTAAAATAGCCTCCCAAGAAAGGAAATCCAAAAATGATTTTTAGATATGTCTGAAATCTTAAGGGAAACACTCAACAATATGCTGAGTTGGCTGCAGATGGCTTGAAACCTGGCCTAGCATACCCACTCAGATCTCTATTTAATCACAGTCTTCAGACAGGCATTGTTCAAGTAGAGTGTAGGACAGCAAAAGTTATTCCCCCTGCACAAGGAAGTCCAACAATGGATGCAGGAAACTACTGACCCATAAGTCAGACTAGCCTCATATGCAAAGCTGTGGGAAGGATAGTCATCAACCTGATTAACAACAACTTAGGAAATCTCCAGACTCTAGACCCCGAGTTCAACTTCATCAAGGCAGGTCCTGTCTGTTCAATCTGGTGGACTTCTTTGAGAAGTCAACAGGCCATCAGTGCATCCCACTCTGGTAATACAGATAAACTCATAAAACTGAGAAAAATTCTCTTTGTCACTAGATAGATAGCCAAATGGCTCATAGATAGAACACACATTATTTTAGAGTGGGGGAATCCACATCCAGCAAGAGACCAGTCACCAGTGGAGTACCACAGGGCTCAGTGTTGGGCCCCCTCCTGTTTGGGATATACTTCTCAGATGTGAAGACAAATGTGGATAGCCTTTACCTGTCCATGTTTGTTGATGACTGCAGGTTGGGGGCAATCACTGACTCCCCAAATGATGTTGATATCCTACAGAAAGGACTGACGCAGACCAATGATTGTGTCACAGCCATGGGCTCAAACTAAATGCAAAGACGTGCATAATAAAACCCTTTAAGAAATGAAATACCCTTGCAAATCGAACATTGATAGCACCCTCCTAAGAGTTGACCCACTGATGACAGATCTAGGTACTCAGATAGTAATCTGAACTTTGAACATCATGTGTCCACAGTGGTGAGGAAATCCTGCTATGTGGCTCAGCTTATAAGTAAGGACATGGCATCCAGATCTAAGGATGTCACAGCACCACTGTACTCAACCCTCACCAGACTAATAATTGAGTACAATGTACCCTTTGACATATACCTCACCAGGTAGCGGCAACAGTTGGAGTGCCCTCAGAGGTTTCTCACCAAGAAATACAGGCTATAACCGACATGTCATATGTGGACTGATTAAAAGCCCTATCACTATATTCAGTTTCTACCAATTACTGAGGAGTGATCTACGCCTGACCTACAAAGCAGTCTGTAACCCAGACCTGATGTAAATCTTCCATATTCGCAAAAGTAACTGCACAAGGGTTACCCGCTTCAAGGAAAGTTGGTCTTTGATATGAACAGATCATGTTGAAGAGACAGATATGTGTCCCAGAGATCGACCCTCCTCTGGAATAAGCTTCCTATTCATGTGAAACAGACCTCTCCCTTTACCATCTTCACAGCACAATCTGGACAAATGGATGGGAAATCACAAATTCATTCCTGGGGTGGCACCCAATTCCCTTATGGACAAAGGCCATCTGTAACATTGTCAAAACCCCATTTGCTGGCCCTTGTTATCTTTACTCCAGGGATAGAAAATTAGATAAAATACGGGTAAAACTGGCTAGGCTTGTAAATGCTCTTGCGCTATTAACCCAATAATCTCCTAAGAACCTATGAAATTAGTTATTAATACAATATGATTAAATCAGCAAAATTACAATGTTACATATTGCCACATTTTTTTCTTTAAATATTTGCATCAAGTTTCAAATAATAAGCATTATAAACAGATCAACAAATAAATAGGCAAAAACACATACAGTATAATAGACATTACCATGATTTAAAAGATTACAGTGTGCATTTGGATGAGACTTTAAACTGAGACCCTATCTGCCTGAGTTGATGGTAGTTCAGGTGCATGAAAATATTCCATGGCAGTTATAAACAGAGCAGGGGTCCTTTATTTGTTTTCTATGTACAAGATATTTATGTAAATATTATATATTTACATACTTACGTTTACATATTTTTATCATTGTTTTTCTTTTTTTTTTTTTTTAGCAAACATTTACAGTAAAGAAAAAAATAATGTTTTCCTTATTAATCCCCCACTCCCTCTTCCACAACTTCCATTTTATTCTTTTTATAATTTCTGGAAAAAAAAACATTTGCCATTAAACATAATCTCATTGAGTTTTTCATTCCAAACAACCCATGTAACATAACATATTATTCTGTTTTAACTCGCTCCTTAATCTCTTTTTAATATCATTTAAATATCCTTATGCTATCATGTCCACATTTATTTCTTTTTCTTTTAAATTTCCAAAAAAAATTCTTCACACAATTTCTTCAATCATTTTCTTACTCTTTTACATGTCAGAAACACACGTTCTACTGTTTCCTCTTCCCCATGATATAGACAATTTCTTTAATTGCTCTTTTTTATATGACATATTACTTTTAATAGAAAGTTTATTTATATTTAATCTCCATAAGAAACCCTGACATTCCCTCAAATTTTACATTATTTCTTTCTTTATTTAATAGCTTTTTTTTTTTGCAAATGTTCCTATGGAGTAATACAAAATGATTGATCCATTATCTTTCTATACCATACATTCTTTCTTTCTTTTATCTCATCAGTCTTTATCTTCCATGTTCTTATATTTTTGTCTAGATAATTTTGTATTTCATCATCATAATCTACCCTTTTCTTTCTTTTATTAGATCTAACTTTTCCCCACATGTTCTTATATTTACAATTAAACAATTAGTTGCTACTTCTCATAGTGGGTGATTACTCCTCTTTTTCTCACAACCATTATACACCTGCACATTAAATGGACTTCCTGACTGTTTCTCCTGGAAAATTTTTTTTTTTCCAGTTTAATTTATATAGTTCCAGTGTTTGTCTGGCAAAATGTCTAACTCCATGTTATATTATTTAAATGACCTTTGTATAATACTATATAAATTTGCTTCTCTTGTTTTTTTTTTTTTTTTTGTAGCAATGTTTTGGAGCTTTTCTCCCCGGGCCTCCACTGTAAATGGACCTGGTCCAGTTGGAATTTCCTGGTTAACAAATGTAAAATAAAATAAAATAAATAAATATCTTTCCTGCTAAGTTCTCTTTATTTTTCATCCATATTAATACTTATATAAGTTCAAAGAAGCTCCATATACTATTGGGTATATTAAACCTAAACTACTGCCTTCTTGCTCATGTATAAATCTCCTCTTTTAAGCAGATTCAGTCTAAAACCCCATATAAAGGAGAACATTATTTCCATCAGATCCTGTTCATATATTTTTGGATTCATAAAAACACTTACTAAATATGCCATTTTACTTATCAACATAGAAGTAACCAAGTTTGCTTTCTTTTTATATGACAATTTATGTTTTCCACAATAAACATATTTTTATACTTATTAATCAGATTTTCCCATTGTCTTTTCTTTATTTTCTGATTTCCAAAAAAACTATTCCTAATACCATTCTTTCAGTAAATGTGAACTGTATACCTGCTACTTTATTTTTTCTTCCTTGACTTTTTTCTTTATTAAGGTCCATCCCTATTACTTTTATTAATTCTGTTAAATATCTAATTACCTTTTCCATCCAAGGTAAATTATTTGTTATAACAAATGTGTCATCTGTGTATGACATTATTACTGGAATTTGAACACACTTTTCCATTACATATTCTGCCCTTTTCATTTTACCCTTGATTTCACTAAGTATTACATTCATAATTAAAAGAAACAGATTACTACTCATTGGCCATCTTTGTCTAATTCCATTGTTAATTTCTATTTCTTTATTTAACCATCTATTAATTGATATTCTCACCCTGTTGTTTTTTTGTAAGCAATCATGCATATTATTATTATTTTTTTGCTGATATTGTAACTGACTATAGAGTTCCACAACACTGCATGTTTTGTCATATCAAATGCTTTATTAACATCACCTACCATTAATTTTACTTTTTGTTCTTCCTTCATAACATCATCTACTACTTCTCTTGCAATCATTAATAGTTCTTGACAACCTCTTCCTTTGACACTGAACACACTTTCTTCCAATATGTTTTGCATTTTACTCTCTAAAACCCTCTTCCATCCATTCATTCAAAAAGTTTACAAAATAGGCTTTTTGCCAATCTCTTAATGTTTTGTACATATCCCAACTAATCCCATCTAACCATGTTACTGAATCTGTATTAACTTGCTTAATTGCTTCCTCTATAGATATCTTCTTTTTCAATTCTTTATTCATCACATCTGTAAGTTTTTAACTTGCCAATACTTTTGCATTTCTCTCTTTCCCTGACTTTTTTTATACATTACTTCTACATATTTCACTCCGGTTTCCATAATTTGTGTTTGATTCATCTTAAGTTCTCCATTACACTATTCTTCTCTTTTACTGTTTTCCTAAGTATACTGATACTGTTTTCTTTTTCCTTGTAATAAATATCTTTGTTTAAGTAATAAACTTTTGATTTTCCCTTTATTTTTCATATATTTCTTTTTCTTTTTCATCAAATTCAATTGTGTTATGTACTAAATTTTCAGTGTATGTAATTTATTGTATATAAATACATATTTCTCTTTCACACACTTTGTTTTATTCATTTCCAAACATAAGTAACTTTCTTTGTACTTCTTCCTAAATACTATCCACCACTCAGTCCATTTTTTATAAAATGGTATCATCATTAAATGTTTCTTCCATAACTGTGTAGTTACATCTTCTCCATTACATTCTATATACTGTACTTTTTCATTTATTCTTTTTATTCTTTTTCTTATCTTAATGTATTCTTTATTTTCCTCAGTCTCTATACATATTGCTAGGTGATCTGAAAATCCTATACTTACTACTTCTTATTCTATTATATTTAATCCTTCTGTCATCATAAAATAATCAATCTCAGTTTTTAACATATTTCTTTCATATGGCAATCCTTTTTCTTTCCATAAAACTAGCTTTCTACATTTCAATACATCCTTAATTTTTTCGTATATCTTTTATCTTTTTCTTTTTTCTTTCTCCTAAGTCACAATTGAAATCCCCTGTTATTATTATATTTATGTTCACTATAACATAATCTAACATTTGCTGAAATAAACTTTCTCTTTCATTAACCATTATGTAAGCATAAACTGTTATAATGCCATATGATTTTTGCCATCTAATGTCCAGAACAGTTAATCTATCCATTCTATCTAAAATCTTGTCTCATATCTTAACTGTTCTCCTGCATAAAATTGTGATTCTCAAACAACGTTCATTTCCTAAATTCCACATTGTATGTCCATTTTCTGTCTGTAATCTTTCATCTTTTGTAACAAACCTTATGTCTTCCAATACAATTATATCTATATCACATTTTATACCATTCTATTATTCTTATTCTCCTTTTTACATTTATAAGATTATTTATATTTATTAATAATACTCATATTATTTCATTTTTTAAGTATTATTTATTACTTTCCCTTCCCTTTCTTCTTTTTATCCATTTTTATTTTATCTTTTATATTTACACTCTAAAATATTATTTTATTATCTTTTAACTCTTATACCTACAGAAGTTTTCTTTTTAACCACAGTCCAATTTATATCTTCATTACAAAATTCATAATTTTTTCTATGTCTCTATCCATTTCTTTCCTACTAACTTCCTGCTGTTTTGTCACTATTATTTCTTTTTTTATACTTTTCTTTTCTTGCTTATTTATTGTCTTCAATTTTATTTTTGCTTTTTCTATTTCTTTACAATCCATTGCTAAATGTCTTTTTTGTTTACATTTATAACATTCTAACTCACAATGTTTTGCCCCATGCCCAATTTTTCCTCAAATATAACACCTTATTTTTTCACAATTATTCAAAAAATGTACCTCATTTACACATATCCAGTCAAAGTAAAATGGAAACTAGAATACACTACTCTCCCATATCCTGTAACCAACCTATTGCTATGCGGAGACATGCATCCCAACCTGCAACCCCCAACTCCCATAAATCAACAAACTTCACTACAATTAACCTACAAAGCATCAGAAATAAAATACCTGACTGCCATGCATGGATAGCCCACAACAAACCAGATATTATTGCCGTAATTGAAACATGGCTAAAACCCTATATTAAGGAAACAGAATTCCTTCCCCCAGATTTCACCTGTCTTAGGGCTGACAGACCCCCCCAAAAAGGTGGAGGCATATTTCTAATATACCACATGTCCTTCACTATTGTCCCATATACAAAACCCATCCCACAGTTCTCCACAGCCGAACTTCTAATTTCTTTCCTTAAAATGAATACTTGCAAAAAACCTCAGTGTAATAGTCATTTACATTCCCCAGGCAATAACATCCCAATTCTTGAGGAAATCCTTGCTTGGGAATCTACTAACATAAAAAATTAGGCTATCATACTGGGAGACATAAATATCAACTGGCTAGACATATCCCCACACTAATCTAACTGTAATATCAATATATACAAGTTCACCCAGCTAGTTAACACCCTAAAAAGGCCTAATAAAATTAATACTAATGGCTCAATCCTAGACTGGATTTTAGTGTCCGATCCAAATAAGATCACATCTGCTGGTACACTCTCCGATAGTGTAAGTGGACACTTTCCTGCCTTTATACAATGTGAATGTACCACAACAATTAATAAACATCAGTACAGTGTTACCAGAGATGAATCCCAGTTCTGTCCATCTAGCTTTAATATGCACTAAAATCATTTCTCCTTGATGAGACAGTTGAGTTCTTCAACTCAACCTTCCTCAGCATACTAAACAATCAAGCTCCCCTTAGACAAAAGAGAGTAAAGACCAACCATGCCAGTTGGCTAACAAGATCCACTAAGGATCTCATGAAATGCAGGGACAAATCATGGAAAATCTGACAAAAAAACAAAAACCCCCTGACCTCACACAATAGAAGCAGCTCCAAAACCAGGTTAAGCATCTAGTATTACAAAACAAAAAAGAACACTACCTTACATTACAAAATCAACACAAGCAAAACCCTAAGAAATTCTGGAGATCTCTCAACTCTTTATTAAACCCAAGCTCTAGTAATAATCCTTGCGCAGACCAAAATAAAACACCCATTGAAATTGCAGCAACCTTCAACTCCTATTTCATAGATACTATAACCAATCTAACTGCTACCTTTCCCAAGACCAACTAGTACACCACAGACCTTTTCACAGCTAACACCACTACACCCTCTATTCCCAACTTTACTCTGTCATCTATACCCACCTCAACTATTAAAAAATTGCTTCTAAAACTCAAACCATACACAAAGGCCACTGACAATATACCCGCCAAATACCTGCAAATCTCAGCCAACTCAATCGCTTACCCAATCAGCACACTTCTTAACAGATCCATCCAAGAATCCTATATGCCCATCATCTGGAAAAAAACTTATATCCTCCCTCTACACAAGGGGGGCCTCAACATAGCCACCACCAACTTCAGCTCCATTGCTATACTATCACCCATCTCTAAGATTCTGTAAGAGTATATTCCTTCTCAACTTCTTCATCATCTGACTCACAACCACATCCTCTCCCCCACCCAACACAGATTTAGGCTAGGACATGGTACCACCACTCCCCTCATATCCTTCACGGACACTGTCAACTGAGCCTGTGACACTGGTAAAATCGTATCTTCACTATTTCTTGATCTTTCTAAATCGTTTGATACTATATCCCACTATCTCCTTCTAACAAAACTCTCTAACATAGGTACCTCAAACTCTAAACTGGTTCACTTATTACCTCACCAACAGGCAACAATCAACTAAATGGCAGAACTCTTACTCCCCTTTCCTAAACATCACCAATGGTGTTCCTCAAGGGTCCATTTTAGGCCCACATTTGTTTAGCATATTTATCAATAACTTCCACACCACACTCTCAAGGCTCAGTCATCCAGTATGCAGATAACTCCACTATCATTTGCACTGCAAACAACTCCTCAGAACTACACCAACTCACCCAAAATGCCCTCACCTATACCAAAATTTGGATGTCTAATAATCATCTTGCCCTGAACCCCAACAAAACCAAACTAGTAATCTTTGCCCCCAAAAAGTCCACACCCCTACAAAAAGAGAACTTCACCATTCAATCCCTAAATGGTACTACCATCAACATTGTATCCAGCACAAAACTCCTAGGTGTTATCATAGACGAAAACCTCACATTCGTCCTGCACATCCAGTCCAATGTTAAAAGACACATCAAAAGCTTGGCACTCTCTTCTGACACAAACATCGGGTCTATATTATATTCCGAAAGCCACCAAAGTTGAATCTGACATTGTCAACACGAGAATAGTGAACGCTCAGAATCTTGAGTGTGTAAATGGAAGTCTCTGGAAGGGAAGATTTCTTTTTACTGCAATGTAGTGTGGTCTTGGAGTTGTATATTTAAGTAGCAGGGGGTGTGGGGGTGCAAGGGGGATTGCCCCCCTGCTTAAACCTGTTAGAGTACGTTTTTTTTTTTTGTCTTTTTATCAGGTCGACGTTTGAAGACATCAACCATATGGTGTCACACATATGTTGTTCAATGTTTTCAACCATCAGTCTTATAATATAGACCCCAAACATCTACTCAGTGTATCAGCCTGACTTTCCCTTGCCTCTTCTTTTCTATTACCCTCTCTTTTATATGGTGTGACCATCCTCATCAACATTCAGTCCTCTCTAAAGTCCAAATTAGACTCATGCTACAACAAAATTGCTAAGTTTGTAACTAATGCCAACTGCTCATCCAACCACTGCTTATCATTATGCAACCTAAAATGGCTTGAACTCCCCAACTATCTCACCTTTATCCAACTAACTACAGCTTACAAACTCATTCATAATCCATCCATGTGCCTTGCTCTATCTTCTATACTTACCATCCTAACAGACCACATCAATCCAACAACCAACTGCTCGTAAATGTAGAAAAACCCAAACTTTTGGCTGTCCAGATGCTTGCTTTACTCCTTTACCATCACAAAACTTTGGAACTCCTTTCCCCCAACATTTAGATCCACCCGCTCAGTAACCTTCTTCAAGACATCTTTGAAACAATACCTCTCCTCATTTTGGCTGTGCACATGTGCTAACACCACATCTCATATAACCTAACTTCAACCATCACAACTATTCTCACCCCCCATTCTACCACTCTGCCATCCTCCAGTCACATCCACCTGTCTTTTTACTTACTCTGCCTCTCCATCCTGTCCACTTCCCTCTTCTACTAACCCTCATTGTCCTATCATTGATCCCTCCTGTCTACTTCCTTCTCTTCCTAACCCTTATAGACCTACCATTGAACCAGGCAAGATATTCAGGTACTCTCGCAGCCTACCTTAATATTATACCACCACTTATATCTGCAACACTATCCCCGACTTTGCTGATTCCTGCAACAGGACTCATATAGCCTATGGCTCAGCTATTACACCTCCTAAATGTGTGAAAAGTTTAAGTACCTAGTCTCTAATTAATTCCTATATCTGCTTTGCACCCACTGTATGCAGTGTCCTATATAAATTTTGCTAGCTGAAAACTACTCATATGGAATGTTCTCATGTATATACTCTGTATTGCTTGTATAATATCTTTGATTTGAGAATGATTACTTTTGTACTGTTTTGTATAAGCTGCCAATAATATGTACTAAATGTCTTTATTAATGTAAATTCTGTATTGTATGTGAAATGTCTTATATGTGGAGCTTTTCTCCTGGAACTCCACTGAAAATGGGCACTTCTGGGCCAGCTGGACCATCCCGGTAAACAAATGCAAATAAATAAATAAATAGTAAAAAACACGTTCTTATTTGCACCCAGTACTTTACCAAACTTTGTTTCACTTAACATCTATAACGCTTGGTATATGTATAATCTTATCATTTTCCATTTCAAAATTACATTGATGTCCCTTCCTCCAGTCCATAAATGCCCTTGCAACTCCCACTCTAAAATCACCCACCCCATCCAACCACTACCTTTCTTCCAACTCCACTAGACTACCTTGATTATAGCAAGCTCAGATGCTCATAAGCCTAGTACTTATTATACAGCAGGAACTTCTTATTGTAACATTTGTTAATGTCTGTTATGTATTTCACAGATAAACATTCTAGCTGTCCACTGATGTACTATGTTATTCATCTGTAAATATGTTGTAAGTAATTGCTAAGTTATATTGTTAATCGCTATGTAATCCAATGTAACTACTGTCTATTTTAACTGTGGAGCTTTTCTCCCCGGGCCTCCGCTGAAAATGGACCTATGTCCAGTCAGACACTCCCGGTCAACAAATGTAAATAAATAAATGAATAAATAAAATAAATAAATAAAATAAATAAACTTCTGTCATATAATCTTACAATGTCCACCACTTCTTTACAAATGCCTTTCAAGTGTCTTTTCAAAGTCTTTCTATCAGTTTAAAATTGTATATGTAACATTTTCTTTGTTTCTCTAAAAGCAATCCTTATCACATATTCATTCCATAGATTTTCATTGTTCTTTTTTTCAAATTCACAAATAAAGTTCTCAATGCTTTGCACAGTATCAAAAACAATGTCACAAAAAGTTTCTTGTTTCTTTGTTTATAACAATAAATGTTCTTACTTCTTGAATTGTAATGTCCAGAGGTAAATTGTCCCATGCCTCATACCTGTTTAGTGTTACTTCACATTTATTTTGGAGTTGGGAGAAAGGTAGTGGTTGGATGGGGTGAGTGATTTTAGAGTGGGAGTTGCAAGGGCATTTATGGACTGGAGGAAGGGACATCAATGTAATTTTGAAAATGGAAAATTCTATTAAAGGTCTCCAGTTCATCTTTCTTTTCTTTTAATGTGACTGTCACTGCCTTGGCAAATTTTTTCTTCTTTTTTTGTTCTTTACTCTCCTCCATGATTTCTGCTGTCTCCTCCTCCCTTATATTTTCCATTACATCTCTCCACAACACTTCACCACCATTCTTGGATTCACTTTGATTTATCATCTCACTCGGTATATCATCCTGAAACCCTCCATTTTGAAGGATTGTAATGACACACTTCTCTGTGTCATTTTTTTACCCTGAAAACAGCTTTTGCTAAAAAAATATCTCCAAATCTATCATCACACTATCTCCCAAGCCAGAGTTCATCTCTGATCCCTCACTTATGGTTTCCATAATATGCAACAACCTCTCAGCCACCACAGTGCTAGGACCAACACAAGTGCTCATATCACTGATTATAGTCATCAAAATTACTTACTGGACTAGGGGTCATTTATTTATTTGCAAACATAACTCTTATTTACATATGTACAAATATATAAATTATACAGCACTTAATTTTGGATATTATAATAAAAGCAGTTTATTTTTATGAAGATAGCCTGGTTTCACCTCACCTTGCTGTTTTTGAGTGAAATATACACATCTGTTTACACATATTCATAATTTTCTTTACAACCCTGCTAAATTTTCAGCCCTATTAGACCACGACACCTTTTTCCATAACTGCTATCTAATTTTACTTAACACTGTTGCTAAAATACATTTACATTAAACATAATTTAATTTATCCATAAGTAGACAGAAGAGGCAACACCACAACTATCGAAGTAGACAAAAGAGGCAGCACCACGACTATTAAAGCTGACCGTTTAATAAGATAAAACAAGTAAAAAATAAAAACTAGTAGTTTTTATTTTTTACTTGTTTTATTTTAATAAACGGTCAGTTTCAATAGTTGTGGTACTGCCTCTTCTGTCTACTTGTGGGTTTTACTGATTTTCTTAAGAGGCACTTTATCCTTGACTGTTTCATTTGGATTTTGGATAATTTAATTTATTCTTTCATTCCATATAACCCATATAACATAAAATAGCTTTTTTATCTATTCTGATAACATATAGGTTCATAGGTTCATAGGTACGTACTAGGCTATTGGCCCTAGGGCCTATATAAGCCTAGCCAAAAAGGTACCCTGGCTTACGCCACCCAAGAAAGTTAATTTCCTGTGCCCCTGTCGAGCAAAACCACAAAAGTGTTCCCAGGGGTGTATCTGCTATTTCCCATCCAGTCATCAACATTTTTCTTGAAGAGTGCTAATGAGGAGCTTTGTTTGGTATAGACAGGTAGTTTGTTCCAGAGTATGGGAAGCCTCTGGGACAGGAATCTATTCCTCCAGCATGTTCTGTTTATTTTGGTGACAAGGTGTAGGTCCCTAGAGCATGTAGCTCGTTGGGATTGGGATTTCTTTAGGTGTAGCATGTCCAACAGCTCTGGGTTTAACATAGCTTTATATGTTAGGCAGAGATCTCCTTGGAGTAGGTGATATGCTACAGAGTAAAACTGGAGTTTTTTGAGATGGTCAGTGTAGGGCATCTGTTTGAGGCCAGTAATCCTCTTTGTGAGGTACTTCTGGGGCCTTTTCAGCTGCTGTAGATGTCTTGTGAGGTACATTCCAAAATGGGCGTTGTACTCTATAATGGGTCTAATGAGTGCTGAGTAGAGGAGAACAATGACCTCTTTTTTCCTGGATGATAACCCCTTTGTGATGAGGTGTGCCACATAGAAGGATTTCCTGACTACTGTGGTGATGTGATTATCAAAGGAGAGACTATAGTCCACCTGGGTCCCAAGGTCTCTTATCACACTTTCGGCGTTAAGTAGACTGCTGTTTATGTGGTAGTTCATGGGTACAGAGTTTTTACCAAAGGGGATGACAATGCACTTTTTGGCATTGAGCTTGAGGCCATACCTCTGACACCAGGCATCTGTCTCAGTGAGGCCTGTCTGTAGAATGTCTACATCATTTGGGGACTTGACTATGGCTCCTAATTTGCAGTCATCTGCGAACTTTGTTAGCCAGAGGCCTTCTGTGTTAGCCTGTACTTCAGAGGAGTAGATACCAAACAGGGGAGGTCCCAGGACTGAACCCTATGGTACTCCACTTGTCACTGGTTTGGAGTCAGATTTGGAGTGTGCAACTTTTACAGTGTAGGTTCTGTCCATGTGCCAGTTGGCAAACCATCTTGTGACGTAGGGATTTATACCTAGTTTAATAAGTTTAGCTATAATTCCAGAATGGGGGATGGTGTCGAAAGCCTTGGCAACATCAAGAAAGGTTGTGTGAACCACCTTACCCTCGTCTACAGCTTTCATGACTGCCTCAAAGAAGTCGGTCATGTTCAGAAGGCATGATCTGCCTTTCACAAACCCGAAGTGGGTGGGGTCCAGAGTTTGGAGGTTACCAATGTCTTTGTTTACGAGTTCCATGATGATACGTTCCATGACCTTGCAGACCAGGCTCGTCAGGCTAATAGTGCGATAGTTCCCAGGATCAGTGTTAGCTCCCCTTTTGTGAAGTGGGATAACTGTTGCTGTGCGCCATTTAGTGGGCAGTTCTTTCTGAAGCTCATGTAAAAAGCAGCCTGGGATGTTATCCGGTCCCATGAATGTTGTGTTTTTGGTTTTAGAGAGTGCAGCTTCTACCTGCATAGATGTGATTACAGGGACTCTGCATTCTTCCTGTATAGATATGGGACCTTTAGGTGTGAGAGGGGGATAAAGTTAGCACTGAACCTATCTGCCAGGATGTTGGCAATATCAGTTGGTTGTGTAATTTTCGTGCTGCTGTGCTGTAACTCAGAGCAGATTTGGGTGTTGCCATAGTGATTCTTGACATAGCTATAGAATGTTTGTAATTGCCCTTAGAATCAGTGGCAATTTTGTTTTCGTAGCTAGCTTTGGAGGATTTTATAAGGGATCTCAGCTTCTTACTGAGGTTGACCAGGGAGCTCCTCCACTCATGGGATTTTACTCTCTTTTGCAACAGTTTCTTCCTTCTGTTGTAGAGTTTGTTTATGGCAGGGGACCACCAGATTGACTTCCTTTTTTTGGAGGATAGCATCTTGGTTCTTTTTGGGATAGCACGATCCATGCACTTGTGTAAGTACTTATAGAGTGCATTTGTGTAGAATTCAGCAGATGGAACTGTATTGTCCATATGCATGGGTGGCATGAGTTCCTTCTGTCTTAAGAAGCATGAAGTTGGCTTTGGAGAAATTTTTTACCGTAAATTCCTTAATGGTGGGTGGGGGTGGGATGCAGATATCTAGGGTGATTAGCTTATGGTCGGATCTGACCAATGAAGAGTTGACTTCAGGTGTGGAACACTGGTCACTCATGTTGGTAATGACTAGGTCTAGGATATCATTGCCCCTGGTGTGGGTGTGGATAAGTTGATCTAGGGCATTAGAATTTATGAATTCCAGAAAGCGTTGAGTGAAGGAGATGATACATGAATAGCTTCCCAGTTAATGGTGGGTAGTTGAAGCCACCCATTATTAGGGTGTTTGGTTGAACCCTAATATTTTCCAGTATATCAAGAAAAGAGGAGTGGGAATCCTGGGGCATGGTGGGGGATCTGTAGCAAGCTACAATTTGGATTGCAGTTTTGCCAAGAGTTAGCTGTACTTGTATAACCTCGGATGCATTATGCTGTGCAACTAGCCTGCAGGTGTGGATATCCTTAATGAATATGGACACACTTCTGCCTTTGGTGTTCTGGTCTAGGTTAGATGGCTGAAATGTGTGGTATGAGTTATAGCCTGGTAATACAGGGGTGCTGTCTAGAGCCTTGAACCAGGTCTCAGTCGCTGCACAGATATTGATGATCTCCATTTTAAGGAGTGCCTCGAGTGACTGCATTTTGAGATTTAGACTTCTAGCATTGAGTAGCATTACCCTCAGTTTTTGCTTGCCTGTTCCTGTTATGGTGGTGAATTTGTAATTTGAACCTTGACTAAAAAAGGCACTGTAGGGGCGGCAAGAGCCTTAGCCAGTATTCAGAATCCCAGGGGCAACAGGTGCAGGCCATCTCTGGCAAAGCATCATGGTCTATTGACCATCTCGCCCCAGGCAGACAGATACTGGATCCCCTTAGAATGATGCCAGAAGCTTACATAATTGTTGAAGTAAATCATTTTGTCCTTGTACTGCGGGATCATTCTGAGCGATGGCAGGATGCTACTCAGGGTAGGGTCATACCTGCCTGGGCTACAAGATCAGAGCACTCTTCCATGTCTCTTTTCATGTAGTTCAGGGAGGTACATCTCAGGTCGTTCACACCAACATGGACAATGACAGAGTCATATTTGTACTTGATGTGGAGTGACCTGAGTGCTTGAGTTATGTGACGGATCCTGGCACCTGACAGGCAGCTGACAGTAACCTTCTCCTTGTTTAACCTGGTGAGTGGGACATCTGTGTGCCTAACTATAGAGTCACCTATGACTAGTGTGTTGGGTACGTTGGTTTGCCTTATGGGCTGTGCTTTATTGGCACACTGTCTGTGGGCTATGTGTCATTTGGGTTGTGTTGGGGGTGGAGGTTGCCTGCGTTTCTGCTTTGGAGGTCTCTGTTGCTTGAGCAGATTATTATTGAGAGGCTCTGCAAATGTTTTTGTGTTTCTATGTGTGGATTTTGGTGGTGTAGGTTTAGTGTGACTATGTGATGAGTGTGGTGTGGTGCAAGTGTTTAACTTCTCCTCTTGACTGTCAAGTTCAGTCTTGGTTGGAGAGAGCCTTACCTCCAGTTTGGCTAGATAAGAGCATCACTAACAGGTTGTAGTGTTGGGTGGTAGGAGGAGAGGGTTGTCTGTGTACATGAGGCAATTGCTATATTGCCTCAAGATGCCCAGATTCATCAGACAGACAGGCGAGAACACTGGGAGCTGACCCTTGGACATGCCTGAATAAAAAACTACTTTCCTCTAGAGAAGTGATGAAAGTGAGTATAAGAGCTGTTTTTCTCTAAGCAAGTGAGGAAAGTAAGTACAAAAACTGTTTTTGTCTAGGTAAAGAGGATGGTTGAGTGCTGTAGTAATTTGTAGCTTATTTAGTGCTTGCAACAAGTTCTGAAGAAGTGCTGAGCACAAATAAGCAAATTCAAGTGCTAAAACTAAGAATCTGTATCTGGATATTGTGGTAGATAGGCTACCTAGTGCTTACCACTCCCACTGATAAGCTAGAATGCTTCCCTCTAACACAGAAAGGCTTGGGGGACTCAGAAGCTTACAAACAGTCCTGGATACAGCAAATCTGTATCTGGACTAGACTAGTTACAGGAAAGGTGGGAAACAAGTGCAAACATGGGCTTTTAAACTAGAAAGTTGAAAGAGATGGACAAACTGCCCAAATGGCCAATAAACTACAGTTTCTGGGCCAGAAACCACTCTTGTGGTAGATAGGCTACCTAGTGCTTACCACTCCCACTGATAAGCTAGAAGGCTTCCCTCCAACACAGAAAGGCTTGGGGGTCTCAGAAGCTTACAAACAGTCCTAGATACAGCAAATCTGTATCTGGACTAGACTAGTTACAGGAAAGGTGGGAAACAAGTACAATTGCAGGCTTTGAAACCATTTTTATATTTACATTTTTCTTTCTGTCCTCTTCTGAAATCATATTGTCACTGTAAAAAGAACATTTTTTTATATTTTTCCTTAAATATCATTCATCATTCAGACCAATTTTTATGCATTGCTCTCATGTTCTCGTGGTAATATGATCTTTCCATAACAGTACTAGTAACATCTTTCTTTTTTCATTCCACACTTTCGCATTTATCCTTTTTATTCCTTTGCCTATTTTTATATATTCCTTGCTTTCCTTTATCTCTAGCCCTATTGCAAGATGATTAGAAAATTCTGTTTAAACTACCTCACTTCGCCTATAACTAAACCTTCTGATACTAGAAAATAAACAATTTGAGTTTTATACATACCCCTTTTGTAAGTCCATGAATTTTTGTCCCATGGTTTTTTAATTTACCACTTCTTACCACTTCTTTTAACTTCTAACATTTTTTATATCATTTCCCTTTTTTAAAAACTTGCCTCTTAAATCACAATTAAAGTCTCCTGCAATTGCAGTATTCATATTTATCACTACATAGTCTAAAATCTGATGAAATAAGCTTTCCCTTTCTTTACAATTAGTATAAGCATATAATGTTATAATTCTATATACCTGTTTTTCCTTTTTAAATCTACAATGGTTAATCATCCCATGTTTGCTAAAGTTACATCTAATATTTTTATTGTATTTCTGCACATTACAACTATTCAAGAACATCTCTCAGTTCCCAAATTCCAGATTATCTTTCCTCCCCATAGTTTCTCTGATTGTAATCTTTCCTCATTTGCTAAAAATGTTGTGTCTTCTAATGTAATTAAATCTACAACACATGCATTACACCACTCCAAAATTCCAATTCTTCTTACTATATTCTTAATACTATTCACATTTATAGAAAGCACTCTATTCATTTTCCCTTAGATTCATGGTTTCATACGTTCATAGCTAATTACTAGGCTAGCTTTCTTAATAGGCCATGCTATGCCTAACCAATTTCCTTCCTCAAAGGAAGAATCAAACACTGTGTTTTCTGTTTGTGAGTCAAATACCTTAACCGTTATACCAAGTCCCAATATTTACCTTATATATTCTTTTTTTTTCCATTTCCTTTTTTTTTATGTACTTGTCTCTTTAAATTACTTATTTCAGGGCCTTCTTCTATATCCTATTTATTATTGTTTCTCATCTAATTTTTCTTTTATTTCTGCTACTTCTAAAATGTCTTCTATTTGTTCATTTAGTTCTCTTTCTTTTTCTTTACTCTTTCATTTTTCACAATCCGTCCATCAATGTCCAATTTTGTTACATTTATAAAATTGCAATTCACATTTTTTTTTGCCTCGTGCCCCATTTTCCCACAAATATAACATTTTCTTTTGTCACATTTACTTTTCAAATGTCCTTCTATTCTAGAAAAAAGTTAGGTTGTCTCATTGCCCCCAGTATTTTACAATACCCCGATTCCATTCCACATTTATTATGCTTGATATATGTATAATTCTTTCTCTTTCTATTTTTAACACAATATTACAATCTCAGCCACCAGTCCATACATTCATTTTGTCATAAACATTTGCAATGTCCAGTACATCTTTATATAAAGCTTTCAAAATGTCCTTTCAAAGTCTTTCTTTCTACCTCTGTTCAAAACTGTACATGACTTTCTTTTTTTTGTCTTGCCAGTTGATCCTACTCACAAATTTTAAAGCTGATATTGATAAATTTCTCCAATCAGTGGTAGATGAGGGCATTATTAGCAAAGAAGTGGCCTTCCATTTAACTGTACAATATCCCTTACCACAACAACTTTACCTATTGCCTAAAATACACAAGGATTTGTATAATCCACCGGCTAGACACATTGTTTCAGGGAATGGCTCTTTAACTGAGCCTTTGTCAGCTTACCTCACCAAATATCTTAAACCATTATTATAGGGATTTAGAGGTAAGATCCAGGATAATACTGAAGTTTTAAACATCATTTCAGATATGCAATTAGAATCAGGCTGGATTATGTGTACTTTGGATGTAACAGCATTATATACTAATGTACCACATTGGGATGGCCTCATGGCACTGGAATATTGGCTTTAACATATTCCACTATACAGTCCTGGATTCAACACATTTCTTTTATGCTTAACTGAACATGTACTTAATAAAATGTTTTCTACTTTAATGGTGAGTGTTATTTGCAGATGGAGGGTACAGCTATAGGAGCACCCTTTGCACCCATTTATGCTGACCTTTTCGTGGGTTACCTGGAGGCACAAATCATATATGATGTGCATCATAATTTATTTTCGGATGAGACTGAGATATGACATAGGTATTTGGATGATTGCTGGATGGTGTGGTGGTCAGATGTTGATTATTTAACTGAATTTGTTCAATATTTGAATGAGAACAAGTGGGGCATTCGATTTAAGGTACATTTTGATGGCAACCAGATCTCTTTTTTGACTGTCAATGTAGTCCATAAACGTGATGGAACTTTAGATAGTAGTGTTTGTGGAAAACACCCACAGTTTAACACTTTGTTACATGCTTCTAGTTGCCACCCCAAACACATTATATGCAATATTCCCATATCTCAGTTATTACGTGTTCATAGGATTTCTTCTTCTGAAGAAACATTTGTTTTGCACCAAAATGATTTTATTACCATGTTTTGTGACAGCAATTATAACAAGCATCATAGAATTGAAACCAGTAATTTGGTACGTAATTGTGATAGATCTCATCTGCTGGAATATCAACACAGAGATTTTAGGGCTGAATGTCACAAGTTATGTTAGTAACACTTTGATTGATTTTTATAGATTTAATAAAGAAACATTGGAATATTTTGTTACTGGATAAGCTGTGTGATATTTTGACATCAAGAGGCCTCTTTTTATTTAGAAGGGGTAAAATGCTGGGTGTTTTTTTTAATCATCATCACAACAAATTTCATTGTAAGAGTCTAATCAAACTATGATTGGTGGGAGGTGTTGGTTGGTTGTGCCTCTTGTGGTCTTTGCACTTTACGTAAATATGTGTTCAAGAGTATACAATTCACTAGCAATAATACTTCTAAGGTTTATGACATTCATTTATTTAAAAACTGTAGCTCAGACTGGATTATTTATTTGGCCACATGTACATGTTATACCTTTTATGTGGGGCAGACATCGTGTCCCTTAAGAATCCGGATTTCAGGACCTTTAAGTGACATTAGGAAAAAATGAACATCTAATGCATTATATAAACACACCATTAGAAATCCTACTACATGTTTTATGTTTGTAATTATTGACAAAATTGTGGGGGACAGGAATCATAAAGCTGGTTGGCATGATATCTCAAATAAAAAGGAGAATAGTTGGATTATTAGACTTGGTGGATTATTTCCACTGGGTCTTAATGAACATTTGTAATTAGCAATTGTAACTATTCAATCATAAGCAGGAATAGGTTGGACAGGTCATATATATGTGTGTGTGTGTATGTATATCTAGCTATATATATTTATATATATATATATATATATATATATATATATATATATATATATATATATATATATATATATATATATATATATATATATAATTAGCTGTATTTCTTTAGTTTATATACCCTGAGGAAGGCTAATATGCCAGATCTTTGTCTGTTTGTGGATGTGACCTGTTGTGATCTTTTTATTTTGGGTTGCCTCATTATGAAAAAAAATAAATCTGGATTATTTTTATCTCACATTTGGAGTGCTGGCCATGTTTGCTGGCCTTTTGTCTTCTTGAGGATTTTTGACCTTTGCACCTGCTGTACTTGTGGACGTCCTGTTGCAGGTTTTAGATTCTTCTTTTTTTGTTTCCCTGTTAGATGCTTCTATCACATAAAGATTCCATGGGTTATTGTCTTTCTTTTTTTCATATTTTCCAAGAAAAATTTCCATTGAAAAAACTGCCTTGGCAGTGCAGTGGTGCAGTGGTTAACATTGTTGCCTCACAGCAAGAGGTTCTCTGGTTCAGTTCTCTGCTGGGGTGCTTTCTGAGTCTGCATGTCCTCCCTGCATTTGTGTGGATTTTCTCCAGGTACTGAGGTTTCCTCCCACATTCCAAAGACATGCATTTGCAGCATTTCTCCCTGGGCCTTGGCTTAAAATAGGCTCTGTCCTAGTCTGTCGTTTTCAGTCAACAAATCTTAAATATAATGTCACAAAATATCTTTTTTAGTAAGATTAAACACTCTAAACTCGTGCTTTTATACCCAAAGGAGTTATTAAATTGTCCCACACTTCATACCTGTCCATTTCTTTGTCTTCTTTACTTTGAATCCCTACCATGTACTTCCATTTTTATTTTCTTCTGTCTTCTTTTCTGCTACTCCACTTTTACCTTCTTTTACTGTCTGCATATGTTTTCTTTTCCATCTCATCATTACTCTTCAAGATTGTCTCTGCATCCCCCTTTTGTATTTTGTCCATAATGTCCCCTAGGAAACATCTCCTTCATTTTCTGGCTCGCTCTGCACCACCATTTCTTTAACTAAATCATCCAGCAACCCACCCCGACTGGAGGGTTGTAGTTATACTTCCATCATTTGCTCACTCAAGTGGGCCAGATTCAGTAAAGTTCACAGAATCTGGTGCATTTTGTTGATATCCATGAAAACATTGCAGATAAGTCTGTATTATGTAAATATGCCTCACTTAACTTAGAATACCTCAGCACATAACAGAGTTGCACAGCAACAGCAGCAATGGCATACTATATATCAGTCGCAGCCACTCTGTAAGTCATGAAAACTGTCTCATAAAGCCTGATGTACATTATCAAAGTTACAGAAATTATACTATCCCAATGTAAGCTGCATGACATTCATCAATATATATCTACAACAACCTCTCCAGTATGCTTACAGGCAACTATGAGATATCTCTGTAAGTCATTTAGTATTAAAATATGCTTGTTTTCACTTACAGATTCTGTAGGAAACTAACATTTCTGATAAAAAAATTAATAAAGGCTAAGGACAATCACAACCACCTCACCACAGCTAATTTTGATAACAATGGGTAGAGAACATGTTTGGGGAACACAGATAACACACCTAGCCAAGAAAATAGGAAGATAGAAAAGCAGAAGGGGCAAAGAATAAGAAGGACATACAAGAGGTATGTTGGAAAAATTGAGGGACAGTCAGAGGGGCATGACTAACATTTTTTTGTGGGAATAAGCCCCATCTTTATTTATTTTTTTTTTTTTTGAGAATAGAAGGAAAGAAAACAACAAGGAAAGAGGAGGAGAAGGCCAACACAGCGGGTATACACATATAACAAATATCACAAGACATGACAGACAAAGGTCATAGCTTCATACTAGCCTATCTGCCCGAAGGCATTTATAAGCCTAGCTGGAATGTGTTAGCTTTTGCTGCCCCCTTAGATTAGTTCCCTGTGCCTCTGTCCAGCAGAGCCATTGAAGTGATCCCTGTGGTAAACTTTCTGTTTCCCATCCACTCGTCAAGGTTTCTATTGAAGAGGGTTAGCAAGGAGCTCTTTCTAATGTAGATTGGAATCTTGTGCTAGAGCATGGGAAGTATTTGGGACAGGAATCCATCCCTCCAGCATGGCCTATTTAATGTTGTGGTGAGGTTAAGATTATATCACCCTAGATGGGACTCGAACCCACAATCCTTGGCTTAGGAGGCCAATGCCTTATCCATTAGGCCACTGGGGCCACTGTCATAAAAAACAATTAAAGAAAAGTAAAGTACACAGACAGTACACTCTACTACATGGGCAATGGAAAGTTGACAAACAGGGTGGGGATCCATACCAGCCATGGTGAAATGCAGAAATACATATATACATATACACTATTATAATATAAAATGTTATAAACTATGTGGCAGTTATACCTGGATGTGCATAACCAATGGCAATTGTGTGTTGCAGGGTAATAAATAGGGATCAGAGTACACATTGCATATTGATTCCAATACTCAAGTAGTCTGTCAGCAGTACAAGTGTAAGCCAAGCAACAGCAGAGATGTGCAAATTTGCCTGTGCCATGCTGGAGAATAACAGCAGAGGGCAGACCTGAGCCTCTGACCATGCATGTGAAAAGCAAACAAAACCACACACAGTGCCAAAAAAGCAGTACTGTAGCAAAGCAGCAAACTGGTTTATAATTAGGTTGGTGTACACAACCCAAACAGATGTGCAATGGAATGCATATGTTACAGACAAAGGCAATATACAGATGTAGATGTATATGTATGAACTTCATTGGTCTAACAGGAAAATATCAAAAAGCAATGTCAATGCACATACACACAACAATGCCATGTAATAATATACATTCTGAAATCTATGATTAACTCTGTATAACAAATATCAGGTTGTACATATGGATTTTGACAAAGTACACTGGTTAATATGTAACACACAAATATAACAAGAACAAGGATGTATTACAAGCAGTAGCCAGCAACTGGTGTGCATATGTCCTGCATCTACCTAATGCCTATAGAGTTGACATAACATTACAGCACATTAACATGAAGCCAATGACTGCTTACAGTCCCTAGTTACAATGGTGGTTCTCTATTTATCAGAATATGTGCATAGACATGTACATAAATCAAGGCATACTGCATATACATCATTTGCTGAAATCTGTGAATTTATGTGAATAAGGAATGCATGCAGAAATGTAACATAGACCAAAGAATGACTAATGTAATGTTAATGAATAAATTATCTTTACCACAGTATATGCATGAATGGTAAATTGGCAGGCTATACATTCAGCAAAGTAAGACTGCCTATATGTGCCAGACACATTTATATGATACAACATAGCATCATCATTGCCAGTACAAGCCATACACAATGCCAGTATGGCAGTATGCCAATGTGCCAGCATGACAAGTGTCTTCCAAAACACATGGGCAAGGACATTTCCATCTGTAGAACATACATGACATGGCAATCCACAAATTATACCCATACCACTGTGGTATGCATGGAATATGATCAATATGTTTGCAAATTGCTGTCAATATCTCACATGTATACAGTGGAACTCTTGCAGCAGTAGCAGCAGATTAACCGCCAAAACTCATGGACGGCTGAATATTAAATGCAAATCTAATGTGGCAATATGTGTCATGGACTCTTTGCATCATAATGTTAACTGTCACACAAGATCTGCAGTATACATCTGTCAGTGCAGCACATAAGCATGGCAGCAAACTGCTGTACATACACAAATGTGGCCATACAGTCCAATCACTTAAATGGCAAACACCATGTTGGCAGCATTACACAAGTGGATCACACAGACAATAGTTACATTTCTCAGGACCCGCCCTTATGGGTATAAACATCATGAATAATCTCCTGGGCTATTTCCCTGAATGAGTCTTACATTGCCTCTATTATATCTTAGAAAAATGTTCCCATCATGTCCCTCATCTATGTCTAAAGGACATCAGTCATCACCTCCCAGATCTGTTCCCAATAACCATCTTGTTGTGGCACTGGATGGTGTCTCCTCTGTGGTGTGGTAGGGATGATGGCACATGCAGGTACAGCTTCCTTGTCATCATCATCTCCATCATGGGCTTTGTTATCATCAGTGGACTTGGGCAGTGGTTTGGTATGCACTTGTTTCTGACATCTGATGAGTGAGTACCCACAGGTCTCATGCTCTGTCAAGGTGAATCACAAGGCAAGAAAGACTGGACATATGCATACCTGCTACTATATGACTACATAACATACTCACTATGACACAATGCACAGGCAGAAAACAGTCATTATTAAACCTTAGAATAATATATGACCATAGTCAAGTGTACCAACGTATGTGATGTATGTCATGAATGGATCCTCATGCAAGAAACACATTCTCTATGCCCTATTATCTCTACTTATGGATGTTTTCAAAACAGGGACATATCAGGGTCACTGTATCCATCAGAGAATGTGAGCAACTTACTAAAGCCATACCATGGCATGCATAACACAGCTTACCACTGGAAATCCTGATAATACCTGAACACATGCATATCAGCCATCATCATGTATAACAAGCATGCAAACAGACAGCACATTTACACATCCTGATATTTGAAGGGACATGCTATGACACTGTGTTATACAACCCTGTCAAAATGACAATATAACACAAGTACAGTGATTTGCAGTGCTTAATACTTGATGTAAGTCTCACTACATTGGCCAGTGGACTGTGTGAAAAAATATAACTATTGCCATGTTTCCTGTCTTGTATGTGCGCCTTGCACATTTATGTTGGTATGTGAATTTCAACTGTAACCTAGGTGTCTGTGCATGTAATGAATCATATGAACAGCCACCAATTAACATATTAGTATACTGAAGATATACTGAAATGATAATCCAGTGGGGAATATAAACATCATAATCAAAAGAGGTGAGCAAGGTAATATGTTTGTTGGGTGACACGACATCAAATATTTGGAATGCAGCACACCACACTCTAAATACTGTGCAATCATAAACACAGTGACAGCCTGTGACAAATGAAAATATAGTTTATGTCCAACAAACAGTACTGTTTGTCTAAAAATATATCACTGCATATATTTATTAGCAATCACTATGAATGACCCTACAAAATTTGAGCAGCATAATGCTGATTGCTGATTATGTAACAGATAGCTAGAAATGTAGAACAGGAATGCTTATGTGCACAACTATCCCTAAACACAGGATGCAGGTGTATTGTAACCAAACCATCAAAGGTGTTGTAGGCAGATGTGATACCCATGTTGAACTGACACGCTCAACATAGTCCACCAACAAGAGTGTGAACATTAACACAGCAAACACACATTCAGAATGTAAATAGGCAGGCTAGGTACAACAGATTGATTACTGAGAACCACATCCAGACATACAAGTGTACCAACACCTGCATTACAAAGACTATTAACTTGACTGCGAAAATTCAGCAAACTTGGCTTCTGCTAACTCATACATAAACATATGTTATATAATTCATACTTGTAATCACTGCTAACTTATACATAAACATATTTTATGTAATTCATACTTGTAATCACATAGACTGTCTGACTATTGAACTTACTTTACAGATGCATGACGGGTATTCCTGCATTAGAAGTAGTATATGTGGTAATGCAAAAAACTAAGAATGATCAGATCTATTTTAGTTACAAATTCTGACAAAGTAATCGACATACCTCTCTCCCTGTACTGCTCGTTCAGCCTGTGCATCCACTTGATGCATAGGACCTGATTCCTAGCACACTGTTCATCACCTGCAAAAAGTAAAAAGCATGTATGAATGATGTGGGAATAAAATAATATTGATATACATTGTTCAAAGCATGTATGAATGATGTAGGTATAAAATATCATTGCTCAGCTCTTGTTCCACAGTTTTTAACATTTCACACACAGTCCTTTATATACTGGAAAGAATTAGTGCTTTTTGCTTTACAAATGAACATAAAATTGCAAGCATGAATGCATGTCAGTACAGGGGCCACAACACAAAAAATAACAACTGCAAAATTTCATACTGCAGACAAATTGTAAGCATGAATGCATGTCAGTACAGTGGCCACAACAGAAAATCACAACTGCAAAATTTCATACCACAAACAATGAAAAACTATCATGCAAGACATTGCTATTTTAACAGACAACTACAAATTCCTGTTCATCACATACACACAAATGTAGTTTAAGTGGGAGGGCATAAAATATGTGTTGTCAAATTACAAAATATACATCCAAATTACCCCTGATATCAAGGGATGTCCCTGTTCTACAGTCAAAATATATAGCTGACCAACTGTATCCCTGTAAATAAGTGCAAACAATTACATAGACACAACGATCCAAATTTAATGATAGCTATCTCCTATGTGGATTTAAACCTACAGTTAGCCATGATATATGCACAAGGGCTTCTTGCTTTAGAGGATGAGCTAACACATATCACACTACCTTTCTTCTTGACAAACTGTTTTGTGTATGTTTATCTGTATTCCTGGGGATAACAGATGACTATGGAAACATTCAACACAAAAACACTATAGGCCCTTATGCTCCACAAAACTGCCAGATAGTATCACCTTTTGTAATATAGAAAATATGTTTAGACAATTGGATATGCAGTGGTCTTGTGTTAAACAAACAGAATTTTAATAATAATGTGCACTTTGTAAAGCAGAATGGACTAAAACATGTCTGTATGAGTTACTATTCACACTTACACAGGTAGACTGGGCAATACTCTAAAGGTATTATGGATAACAGAGAAATGGATAGTCATCATTAGTCTTGGTGCTATAGGAATCAGTGATACATGACCATATTGGATGTGTGAAATTGTGTATTTATATGTTGGAATACAAAACATCTAAAATGTTTATAAGTATGTACATAATAAAAAATATTAAACATGGGAATCAAACATATGATTACTGAAAAAAAATCACCTTGCCTTCTCAAGTATCCAGATTAGTAATTGTCAACACAGCTACTAAATGGGTTTAAAAGGCATTTATCTGACATATGTGACTCACCTATATCTTTGATTTCCTTAGGAATGTACAGGTATATGTAGGATTATGACACTTACTGTCAGTGTCCACTGGATGTCTCTGCAAATGAGTGACCCTATGACCCTCAGATGCAGGTCATCATAGTGGTGGTGAACCTGCACTCCAGTTCTTTAGATTCCTGTATGATGTTGATGATCATTCACAATCCAGTTCAATATCTCAATCATCACAAAGTCCTGTGCTCTGAGTCTCATGCGATGCTCCACGTAGACGATCAGCATCTGGGTGGTCTGCTCCTTGGACCAATTGGGTCCCTCAACACATCAAAGCCTTCTGGAAGTAGCCATCTCAATGATAATGTAGATAAGTTGGATAGGTCACAGTTCAATAAACTGTTCACTGAGGTGCCAGTCAGTTCACGTGTGACAATGGCCTGATCTGTAAAGCTATCAAAATCACAATTTAAAAGTGGCATTTATGGCATGGTATCAGATCATTGGAAGATGGCTCCAGAGAGCACCCCTGCACTACCAAGCTATATCTCATACCACACTTTTCGGCTATGTAACCTGGACCGAAACACCAAAGGTGGGTGTGTGTCCATATTCATTAAGGATATCCACACCTCCAGGCTAGTTGCTCAGCATAATGCATCCGAGGTTATCCAAGTGCAACTAACTCTTGGCAAAACTGCAATCCAAATTGTAGCTTGCTACAGATCCCCCACCATGCCCCAGTATTCCCACTCCTCTTTTCTTGATGTACTGGAAAATATTAGGGTTCAACCAAACACCATAAAAATGGGCGACTTCAACTACCCCACCATTAACTGGGAAAACTACTCATGTACCAACTTCTTAGTGCAATGCTTTCTGGAATTCATAAACTCCAATGCCCTAGCTCAACTTATCCACACCCCCACCAGGGGCAACAGTATCCTAGACCTAGTCATTACCAACATGAGTGACCGGTGTTCCACACATGAAGTCAACTCCTCGTTGGTCTGATCTGACCATAAGCTAATCACCCTTGATATCCACATCCCACCCCCACCCCTCATTAAGGAAACCACAGTAATAAATTTCTCCAAAGCCAACTTCATGCTTCTTAAGACAGAAGTAGTGAACTTCATGACACCCATACAGATAGACAATACAGTTACAAGTGCTGAATCCTACACAAATGCACTCTATAAGCACTTACGTGAGTGCATGGATCGTGCTATCCCAAACAGAACCAAGACGCTATCCTCCAAAAAAAGGAAGCCAATCTGGTGGTCCCCTGCCATAAACAAACTGTACAACAGAAGGAAGAAACTGTTGCAAAAGAGAGTAAAATCCCATGACTGGAGGAGCTCCCTGGACAGCCTCAGTAAGAAGCTGAGATCCCTTATAAGATCCTCCATAGCTAGCTATGAAAATAAAATTGCCACTAATTCCAAGGACAACCACAAAGCATTCTATAGCTATGTCAAGAATCTCAAAGGCAACACCCAGATCTGTTCTGAGTTACAGCACAAAGGCATGAAAATTACAGAACCAACTGATATTGCCAACATCCTGACAGATAGGTTCAGTGCTAACTTTACTTACCCCCCCCCACCCCCTAAAGGGCCCATATCTATACAGGAAGAATGCAGAGTCCCTGTAATCACAACTATGCAGGTGAAAGCTGCACTCTCTAAAGCCAAAAACACAGCATCCATGGGACAGGGCAACATCCCAGGCTGTGTTTTACATGAACTTCAGAATGAACTGGCTCCCCACTTAAGCACCATGTTCAATAATAGCCTCACATCAGGCTTTGTGCCCACTGAATGGTGCACAACAACAGTTATCCCACTCCACAAAGGGGGAGCCACCACTGATCCCGGGAACTATAGACCTATTAGCCTGACGAGCCTGGTCTGCAAAGCCATGGAATGTATCATCATGGAACTCATAAACAAAGACATTGGTAACCTCCAAACTCTGAATCCCACCCACTTTGGGTTTGTGAAAGGCAGATCATGCCTCCTGAACCTGATCGACTTCTTCGAGGCAGTCACCAAAGCTGTAGATGAGGGTAAGGTGGTTCACACAGCCTATCTTGACCTCGCCAAGGCTTTCAACACCATCCCCCATTCTGGAATTATAGCTAGACTCAATAAACTAGGCATAAATCCCTATGTCACAAGATGGGTTTCCAACTGGCTCACTGACAGAACCCACACTGTAAAAGTTGCAGACTCCAAATCTGACCTCAAGCCAGTGACAAGTGGAGTACCACAGGGTTCTGTCCTGGGACCGCTCGTGTTTGGTATCTACTTCTCTGAAGTTCAGGCTAACACAGAAGGCCTCTGACTAAAGAAGTTCTCAGATGACTGCAAACTAGGAGCCATAGTTAAGTCCCTAAATTATGTGAACATCCTACAGAAGGGCCTCTCTGAGACAGATGCCTGGTGTCAGAGCCATGGCCTCAAGCTCAATGCCAAAAAGTGCAGTGTCATCCCCTTTGGTAAAAACTCTGTACCCATGAACTACCACATAGGCAGCAATCTACTTGACACCGAATGCGTGATAAGAGACCTTGGGACTCAGGTGGACAGTAGTCTCACCTTTGATAGTCACATCGCCACAGTAGTCAGGAAGTCCTTCTACGTGGCACACCTCATCATAAAAGGGTTCTCATCCAGGAAAAAAGAGGTCATCGTCCCCCTCTACTCGACACTCATTAGACCCACTATAGAGTACAACACCCCTTTTGGAATGTACCTCACAAGACATCTGCAGCAGCTGGAAAGGCCACAAAAGTACCTCACAAAGATGATTACTGGATTCAAACAAATGCCCTACACTGACCGCCTCAAAAAACTCCAGCTTTACTCCGTAGCATATCGCCTACTCAGAGGTGATCTCTGCCTAACATATAAAGCTATGTCAAACCCCGAGCTGTTGGACATGCTACACCTAAAGAAATCCCCGTCCCTCTGAGCTACACGCTCTAGGGACCTAAACCTTGTCACCACAATAAACAGGACATGCTGGAGGGATAGATTCTTATCCCAGATACTTCCCATACTCTGGAACAGGCTACCCATCTATGTCAAGCAAAGTTCTTCATTAGCAGTCTTCAAGAAAAATCTTGATGAGTGGATGGGAAATAGGAAATACACCCCGGGGATCACTTCTGTGTCTCTGCTCGACAGTGGCACAGGAAAATAACTTTCTTGGGTGGCGTAAGCCAGGGAACCTTGTTGGCTAGGCTTGAGTAGGCCCTTGGGCTGATAGCCTAGTACCTACCTATGAACATATGAACCTATGATAACAGGCACATGCTGCATATAGTCTCATTTAATACCTATTGGGTATTTATATGGAGCACCTTCCCATTATGCTGGGCTATTGATAAATGCACTAAATTTTGAGAACTTACATGGATGTGTGCACATGGAATTCCACAACACTGAATTTTAATGAACCTCATTAATGATATATGGTGCAAATGGGACTTAAAAGCTGTGTGCACATAGCTGGTCTTGCTTTCAAGTTTATCTGACTCCTAGTTAGCTGCAAAGTTAATTTTGCACCTGCTAGAATTGCCGTGATGGGATGTTTTTCTCTCCTTATAGATCTATGTTATCATTACTCCTTAGAAATGTATGTGTATCTGCTTAGATTGATGCATATAGGGAAAATTGTGTGCAATACAAAAAATGCATGTGAGCTACTGGAGGGGGGAATGACTTTTATGTATGCAGCTGGGTACATCAGGATCACTAGCAAACCCTTTTCCCCATATGTTGTTGTACAGAAAAATGTAAATAGTGACATTGAACAGCACATAAGGCCGTAAGAACAGATTTCCATATGAATTGCTGGTAACTTGTACAAGCTATGGTATATGTATGGAAACATACGGAATCTGATGTTATTAATATGTTGCATTGTCATATGTATTTATTTTGCTGTTATGAATATTTATTTATTCATTTACTCATGTATTTATTTTATGTTTGTTTACTGGGACAGTCCAGCTAGGTGGGTAACCCATTTTCAGCAGAGGACGGGGGGGAGTCGGTCCAACTAAGTGGGTAACCCATTTTCAGCAGAGGCCAGGGGGGAGTCCATCTAGGTGGGAAAGCCATTTTCAGCCGAGGTTTTGGGGTGAACCCCACTAGTTAGAGAAAAGCATAATCTAAGAAACTGTAGTCATAGGATGAGACAACAAAAATAACCCCACAGAGAAGACATAATATAAGAAAACACAAACGTACGTTGAAGCCTTCAAAAAGGTCCCATAAGTTAGAAAGAATGCATACGTAATATAAGAAAAATACAAAACATATGATGATATGATCATTAGCTCCTTTGGTTAATAATAATCATAAATGTATTATAAATAAACTGATACCATTACAGAAAAAAACATCACATTTATGTACTAAGAACATTATAGCATTTAGAGAAACATAGTTAGCGATATGTCTTCGTGGGTAAAAAAGGAGGCGTAAGATTTAAGGGTAGCTTAGTAAATTCAAGATCTGTTATTGGAATTTCTCAGGAAGGATTAAATAGAAACAGTATTCAGATGGGATTTAAACAAAAGCAAAGTTGGAGAGGAGTCAAATTCCATATCCTGGATATGCAGTTGGAGTAGAGACAATCTCTAGAGAAGCTGTTGGCCTTAGTGGCTTGTAACAGAAGCTTGCCAGAAGAGCTGAGCTGCCTTGTATTAGTTTATGTTTTAAGTAGGTCTTGAAGAGCTGGGTATTTTTCAGGTTGATATACTATGCTGTGATCTATTATAAGTTGGTTGAATGTAAGGAGGTTAGGTAAACTGCAACTAGTTTAGTTGTAATCAGTGATGTGATCTGTATAGGGAGTTAGCAAATCTAGCAGCATTGTTATAGCAAGTGTCAAGTTTAGCTAGATCATTTTTCTTCAGGTTGGTGAAGATGGCAGAGACATAGAGGAGGGGAGACATTAAATGAGTCTTGGCAATAGATTGTCTGGTGAAGTCAGTGAAATATGGTTTAGATCTGTTGAAAGAGCCTAGTTTTATGCATACTTTATAATAGTTGACAGATGCTTATCGAATTACATGCTGTTATCAATTGTGATGCCAAGTAGCTTGCTGTGTGATACTGGTTCAGTCTTGGTGTTATTAGCTGAATCGATTTGAAAAGGTGAGTGGTGGTCAGAGGGCTTATTATTTGAAAAGATCATTAGTTTTGTCTTATTGGGATTTAGGATTAAGTGAGAGTTAGCAAGCTAGGATTCTACCACAGAGAAAGATGGGATTTTCTTGAAGTTTAGAGGGGGAGGGGGCTGCCTAGATGAGTGTGGTGTCATCAGCATATTGTATGATTGTAGCCAGGACTGAAGTAGAGTGGAACTTTTTAGTAAAGACATTGAATAGGAGTGGACCTAATACTGAGCCCTGAGATACATCTGATGTAACAGGTAGTGTAGAGGAGAATTTATTTTGCCATTTTATGGCTTGATGACAGTCTGATAGGTAGTCATGGGACCACTGGAAGGGCAGAATGGTTTAGTTTATGACACAAGAGATTATGTAGAAGTTTTTGGTGGTAGACTGTATAAAAGGCTTTGGACATGTCTAGAAATATTAGGAGACCAGTTGTTCATTGTTTCTGAGGTGGTTGATGGTGTCTGTAAAGGTTAATAGAGCTGCAGTGGTGCTGTGGTTAGGCTGAAAGCCATGTTGGGTGTTAGAAGAGTATTAGACAGTAGGTGATTCATGAGTTGGGAGTGAATACATTTTTCTAAGATTTTGGATAAGGGTGACAGAATTGTGATTGGTTTGTAGTTCGAAAGTTCTGTACAGGTTCCCCATTTGTGTAGGGGTATTATGTAGGAAGTTGTCCAGATTTTCGGAACTTAATGCTCAGTTATAGAGTGATTAATCAATATAGTGATTGGATAGGCTATGATGTCAGTGGTTAACTTAAGATAGTTAGCGGGTAGTTTGTCAGCAGCAAGGGTAGTAGGTTTAAGTTTGTGAAGTATTCATTTTATAGTCCTAGTTTGAATGGGCTTAAAAGAAAAATTGTTGGATATTTCATTGGGTTCAGCAGGGATTTTTAGCAACATAGTGCTATTTGTTTTGGTTAAGTTTAGAATGGAATTGGTGAAGTAGATGTTGAATTGAGTGCCTATAATATCTAGTGTATTTGTGGTGGAAGGAGATGGGGTAACAGATTTGCCTGGCTGTAAGAGCAGATTTATGGTTGCCCAGAATTGTTTGGAGTCATTTTGGTATTTATGTTGGGTTGCTGTATAGCAAAATTTTTTGTCATTTTGTACCTTTTTTTTTTAATTTCTTAGCTGCTGAGAATATTTTTTATTTCTTAGTTGCTGAGAATAGTTCAGTGCGGACAGGCTTTTATTGACTGATATTGTGATTTTATCTCTGGTTTTGAGAAGGAGTTTTGTTTCTTTGGTTAACCATGGGGCATAGTTTGCCTTTGTTCTTATATTTCTAATGGGGGCTTGGTTGTTTAGTATATCCAAGAAAGTGGCATTGAAGTATGATACTGCAGTGTCTAATTGGAGTAAAGATGGAGGGAGGGTCCAGTCACATTGTTGTAAGGTTGATATGAAGGTTTGGGGAGATAAGTTTTTTTCTGTTAAGTATGTACCTAAATATAGTGCTTTTGGGAAATGTAGATTTTGTAGAAGGGGTACTTTGGTAAGTGATTGCTTAGGCTATTTGGTAGATAACCTGACTGACTAACAAGTGATGGTTTATTGGATAAGGTTTAATCTAGTATTGAGTGTCTGTTTTTTTTTTAATCTACCTGAGTTGGGATTTTTATTCATTGGGAGAATGTGTGTAAGTTTATGAAGTTTGTGGGATTTTCTGAGGTGCAGATTAGCCAGTCTAAGTTGAAGTCACCCATAACAATAGTTTCTTGCGAAAAGCTTGTGGATGACCAGTGGAGGAAGTGTTCAATTATTATTTATTCATTGATGCTTCTTGAAACATGTACTAGAACTATTGCCTCAAGAAAATTAGAGCAGTGTGTATTTCTGTTTAACATATACAGTGTTTGCTATGCTTATGAATATAGAGGCTTTACCTCACTTTCCATAAGTTGTTCAATTGATAATTTCAGTTAATCTGTGCTAATGGAGATAGCATTCACTGGTCATTATTGATGGTGTTGATATAAGCTCATCATGTGTAACAGTTCCTGTTAATATGACTATTTTTTTACACAGGTTGTCTGGTTATGTTCTTGTTGTGTTACAGCTACAGGATGTTTATGACAGCCATCAAACGTTGTTTAACACATATCAGTGTGAACTGCATGCTAAATGTGTGGATTGTGTGGCATAAGGCTGTTGTACGTGGACCTCTACTACTGTGATAGCCACTTTAATGGGTTCAAATCTCACTGACAACTTCTACAGATATCATACATTATATTGTTGTTCCAAATCTTGTGTATTCAGGAATTGTTTTCATATTACATATGGTTTTGTATGTCACAGTACTATATGGGACAGGGACTATTACCTAGATTTTGGCATTGCACAGGACTGCAGAGAGGGTACATTGTCATAAGCTGTCAACATAATAATTTCCATACAGGGGCCCCCACATTCATTTAAACATGTGCATGTATGCACAGTAGATCCTGTGAGGCCTGAAGCTGACTGCTCTGACATGATCCTTCAACCTGCTATCTAGGTACGCTGGTATGAGAGGTCAAGGAATGTCACCAGCGGTGGCATACTTTTGACACCTCCAATGAGATCACACATTTTCTTGCATCACTGCATATAGTGAGTGAGGAGTATCACATGCCCTGGGATAAGATTAAAGCAGTTATTCCAGGCCACACATGTATGAGTTACCTTGCATAACATTGATACATATAGATTGACTCAGTAAATATTTCTGCTCCATGCACATTCATGTATGTTTATTTTTGTGCTATAGCTGCAAATTTGCATTGTGTACATGGGTCCATGTTATCAATGCATGAAAAATCCTACAGAAAGTAGTATTATTTGGGTAAAAATCAGTGAAAGAATCAAAAAAATGCATGTGATAGACAAGGTTATTTTTACATTGTATGTGCTGGGGTGACAATTATCTGCTGCTTATCTTATCATATGTAGCCTATTCCATAGATATGGAAAGTAGGGCAATGGAAAACGAGATGGGCTTTGTGGCCCTAGTCTGCTATCAAAATGTATATATCTACATCTCAAAGAAAAAGTACTGCCATATATTGAAAGATGGGAGTGAAAGTAATTAGGCCTCATCAGCCTTACTTGGTGGTAGCTGAGGTAGCTGTAAAAGATCCCATGTTACCCTGGCCAAATTGCACCTAGTCAGTATGAATATCACTGGGAGTCTCCTCTAGAAAATAGGTCATAGGTCTAATGAAACCAATCCAGTCAACAAAATAATTAAAAAATAAATAAATATTACCACTCAAAGAATAAGTTCAGTGCAACAGAACACTGCTTCTTTTTGGGTGTGTATTTTCCCTTTATTTCTTAGCATGTTTGATAATTCAGTTCAAAAACAGAGGTAAGTCAATAAAGGATCCCAAGGTGATAACAATAACACCCTAGTAGTAGGAATTAATCAGTATCCCTGGGGTTTCTTTTGCAATATACCAGCTAGTTCTGCAGCAGGGCACAAGCAGACAGTTATATTACTTCAGAGCTTTCCTTCACTTCCTTGCTCATTGTACCTGTTCATTGTAAATAAAACAAGCTTAAATACTCCTGCTTCCACAAATTTTGAACAACTGGAAAATATGTTTTATAATGTTTTTCATATTTTTTTAACAGGTTCATATTACAAAATTCAAGTAGCTTACAAATTCTAAATACTCAAACATGAAAACTTCTCAAAGTCAGTGTGTATATTTCTTGAAACTTGGACTAGAGAATATCACTTAATAAAATAAAAAATATACTTTAACCAGCACCTACAGCTATGAGCATATTCAAGGCTATCAAATGCATAGTTCAAGTTCACTGGCAGATGCCATTACTGTATTTCTAACACTCCTTTATCGTATAGATAGTCTTAGAAAAATAATGAAGGGAACAGGAAAATACTATGATTGTTTAATATGTAAGAGATTTAGAACTGTTACAAATAGTTGCACATCTTTTTCTAACTATAGTACTGATGCTGTGACTTCAGATCTTTATGTGTCATAAACAGAACATGCTGGAGAGACTGGTATGTGTCTTAAAGGATCTTGCGCTATGGTATAAACTCCCATTCTATGTGAAGCAGATTTCATCCCTGACCCTGTTAAAAAGAAACCTTGATTGTTGGATGGGAAATCGCAAATTCACCCCCAGTCTGGCCCTATGCCTCTGATGAACAGAGGTATACACTAAGTAAATGAATTCCCAACTAACCTACCCCTCCACACACACACACACACACACACACACACACACACACACACACACACACACACACACACACACACACACACACACACACACACACACACACACACACACACACACACACACACACACACACACACACATACACACACACATACCCTTAGCTTCATCTTTACTAACATACCTCCACCATATAGTTGTCCATTGAATTTCATGGCTAAGTTTGTAAAACCCTGGTGGTCATTAGCTGAGTATAAACCTATGAACCTATGCATGTTTTGTCTCAATAAACATATTTCAGATTAGTTTGAACCAGAGTTCATCTGTCAATATTACTTCTTCCAACAAGCCAAACTGAGAAGAACCTGTTCCTTTAAAAAAAAAAAATTCAAGCTACTATATAAAAGGAGAAATAATGGCTTATTAAGTTGGCAGCTATTACAGTCTAGATATTTTGTGTGATTTCTCACAGAAACTTACTTACACCTTACTTACGAATCATAAAATAAAAGGCATTAAATGACAGAGAAAAATGAAGCATTTCCGCTCCCTTTGAGTTTTTCAGTATACTAGTGAAAGCTATCAAAATGACTACTTTAACTTCTGTTGTTTTTAGCAAATTAATATAACCATCTGTGAGATGGCAAAATTTATCAACTTTAATGTTATAATGGTGTAACAATTTATGGCCAGTCACTAGCGGAGTCCCCCAGGGCTCAGTACTGAGCCCGCTCCTTTTTGACATCTATTTTTCTGAAATAGAAGTAAATGCTGAAGGTTTATGCCTAAGTTTACAGATGATTGCAAGCTGGGGGTTATCACTGACACCCCTGCATTCATTAGCATTCTTCAAGCGGGCCTATCTCTGACTAATAAATGGTGCCAAAGCCATGGTCTTAAAATCAATGCTAAGAAATACATAATTGTACCCTTTGGGAAGTCAACCATCCCAGATACTTACCCTGTTGATAATACATCCCTAAGAGTCAACCTAGTGGTGAGAGATCTAGGTATGTATGTAGTCAGTAGCCTTACCTTCAGCCATAATATGGCAACAGTGGTGAGGAAAGCCTTTTATATTGCACAACTTATAAGTGAGTGCATGTCATCTGTAAGATCATTATCCCACTGTACTCTGGCCTTAACAGATCAGTCAAAGTGTACAATGCTAACTTCGGTATGCACCCAATCATGCACATGCAGTCTACAGTGATCACAGAGGTTCCTTACAAAAGGAATACAAGGCATAACAAACCTGCACTACCCAGGGTGCCTTAAATTCCTTTCCCTCTACTCAGTCTCCTATAGTTGTGGGGTGATCTATGACTGGCATCCCACACTTATGAATCTCCAGCATATTTGTAAGTCAAACAGTACCAGAAATACAAGGTCTAGGGACCAGAATTTTCTCTGTGACCAAAACAGAGCATGCTGGAGAGACAGATTTGTGTGTATGTGTGTGTGTGTGTGTGTGTGTGTGTGTGTGTGTGTGTGTGTGTGTGTGTGTGTGTGTGTGTATGTGTGTGTATGTATGTGTATAATATTGAGAGAAAGACTGAACCTGTAGAACATGCAAACTTTGTGAGATAAGGTCTATATTATAAAGTCAAACAACCAAAATGTCGACTTACCTTTGATCAAAACCTAAATGTTGAAGCTGCACTTTATCGAACAGCCAAATCATCAATTTCTTTCCAAGGGAAAGAAATAGGTTGGCCATTCTGTTACATCTGCCCTTTTCCCAACTGTAGTGCGATCTCGGAATTAGTATATTTAGTTAGGGGGGTGGGGGGCAAAGCCCCCCCACTTAATAGTGTTTATTTTACTGTGATGTCCACTGGAGTTTCGATGAAGTGCAGTTTTGAGATTTAGGTGTTGATCAAAGGTAAGTCGATATTTTGGTTGTTTGACTTTATAATATAGACCCGTGAGATATATGTTATCTCATTAAATGTCAGAGCAGTCTCGATAAAGTGTTATCTTCTCTGCTAAATAAAGATTGACTATAATGTAGCATGCCAAACATTGGTATGTATAGCATGTTGTAACCCTGTTCTACAGGTTCACTCTCCCTTTCTCACTTTCTCTCACATGTACACACACACACACACACACACACACACACACACACACACACACACACACACACACACCACATACGCCTGCACTCACGCACGCACACACACACACACACACACACACACACGCACGCACGCACGCACGCACACACACACACACACACACACACACACACACACACACACACACACACTGTCTGCCTCTGTAGTCCAAGCTGCACTTTTTTTTTTCCACACTAGCACTTTTCAAGATTTCTTTCTTCCTTTTAGCCAATTGGAAATAAATGATGTGCTTCCCTTTTGAGGCACAAGTGGATATTAAACACTGTATTTAACACAGTAATTTAATAATTTCTGATGAAGGGCTCATGCCAGCTCTAAAGCTTGAGTATTTGCAAAGCCTACGTTGATTCAATAAAAGGTACAGCACCACATCTGTGTTCCAGTATCTTTTGTGTTTTCAAGCTAGGTAAGTGAGCTAATATACATGCATTCTTACCATTTGTCACTAACTTGATTTTTGCTGCTTAGCTAAGATGCATGTTCCACTAAATTACTGAAAAATAAATATTGTTGAATGCAGGTTCTCACCCAGATCAAGGACCTTATCAAATGTCTTCTGAGCATGATCCACGGTAGGACAGTTCTCCAGGACATAAATTGTTGACAGTATTTCAATCATCTTTACTAGCATTGCTTATTCTCACACATGGATGGATTGCATCAAATGCATATACTACATATGTTTCAGAGAAAGCTGTCTTAAGCCCACGGTGTACCTGGAGAATTTCTGCTCCTGCTTTAGATTTGACAATATGAAAACATTTGTTTGTGGCAGCAGTACTCCATAATCCACCTGCATCATACCAGAAGCATCTGCTTTTAAGATGAAATATTTAAATTTGATATCCATCTACCTTCCATCTGATCATGCTAATGCTCATATTTTTTTTTTGCTGCTTTAATCCTCACATTACTGCCAATTCAGTAATAATTGGGGGTGTTGGTGCAGGAAGGCATCATACAAAATGCAAATCATAGGATAGTACTTTCATTTTGCATAGGCTCACCTAACTGGTTATGATTCCCACATTAACTGCCGTTTGTGCTGGGAGTTCAAAACCTAATGTTTAGTCAATGGCAACCAAAGCATTCATTACTGAACTTTATAGAAATAGTCTCTCTTAGTAATTGCAACCCAATTTTCTACATTGGATCCATCAAATCTATCAAAATGTCAACAAATTACTTGTTTGAAAAAAAAAAAAGAAAACAATACAGAACACACTTTAATGATCTTCTACTTAATTTTGAACTGACAACTAGTTTTGATTCTGCCGACACATTAAAATACTCTATTGTGTTTCAGCAAAACCATATCTGATAACTCTCTATCCCCTCCCCAAACAAAAGGTACAGCTCAAGGCCACAATCTCAGATATAATATTGTGCCAAACTTAGGAATTCGACAGATTATATGACAAAAGTGGGCAGCAAAATGCAAAAATAATAGTTTAACTTTTAAACTGCACGTCACTACAGCACATAATTATGTAGCAAAGCAAAGAAGTGATTTCGCTAATCAGCAAGACAACACATTTCACTCTCAAAGGAAATCTAGTACACAGCTAAAAATTGTATCAATAAAATTGAAAACTAAATTCAAATATTACTGGTGCCTAAACTATTGATTACTTCAACACTTACAAACTAATTATATACCAAGCAATCCAGGTATTAAAACTCATCTATAAGCCACGAAAACTCATAAGAATCCCTGGCAACATTTTCTAGTCCCTTTTATCTCCTGAAATTCTGCAAAGAAACATCTTCTTAAACTTAAGCCCACAAGTAGAATTCAAAGCTTCCCACAAACCTTTTATGCAATAGGTAAGGCAGTCTGCAGACTAATCACATGGGTTCTCGGCAAGATTAGAAAGGAATTGTATGACTAGGAGAGCACAAATAATACATGTACATGACACTGGGCATGTAAAAGCACCACGTAGCTAAAAACAAAATGCCTTCATGTATCTATTTGCCAAAGAGTGACATTAGGTAAGTAAAAGGTAATTATAACATCTAAAAAAAATCTCCCAGTAACTGGGGTTTAAGGTCTCAACACCGTGTTGGTGTTGCCCGCATTCACCTGATTAAACATTACAGGTATTGCAGCTGCTCCAGTGGTGTAGAAGGATAAAGCCCTGATAGTAACCCAGCTGACCTGTGTTTGATCAGCATCTTGGGTGACTGACAGAGTGGCAGCCAGTTGTATAAAATTAATCTAAGGCATGATATGCTATGTTGATCTTATTGTGAGTTACCTGTGTATATCACTCATTGTCATTAAGTTTCATCATTTCACTAATACAACTTAAAATGTCCATAAATACAAGTATCAGGTTTCAGTATATGAATACTCCAGTCTTTTACCATTGTCTCTAGTAAGACCGTCTGATCAAAAGTTAAATTCTTCCAGCTGAGTCAATTACTATAATGATATAATTTATAAATATCATTCTCACTGGTCTTTTCAAAACTTTATATTCATGAGTAAAGGGGGGGGGGGTAAATGTACTTTTAGTCTTGAAGAAAGTGACCCTTTCAGTAGATTCACTGTTTTTCACCTTTAGCAACCATTTTAAATGTTACTTACATGCAAATAATGTGAAATAAATCAGGGTATGTATGATGTCACCTCCCCTAGCAGGTATAAAGTTTAACACAAAAGCAAATGGCAACTTTGTGCTTCTTTTTTTAGATTTCTTAATGATATAATATGAATTTAATTTAATATAGTGCCAGTTCAAGATTGTGTATATTTGTTTTTGATTTTTTTATATATGCTTTTTAGATTTGATGTCACTTTGTGTGTTTTTTCATGATCTTGTGAGTATACTCACTGCTGTATAGGGGTCAGGTTTTGTGTTGTGATGAAGTCTGTATTGCTTATGGTGCAGGGACAAAAGTGTTCAACACAACTATAATAAATCTTTAAAACAATTTATTTTGTGCTGGTGGTATGTTGTTTCATGAAAGTGAATTGACGGTTTCCTCCAATTTTTAAATCAGTTTAAATCAGCGTTATCTTTACAACCTAATGTAGGGTGTAAATGGGTTCTTTGTCATTCTGTATACAGGACAGTTACTAACCATCTATCTCCTAAGTCCACTTGCATGCATTACCTCTGTAAATAAAATGTGAATAAGCACTAAACATGGCAAGTAACTCTATTACATGAATGTCCCTTGCCTGCTCTGCTCAGTATCCAAAATACAATTAATTTATGCCATTCTACAAGAATCGTTTAAAAGCCTAGTAATTGTCCAGAACTTTAGGCCTTTTAATAGGTATCACTAAAATAAAGACCATTCTTTCCACTAGCTACCTGTAGGGGTCATAACACCTAACTAATGGAATACTGCTTGATATATCAGGAGGATACAGATACCATGATATTCACATAGTTAACATCTCCTTCATGGAAAACACTGCATTATTATCATGACCAGAATTAATCAAGTGCTTGGCAGACTGCAGAGACTAAATGTGTTCTTATTGCTGAGTTATATGTATGTTGCACACATGCTATTCGGGGCTCACATTTATGCAAAAATTGCTATGTAGCTCTAACAAATACACCAAAACGTCTGATCATACCTTTGGTAAAATCAATCACATCTGCCTCTGAAAGTCGTGTACATTTTGCTACCACACCCACATAAAACGTTCACCATTCTCACAGTCTTACAACTCTGTTGTGTTTGCAAGAAATGGAAAATAAAAATTAACACTTTAGTTCAAAGAAAGTCTCCCCATCGGCACTAACTGGCTGATGCAAGTTGGTCAGCTGGCATGAGGGCAGGAATCTGCGATTCAGAAACAAGGTAAAGCTGCATAAAGAAATACTTCATTGGTGGCTAATTACCATGTATGTGAATAAAACTATCAGACCTGACCACAATAATGAACTCCACACCAGCCCACACATCAGGATAGAACAGGCACCCCCCTAAACTCTACTCACACCCCCACACATACATACACACACACACACACACACACACACACACACACACACACACACACACACACACACACACACACACACACACACATATACTCAGGCAGCCACAAATGAGCCACTACATACTTGCTCACACACACACACACACACACACACACACACACACACACGCACACACACACACACACTCGCATGCACACCCATACACATTAAAGCAGCCACAAACAAGTTCCTACATACTTGCTCACTTTCAAAGAATTACTCACCTACAAACAGGTCTACATGCTCTAAAACTGCTGTATATACACACACACACACACACACACACACACACACACACACACACACACACACACACACACACACACACACACACACACACACACACCTTAGTGATATTTATCTATTGTCTCAGTATGAACCACAACCAGTCCCACAGAGGTGAATAGGTGAATGCTGACAAAAGACAGTATTACATTGTTTTTTTCCTTACAAAGAAAAAAGTAACTCTTTAGAGTGATTCAGGGAATCTTTATACTAGATGAATCCCCTGCTGATGCCATTTCTAGGGGGGGGGGTACATGTACATAGCTAACCTGCATTAGTTGCTCCCCTGGACTGCTACATTTGCTTATGTCTTTGCCAGTAAACTTTTGTATCAGTTTCCAACTGAAGACTCCAGTTGACCTCTCAGCTGTCCAGATTTTCTCAGAATATCCAGATCTTTGCCTCATATTTTTCGTCTGTTCCTCATAAAATTTGTGATTTTCTGGACTTTTTGTGGCAAATTATTGAGGTCTGAACTCACTAAATAATGACTGGCATTTGGGTTTTGGACTTAATATCCCTCATAGAATACACCGTAACATAAGACCTTTTTACTGTAGCAACTTTCTAAGTTTATAAGAGCAATATTTAAAATATGTCCCTATTTTTGAGGCTTTACCTCCCCCCCCCATTATTTTTGGCTTTGTCCAGATTTTTTGTGCAAAGAGGTTAAGAGGTATGTGTAGAGAGTTTTCATGTGGCAATTGTCATATGCTTCCTGTTCTACCTGTTTCTCCTTAATATGGGGACTCGTTGTTTGATCATGCAGTGATGTTACCAGAGTAGAATTTTCAACACTGAATTCTTCACTTTGCAGGTGATCTATAATTTCTTTAACTTCTCTTTTACTAATCCTCTTTTCTACTTTCCCTCTTTGTTTTCTTATTTTTTTTTATAGTGAAATATTCCCTGTCTGGATGCCTGTCCCTGTATTTCTCTGCAAATATCTTTGGTGCTGCTTTTTTTGTATTGATTAGTTTTGCTTTCTCATTTGCATAAATATCATACCATATTAAATCTTTTTATTTTCCATGTCCATATTTCCTCTTCAGATCCCTCCCAGTCCACTTGTTTCTTCTTACTTTTGGGATTCATTGTTCTATCATGCTGTGATGTTACAATAGTTGGATTTTCAACTCTGAACCCTTCAATTTGCAGGTATTCCATAACTTCAGCTGCTATTTGTTTAACTTCTACCTTACTAATCTTCTGTGATCTCATTTTTTCATATTGTGAAATTTTTCATATCTGTTTGACTTTGCCTGCATTTCCCTTCAAATATGTTTAGAGCTGCTTTTTTTATATTGATGGTATGGCTTTCTCCTTTGTATAAATATTGCACCATAGCACATCCCCCTTTCTTTCCTCACATCCATGATTCTTTTTCATCCTTTGCAAAAATTTCTAGGTTTTGTTCTTTATATTTTACCACTTCCTTAGTCGCTTCCTTTTCCAAATGGCCTAAAGTTTCTTGGTCTGTAAAATGCTTTGCATGGATCTGTTGCCTTAATGAACACAAATTTGCATTTGAAGCTTATTACAGTTTTTCTTGTGCAAGTATTTTTCTTTCCTCTAATTTCTCTCTGAAATTTTTTTGAATATCTTTTATCTATAATGTGGTGCTTTTTGCATAATAGTAACAATGCATAATTTCTTTCTAATCCTCAATAGTCCATTCTGTCATCTTTGTGGGTCTTTTTTGGCCTGTCAGTTTTTGTGTTTTTGTGGACTACTACTTTCTTCTATGGGGGGGTGGGGCATCTTTCCCCTGAGCATGGCCTAACCCCATTGTAGGAATATTTATGTGTCTTGAGGATTCTATATTCTCATTTTCCAGTCGTGACACCAGTGCGACTACCAGGATTGGGCACCTTTTTATCCTGGGACTTGTGCATCCAGCTGTTATTTTTTAACCTACTTCTCTCTACAATATTTGCTATATAAAGTATAGTTTATATATCAGTGTCATCTTGGTGAGATTTCAGATTCCACCTTGTGAAGGTACTCACTAAGTCTTGAGGATGAATTCATTTGCAGCAATACTACTCTCCTTTGCTTGCTGATTTTATCAAATCTGCATTCAAATCCCCCCTGTTCACTGTATGACAACTACTAAGCTGGTAATCTTTTTACCTTGTTTTCCTCCATTTTCAAGCTATGCCATAGTATAAGTTAGATGTGTTTTATTTTGTTAAACTCTTTTAGCATTTATTTGTGGTTGCGATTTGTTTTTTCAGAGTTTGTTTTTTCATTGTTTAAGCCCAGATTTGTGTTTTTTTTTAATTAAGAAATACCATATTGTGAATAAGTCCCAGTATGGAAGTTTTCCAAAGTTTCTGAGACACAGGACTCTCAGAGGTAGTTTACCTGCAAAATGGTGGTATGGGGTTAAATTCTCACACAGGGGATAGTTTTTTTTTTTTTTTTACATTAGGTGTACTGACAGTTTTTTTTTTCATTCTCACGTGCTTAATTTTCTGAAACTTTATTTTTGTGATAGGGACTTAACTGCATAATGTATGTGCTAAAATAATATTAATAAAATGCCTTACTGAAATGAATGCTGATTAAACCAGTGTGCAATACACTTAAGAGTTTATTCCCCAGACATCCATTGAGAATAGATGCTTCTTAGTTGGACCATTGCGGTAAACAAGCATTAAGATAAAACTGATGTGTGTTCTGCATTTTTCTAGCACATTCTATTCCTTGCCATTCAGCATCTGATGTTATAGATAATGAATGTTTCCACTCACATTGTAGGTTGTCTGTAGCAAAGAGCATTCTGATCCTGTTGGATTATGATCCCTGTTAAACAACTGAATTTATGTAACCTTGAAACAATATCTGTGGCCTACTGCTAGTGTAGAAGCATGCAGTTCATATCTTATTACAAGTGCAGTCTGTCTGCATACAGAAAGTGCATTTTGATGGCTGAAAATTTTCCCACCAAAGATCAGTCTTACTTTACTGTGCTGATAGATAAGTTGTGTACACCCTGTACATGTACTTATATGGGACTCAAGTACAGTGTGCCAGGTATATGTCTGACCGTGTCTGAATGCCTTAATGCATGCTGATAATGCCAACATATTGTACTTGCATGTGTTTTCTCTTATTTCCTCCTTATATCTATTCTGTATCCTAGTGAAAAACTCTACCATCACTAACATCCCATTCTTACCCAGTACAAACACAATAATTTTACATGGACATCAGTTAAGCAGATGTTCATATTACTAGGGAAGTCTTACTGCTCCAATTCACAGAAGATCGAATAGCTTTACTTTGAGCAGTCATGAGCATTTTTGTTTCTGCCTACAATAATTTCACTAGGTTCATGTTTCCCATTAGATGTTCAACAATTTTTCTCAAGTTACTTATTTATCAAGACTACCACAATGTAAACTTTTGCTGGGATGGCAGCCTTATAGCCTTCTAGCAGAAGCAATGTCACAGGCTTTGCAAAATGCAGGTCAGCTCTGTCCACAGCTTGGCATTCCATCTGCCTCTTTGGTCTCCCAGTTAAAGAACTTTTGTTAACTTAGCCTTACTTGAACTTAGTGCTATGTTCCTATGTTGCCTTGGGCTTTATCAGTTGTATTGCAGACAGACAGTGGTTCATTGAATAGAATTCATTATTTTTCCCCACAGCTTCTAGTTTTCAGCATAATATTTATTAAAGCTTATGAAACACATTTGCATTCACTCTATGAATTTTATTATCACTGGCTTATGGAAATAGGCATTTGCAGAACAGCACTTTAATGATTTGGATGTATCCCCGTATCAGGGAATTAGACAGAAACACTGGCTAGTAATGTACTCTAAAAACATCCATTAATATTCTCTAAAGCTGATAAGCAAGAAAAAAAAATATTGTCACAATGTGGTTGGTTTGCTGCAAAACACTTAAACATGTCTCTTTTTATTGTTTTTCTTTAAGCCAATAATAATCTGTATTAGCAAAATGTTGAATTTTTTTCAAAGTTAGAAGAAAATGTATTTTGCTGGTGAAACATTTTAATATATTGACTTTCCTTCTAATTAATGTATTGTTTTTTGAAGATAAAATAAATTATCCTGTGTATGCATTTATAAAATATTCACAGTAAGAAATAAAATAATGTGTCTTGTTATTCATAGATATGCCTTCATATCACATTTTTTTTTTTTTGGGGGGGGGGGGCTTTACAGTAATATCCTTCCCACCTTTAAGCAAACCTCTTCAGCTCTGAATTTTAAAAAGATGCTATATACTTGTAATAATTTTTTATAGCAGCTAAAATTTCAAGACGAAAATGTATTTATTAAAGTTTAAGGTTTGCTTGCAGCCCAACAAAGCTAAGAGGTTAAATTAAAAAAAACATGCTTATTAAGCCATGGATTGTGGATCTAGGAAATAAGGTGTTTGGGTATAAGCATTATTTGCTCAGTAAACATAATTACATACCAGAGTGATACAATTCCTAAAAGCAAATATCACACTGAATAATTTGGTAATGACTTAGGGACAGTTCATTTTCTTCTCTGTTTAAAAATGACATTAAGATTTAATGAATCAAAAACTAAATTCAGACAACCAGGTAATATTACCTTTCATTCAAAATACATTTATAAATAACATTGATTTCTTCAACAGTCTTTACTATCCAAAGACTTTGACAGCACTGTTCAGTCTGCATGTCTGATCTTTTTTTTGAACTACAACTTTACTTGGCAGGCACAACTTCAAGAATCTCTCTATGCAGTTCTCAGATACTGCAATTCTTACAGACTCTGTTATCTTGTAAAAGTACTGGCTGTAACAATTTTAGTTGTTTTTTTGGCATACTTGTCTTGTGCCAATATTTAACATTCCTTGTAAATAGATCTGTCACCATTATGAAAAATGTGCACTATAGTTCAGCTGCTTTATGAAAAACATTACCTTCATTCTACTAACCATGGCTTTTATATTCTTATTTCATTGTCATATGTTTTTGTCATAATAAAATTTCTGTCTGCTTTTTTTATTTCCGGCATTTCTTTTACTTTGTAATGATTCTCACCTGTTGGCAACACAGGTAAGACAGGCAATTTGATTTTCAACCTCCATCTTATTACAGCTGGGCTGGAGAGAGATACGACCCTGTGCTGGAATATTTATATTGCCTAAAAGTGCAAGATGCTGATACTCTCAGCTATTCTGATTGTTCTTCCTCATGAGGCTTTTCATCATTTTGGTAGTTCAATCCACTTGCCAATTTGGCTGTAAATAATGTGGACTAGAAGTTATACATCTGAATTCACATTGAATTCTTGAATTTAGTTTTGTGGATCACTGTTATATTTGTCACCATTAAGTATAATCTACTTGAGGCTACAAACTTGTACTAGCTGAGGCTATCAGATTGATGTTTTCATGGAACTTATAACAGTGCAACCAGAATTTTTTTTTTTTCTGGTTGATTTTGACATTGTTCTGCAGACTCAGTTAATTGTTGTATTTGATCCAGTTTTTGCTGTTACTTATAATTGTGCAAACAAGTATATGTTCATCTTTATTATAGTGCTTATTTCCTAAGCACTTTATTTCTAACTACTAACTTAATGTAGTTTAATATGTAACACCCAAATAATAAATTAAAAACATACAATTATTTGCTAAGAATAGCTCCCTCTTGGTAATAAACATTGGTACAAAAACAGCAACAATATTAAAAATGGTGGTAGATAATATAATACTGTTAAAATGAATAATAAGTTAGCAACAATGTTAAAACAGTAGCTAATACTACACAGCCACAAATAAAAGTAATACACCCAGCAAATTCCAGCATTAGAATACAAGATCATCACACACATCATTTTAAAGAAAGGTGATGCAAATTTCCATATAGTAAACAAATGAATTTTGGCAGGCAAAATATAACATAATTTTTTTTTAAATGAAACAAATCAATGGCCCATTAGCTCTATGGAGTGGGTATTGTAGATCAGAGTGTGTGATGTTCCTTTAAGAAGTTTTCCAGTCAGCAGGCACGTACGTATAAGTAGCGAGGATGTGCAACCAAGAGTGCCATTTTGTAGTGAGCTGTTGAGGTGTAAGCATGCATGTGTGTAGTAGTCAGTCAGTTAGTTTGTTTATGATTTATGTTCCAGCTATCCATCCTGATGTGTTTGTATGTAATAAAGTACATAAATGAACACCCAGGTAGTTTGTTTATGATTTATGTTCCAGCTATCCATCCTGATGTGTTTGCATGTAATAAAGTACATAAATGAACACCCAAGCTTCTTTATCTTATTCAGCTATACAAGATGAGCGACATGATGTCAGAAGTGGGATCCAGAGTCAAGACCATGAAGCACACAGTTAAAGTTGGAGGAATATACAGGAGTGGATCATCCCTACTGGTCAAACGACTCACAAACATGTCAGAAATGAATTCCAGGTACTAAAACTCGCTTAAATTATTTTTTATTCAATGAATATAAATTGAAGCACTCAGAATGCTCAAACAAATTTCTAGCTAAACGAAATATCTGAAACAGCAACATATTGATAAAAATATTTGAAATAGTTATGAAAATGTTTGAAACACTATTTGAATCACATAAAATGTATAAAACAAGGAAAGTGACCATATTTGCTATGTGCTACTTTTTTGCATTAACTAAAGCTATTCAAAGTATCCTAAGTGTATAAAGTGTTTGCCAGTTTGTGTAGTATTACAGTATAGTTATTTCACAAAATACACCCATTTCAAAGAATATTTTGCAAAGTACAGTCTTTGGAATACTTTATTGTGCATTTGAACATTGTTACAAGTACCTGATGTGTGTGCATGTTCATACATAATTACAAGGGCCAAATTTGCATTGTGCATAGCATAATTTGTTGGCATGGCAGAAGGATTTTGCAGACCAGCTCTACTTGGATTTGATAGTAATACTGCAGAAAATTGGAGAGTGTTTGAGCAAGAGTATGATATTTTCATACAGGCTGCATTTTCAGACAAGGATACACATACAAAGGCATTTATTCTGTTTAATTTAGCTGGTTTAGAAACCATTGAAAGGCAACATTCATTTGTGTATGCAGCTGCTGTGTATGCAGTGGAGGGGGATAATCACCATATAGTGGTACTAAGTGAAACGAGGGAAGACCCAGAGTTGTTAAAAGGTAAATTTAGAGAAATGTGTAACCCCCAAATGAATATTACAATGGAAGGGCACATATTTTACACAGAGATCAAAAGCCTGGTAAAACTTTTGCATCATGTATTACCGACTTGAGAAATAAGGCTAAAATGTGCAGATTTGGTGATTAGATGATGCAGTGAGAACAATTTTGCTTTGAATAGGGCCATAGAGATTTGTCAAATACATGGGTTCATGAAAAAACACATAAAAGCAGTGGTTTGCTGCTACAGTCATCCATAAAGGGGGAGCGACTACAGACCATGGGAATTATCGCCCCATTAGCCTGATGAGTCTGATATGTAAGGCTATGGAGTGCATCATCATGGAAGTAATTAACAAATATATAGGGAATCTCCAAACTCTAGATCCCACTCAATTTGGTTTTGTGAAAGATAGATCATGCCTACTCAATTTGGTTGACTTATTTGAGTCAGTCACCAGAGCTGTGGATGAGGGCAAGGCAGTTCATACAGCCTACCTTGATCTGGCCAAGGCCTTTGATACCATTCCCCACTCAGGAATTATTGATGAACTCACCAAACTATACATCAACCCCTAAATTACTAGGTGGGTTTCAAATTGGCTCACAGATAGGACCCACAATGTGAAATTTGTGGACTCCAAGTCAAGCTGCTGATGAGCGGAGTTCCACAGGGATCAGTTCTGGTCCTCTCCTCTTTAATATCTACTTCTCAGAAATCCAGGCCAACATGGAGGGACTCTGGCTGACCAAGTTCACAGATGACTGCAAGCTGGGAGCCATTAACTCCCTAAGTGATATAGACATCCTGCAGAAAGGCCTCACTGAGACCAATGACTGGTGCTGAACCCATGGCCTTAAACTTAATGCCAAAAAACTCAGTTCCCACTAATTACCACATTGATGGGAGCCCAGTGAACACTGAAGGCATTATAAGAGATCTGGGGACATAGGTTGACAGCAACCTGTCCTTTGATCAACACATTACCAATGTGGTCAGAAAGTCCTTCTATGTGGCACATCTCATTACCAAGGGTTTTGCATACAGGAAGAAAGAGATCATCATCTCTCTCTACTCTTCCCTCATTAGTTCAATCATTGAGTATAATGCCTCACTTGGCATGTACCTCACTAGACATGTGCAACAGCTGGAAATGCCACAAAAGTACCTCACAAAGAGGATCCTAGGCCTTAAACATATGTCCTACATGGACAGACAAAAAACTTCAGCTATTCTCTGTCTCATATCATTTACTAAGACGAGATCTCTGCTTGACTTACAAAGCCATGTCTGACCCAGCTCTGTTAGAAATGCTACATCTAAAGAAATTCCAATCCCTCCACACCACACACTCCAGAGACCTCAACCTCATTACCACAATCAACAGAACATGCTGGAGGGACAGGTTCATAACCCAGAGACTGCCCATGCTCTTAAACAGACTTCCCATACAAGTCAAGCAGAGCACCTCACTGGCCCTCTTCAAGAGAAATCTTGATGAGTGGAAGGGAAATAGAAAATTCACCCCAGGGATCACTCCAGTGGCTCTACTTGATAGAGGCACTGGGAACTAACGTCGGATGGCATGATGCCAAGGGACTTCAGTGTGCTAGGCTTGTAAAGGCTCCAGGGCCATTAGCCTAATATACACCTATGAACCTATGAAATATGCTTACAAATGAGAAATGCATGCTTCTAGTGCCTTCCAATGCTAAAGTTGATAGTATCCAGCATGTGGTTAAAAGATAAAGGCCTAAGGGTGTGGCAGCTTCAGTCAAACCCTGAACCTTTCTACCAAATTTCAAGGGATGCTCTGTAAAGCGAACATGCTCAGTAAAGCACAAGGGGGAGTCAGCAAAGTCAAAGAATGTTTCCCCACCTAGCCTCATAATCAACTGTCATAATTGTGGTGGTAATCATGAACCTAAAAGAGAAAAGTACTCAGCTTATGGTCAGCAGTGTCACATATGTAAAAAGTGGAATCATTTTCAAAGGTTTTGTAAATCAAAAGAGTTCCATTCTTTAATTAAAAGAGAACATTCAAAGAGACAATTTGATCAACTGTAAAGCTGTGACCCTACTTTTTACGTTGATGGTGTATCTGTGCTTGATGAAACAGCCAATGCAGTAGATTTGTGGTCAATGAATGAAGTATTTTGTACTATTCTGATTAATGGGAGACCCACAGAGCTCAAAGCTGATACTGGTTCAAAGTGCAATGCCATGTAAACAGAAACTTTTGCTACAGTAAGTGTTGGTGAGAAGCTTGATTTGATGAATGTTGCTTATGGTGGTGAAGAAATTCAAACCAAAGGCTCAGTAGTGATATCTTGTTACTCTGCTGGAACAGCTATGACTTGAAATTTTACGTAGTCAAAAGGCATGTACAGTCATTATTAGGCCTCAGAGACAGTTTGAAAATGGGACTGCTTTCATTTAATGAGAAAGTCCATCATATAAGCTCTGACTTTACCCAGATTATTTTTTCTGACTATGGTGATCTTTTCAAAGACAAACTAGGCACACTCCCAGTTGTGTACTCAGTGAAGTTACACCCTGAAGTCAGCTCAGTCATCAGACCAGCATAAAAAGTTCCAGCAGCTATGCGGGGTATAGTCAAAACCGAGATAGACAGAATTTTGCAACAAGTAGTGATTTGTCCAGTAGAAGAAATGACTGAATGGGTATCCTTCATGGTGGTAGCTCATGAGAATAGTTCAGATGATATTAGAATTTGCATTTATCCACAAGACTTTAACAAAGCACTAAAGTGACCACATCATCCAATGTGAACAGTTGAAGAAGTTGCTGCTCTTATGCCAAATGCCACTGTTTTTTTCTGTCTTAGATGCAAAAAGCTCAGTTTGGCAAATTTTGCTTGACCAAAAATCTTCATTGCTAACCAATTTCAGCACATCTTTTGGCAGGTACAGATTTTTGAGAATGCCATTTAGGATACATTCTGACAGTGAAGTCTTTCAGCATGCAATGGAACAATTTTTTTTCTGGCAATCCATGTGCTATTATAGTAGATGATATTCTGGTAGAAGGCAATGGTGAAGTCGAATATGATAGAAACCTCATGAAAATTTTAGAACGTGTTCATGAAGTGAATCTTAAGCTGAATCCACAGAAGTGCAAATTCAGACTACAAGAAGTTATTTATGTTGGTCATTTGTTTACCAGTTCAGGCTTACAACCAGATCCTTCCAAGCAATCTGTAATTCCTGAGATGCCAGCTTCAGACAATGTCCAAGGCCTACTATGTTTTCTTGGCATGGTCAACTATCTAGGCAAGTTCATTCCAGATTCGGGACCAACTTTCAGTACTGCTAAGAGAGCTGACATGCAAAGATGTAGCCTGATCCTGGTCAGAGCAACACCAAAGAGCATTTGATGTCTTGAAACAGACAATTGCCAGTCCACCTACTTTATGATATTATGATGTTCACAAACCAGTAACTCTTTCTTGTGATGCTTTGATGTTTGGTCTTGGTGCAATCACTCTTCAAGTGGGTAGACCAGTAGCCTATGCATGGAGAACCTTAACCCAAACTGAGATGCAATATGCCAGATAGAGAAAGAACTTTTGGCAATTGTGTTTGCATGTTACAATGTCCATGATTATATTTATGGCCAACCTATTCAAACTGAGACAGACCACCAACCTTTAGTCACTATTTTGAGAAAGCCTATGCACACAGCTCCTGCAAGATTTCAAGACTTGATGTTGAAATTGTGAAAGTATAATTTCAACCTTGTTTATACAAAAGGCAAACTTCTTTATCTTGCTGATACCCTATCCACATCAACCAGGAAAAACACTGAACAGCATAACAATAGGAAACCTGATTTTGAAGTCAAGGAAGTGAGAAATGTTTCTTCTTCACATCTTGATGAGCTTATATCTTACAGAGCTTCAGATCCAATTCTTCAGAAGCTCAACCACTTTATCAGTCAAGGATGGCTGTTAAAGCAATTTTGTCTACCACTAGAAGTGCAACAATGTTTTCCTTACAGAGATGAGATTTTGTCTGACAATGGTATCATCATGAAAGGTCCTAAAGTGATTATTCCAAAATTCTTCCAACAAGAGTATATTAAAATCTTGCATTGTGGCCACACAGGAAGTGATTCTACCAATTGAAGGGCGAAAGGACTGGTATTTTGGCCATGTCTCAAGATATTGACAGGGTACTTTCATCTTGTTCTGTTTGTAATAGTACTAAACTGCATCAACAGAAAGAACCACTTCAGCTAAACTAGATTCCTGAACTACCTCGTTCGACAGTAGATACAGACATTTTCAAATGGAATGGTCAACATTACTCGGTATTAGTAGACTCTTATTCAAATTGGTTTGATATTGATCTACTTCCTAATCTCATGTCCAATACTGTCATTCCTAAGTTGATGAGACATTTTTCTGTGCATGGTAGTCCACACAAACTCATTTCTGATAATGGTGCACAGTTTACAAGTCAGTAGTTCAAGAGATTTGCTGAAGCATGGAATTTTATTCATGTTACAAGTATTCCTGAATACCCACAATCAAATGGTTTGTCAGAACGTGCAGTTCAAAGTGCAAAACAGCTGTTAGAGAAATTGAAATGAGACAATACTGATGTTTTTCTAAATCTCTTGAATCTCAGAAACATTCCTCAAGATAATCATCTTGGTTCACCTGCCAGGAGAATTATGTCAAGACAAACCAGAATTACACTACCAATCAGTAGCAATGTGTTGGTTCCATGTGCTAAGAACAACAAAGCATTGAGAGCTCAACTCCTGAAAAAGCGTTTGTCCTAGAAGTCCTATTATAAGACCAGCAAACTGCTCAATCCATTACAAGAAGGGGAGATAGTGAGAATGCAGACAGCAAAAAGTTTTGATCAGATTGGAATTGTAAAAAGTTTGTGTCCAGAGCAGAGATCTTACATTGTAGAATCACAATGGACAGAATTTAGGCGGAACTGGAAACATCTATTACCAGTATCTGAACCTGTATTGCAGCTTCTTGCTTGTGATAAAGACTCTAGTTCTCAGAGTGACTTATCCAGTGTTCCAGTTCCAGAGAACATGCCAGCGGATATCCCTGTTCCTAAGAATATCTCTGAGGGTCCTAAAGCAGATCGTTCACCACTGACTGTCCCTGTTGCTAAACCCAGTCTTCTACATTACAAGAACAGGTCACATTTCCAGACCTTGTTCCAGATACATGGAAACTTGAACATGACTGTTGTTTTATTCATTATTGTCTGTATAATTTGCATGCCTATTCAAATGTCATTAACATTGCAAGACAGCTCACTAAAGTGGGAGGATGTAGATCAGAGTGTGTGATGTACCTTTAAGAAGCTTTCCAGTCAGCAGACACGTGCATATAAGTACGAGCACATGCAAGCAAGAGTGCCATTTTGTAGTGAGCTGCTGAGGTGTAAATATGCACGTATGTAGTAGCCAGTCAGTTAGTTAGTTTGTTTATATTTTATGTGCCTGCTATCCATCCTGATGTGTTTGTATGTAATAAAGTACATAAACAAACACCCAAGCCACTTCATCTTATTCAGCTATACAAGACGAGTGACAGGTATGATGTTTATCTGTTAGCTTATACTTTTTTTTTTTTTTGACTAAGTGGACAGACATGTAGGATCCCTCTTCAGCTACAACCCAAGCATATGTCAAAATGGTTGTACATAATAACAGAGGTCTCATAGTTAACATAACACTGTAGAAAACATACTGGGCCAGATTCATTAAAAGCCACACAATGTGTAGCTATCATGTCAGTGAGCTATTTGGTATTCATTAAATGGCTCTGCCTGATGTATAGAGCCAACAAACACAGATAAAAGATAAAAAAAAAGACTTGCACTAATGTGTAAGTACAGTAGTCTGTAATGTGTAAGGGATCATCTAGAATGTCTGGTCAGGTAACCCTGGCAGTTTCACATGAGGCACATATACAACACTTAGAGCTGTGGTTTCACAAGTTGATGACATTTCAAGGGGATGCAGTAGGATGGTGAAGCTAGCTGTGGTGGTTGCTTGGGCTTACAACACACCCAAACAACCCCATTGATCAAAGTTTCTTAAACTAGAAATATAGAACATATTTATTTTATTTTAGATTTTAGATTTCAAGAATCATTTGTTAGGACACACACCACAGTACACCTGAGGCACAAGGAAGGATCCCGTGGGATCCCTCTATCTGAGCTATCTTCATTTCTGACAGTGTGGACCCCTCCAGTGTTGGTGGTGGCTCTGTAGCTCTGTACTACCCTGTAGCTGGACTTTTTTTAGGCAATCCAGTCACCCAGCGAGCAGCAGCTATCATAGTATCTAGAAATAAGTTCTCCCATGCCCTCTGACAGCACTAAACTTATCAACCCCTTGCTGCCATGCCCCTCCCCTCCGAACAGGCAAAAATTTTCTCTCTCTTTCTTAAAGAAAAAGCTCCATGGTGACATAATGCCTGAATAATGACCTCATTTTCTGCATCAGTGTATGGTGTCTTGTTGTGTGTGGGATCTCTGTACTCATTTCCTGTACTGTATATGAGATGAGATGGAAAACAAACACAATCATTACATATATAAAATACAGACATACAGACAGCTGTGATGTATACTCATTTATGTATGCCATCATGCACATAACAATTTGAAAGTTATTGCTGCCTATAATATCTACAGCAGGTTAGGAAAAAAAATAAAAAAAAAAAAATCATCAACAAACAACTATTACAGTCTTTTTTTCTGATTAATGGACATAAACTTAACTGTGTAAATCATTGCAACATTAACAATAACAATTCAAAATGTTGCATTAGAAATGTAACACAAAACTATTATAAGTGCCATCTCCACTGCTGTGAAGGACAATCAGGTAGAAGTCCACAAAAGTAACAATTTTTTCTTTCTGCTAATACAGCCAAGAATTCCAGACATTCCTACAAAGTTACAATACACTCATATACAATCATCAATTAAATGCAACCAAAAAAAATATAAGGTTGTGTAGCATTCTGTAGCATACGTTTTTTGTAATGCAGACATGGCTATGCCAAAAGAAAGGGATAAAGAAAAATATTTAGATAAAAAATGCTTTTCAGTGGCAGTGCAAGTTACCCTGTAATGCTAAACTAAAAGCATTATCGAAGAAACAGCAACATACCTTTACAATTCAGCACTTTAGAAATTAGATAGTAGGTTCATTGATTAGTAATAGGCTAAGTGCCCTTATGAGACATTTTAAGCCTAGCCAATTACCTCGTGTGAGAATCAAACCCTGTATTTTAGGTCTGTATGTTAAACACTTTAACCATTATGGCAACCTTCCAAAAGCTGTGTTTATTTAGCAGTACCAAGCTCTCTGGATGCAAACAGTCTCCCCAGTACAATACAAGGGCATTAGCTTCATGATTACATTTATATAGTGACAGTCAGCCCTGTGAGCACTGTGAGTATGCAAATGAGGAGTTACATCATTAACATTCTGGGAGACCACAATCTGGACTAAGTATGGGGACTGTGAACATGGTGTAAAGAACTACATGACTGCATGCACATGTCTTAGCAATGCAAGGACAAGCACTGAGAAGTATTATCTGCTAACAGCATGCAGGTACTCTGACTGCAAGAATAATCAGTGTTTCGCAGTCTCCCCTCTTTGATTTATACTTACTGAGGGGGTGTCATGGAGAAGAGACTTAACATAGAGTCTGAAAGTACATTGCCATTTAAGGAGAACAAGATTCCTAACATTCAAATGCTGTCTTTAATTATCATGATTACTGCCCCTTTGTAAAAAAAAATCTTCTTATGCAAAGAAGTATTTTAAGAAGTAACATGGGGATAGAATTACTCTGAAGAAAGTATAGATAAGGAAATTAGGCACCATAAAGAAAGAGAGAAATACACTGGCAGTGTTTACAGGCCTTGTTTAATACTGTGAGTATATGGGTATCCTAACTGTTGACAATATTTACAAACATGTACTATCAAATGAGAAAGGGCAACTTTCATATCTTGTTTCTGTTGCACTTTCAATGTGACTTGATACAATGTGAATCCTGTTTAAAGATCCCATTCCAATTATTCACAACATGTATATATTTTTTTCATTTTAATTTGCATTTGTCTCCACTTGGCAGCATGTAAACAAAATTCCCTAACTAAGGAAAAAAGTGAACATTCTAAGTTAGGCTTCCTTCTGTAGCACAAACACACCTGGAAATGGAGCACTTTCCTCAACACTCTGGACAGTATTAAATGGACAAAAATCCACCTGCTAAACACCTATCTTTGTGGCATAAGATGTAAGTGCAGTGAGATTAAATACAAAAAAAACAGCTGATAATGGTTCAAATCCAGTTAAAAAGAACTTTTACAAAGGGTGTAAGAATCACCTTTATCACAACATTTTGACTGACTGTAAAAAAAAAACTAAGGTTAAACATGTTTCTTGCAAGCAATGTATCAACAATGCTTACATTAGTAATTTTTTCTATTTAACATATATCATTAATGCTTCACATCTAACCTCAAGCTAATGTGTGTCCAACTTCTTAAACATGACAATGGTGTTATTTATTTTAAAATTCACTTGCACCTACATGATGGGCACAGTACTTTTGTTATAATCATCATGATTCATTCCACATCCTACCTATGTGTTTAGGACATGTATGTCTTGTGAATTCTGTATGTAACAAACCCCATGCTACTGCATCCATATGAAATTTATTTAACTTAAATGCTGATTTTTACATAAAATGCATTTCCAGGACTAATTAAAATAACATACATACAGGCCTCACTGAAGAGAATCTGCATTCATTCTGAAATTATTATATATCTAATTTTCACATTTGAAAAGGTAGTTCTCCAGTAGCAATATCACTTAATAAGTTAATTCATGCAATATTTGCATAGTTTATCCCTTTGGTTTTATTTCCAACTAGTATAACAATATTTTAACATTGTGTAAGCCGCAACATCACAATATGTCCCAATTCATCCTGTAGCTCTTTCAAAACTGAAGGATTAAAACACATGCCATTAAGCAGTCCATTGTAGAACACTGGAACCTGTGTCATCTGCTTTCAATTGTTCAAATGCAGTGGGAAAAGCTGTGTGTCTTTGCACAAAACATGTCACCCACAAGATCTGAATTGGGCACCAATTCAGACATATTTTGTTGTTTGACATTTGCAGACATGGCTATTGAGGGAGATAATGGTGCTAAATTTACAACACAAAGGTATGGACATTTGTAGCACTACTTGTGAAGCACTACAGCTGTAGGCTGCTGCATGGGATAACACCAAGTCTCAGTATAAGCCTGCAACTTAGAATAGCTTAGCCAAGACTCTCTGCAGTGTAACTGGCATCCTACTTGCTGGGGAGCAATTTTGCCCCACTATAGTGACCTTAGGAAGTGCAAGCAGGACCTCCTAAGTCAGTGGGAGGCTGAAATTAGGACTCTGACTACCCTCAGTTGTGTAAGTATATTGACCCTTCACCTGTCTTCTGATATGGCATTAATGATCTATCCAGCCAGCACAGGTACTCCTTATGCTTTTATACATATAGATTTTCCTTTAGTATTGTACAGCTGCAAAGGAAATAGCTGCAAGCCATGCAGTGCACCAAGAGAGATTAACTCGCTTCAGAGTATAATGGGGTAAGTGTGACTCAGGTCCAAATTCAAGCCAGAAATTTCTTTTCATTCCCTCAACCACTAGCATCTCGAGCAGGTACATCTCACCCTTCATCTCAAGCATGCATGCCTTCCATTCCCTCAACTACTAGTATCTCGAGCAGATACACCTCACCCTTCATCTCAAGTATGCATGCCTTCCATTCCCTCAACCACTAGCATCTCGAACAGATGCAGCTCACCCTTCATCTCAAACATGCATGCCTTCCATTCCCTCAACTACTAGCATCTCGAGCAGATACACCTCACCCTTCATCTCAAGCATGCATGCCTTCCATTCCCTCAACCAGTAGCATCTCGAGCAGGTACACCTCACCCTTCATCTCAAGCATGCATGCCTTCCATTCCCTCAACTACTAGCATCTCGAGCAGGTACACCTCACCCTTCATCTCAAGCATGCATGCCTTCCCCAGTAACTCTTGCTGCTCATATTGGGCAATGAGAACAGCAGCTTAACTGTATTTGGTTCAGTACCTGGAATCAGCAATTACTTTTAATTATTAGATAAGTATTTATAAAATATTAACAGCAATAATATGTCAAGAAGAAACCAGTTATGTTAATTGGAATTATTAAATTTGAACACATATTTCCTATCCATCATAGGGAAATAAAGGCTGCTATTTGTTGTATTATAGCAGTGAGATCTGTCTATTTTATGGCACATTAATACCTTTCCATCATATATGGATGTGGCAAAGGTATATAACAGTAAATTATCATAATTGTTCATGTATTGCCAAAGTTGAACAATCTGCTGGTTGCATACCTTGCTGCTGAAAAATAAACAATAGCTCAGAGAGGTAGACTGAACACTACACCTCAGCCCACTATACCTCCACAGATGCCAGCATAGACACGCAGTATCTTGGGTTTCAAACCTGTCAGTGTTGCCTCAAAAACCCCTGCCATACCTACTTCAACTGCTTCAGGTAGCTTGGCCCCAGCTGCTAGTGCAGTGGTACCCTCTGGGAACAGTACCAATGGAGGTAACGATTTTGTCATCCAGCAGGAGCTGACAGGGTAGGTGGAGGATATCATGGAGAGAGGCATGTATCAGAAGGGCTGAAAAAGTTCTCTGTTGTGCTACAAAGAGTAAGCTACATCTGACACTGACCCAAGGAGCTGCTGCAGGAGGCAGTGATGGACAGTTCTGAGGGTGAGGAATAAATTGTCTCTGTTTTCAAGATGATATGGGTGCACCTCAGATGTCCCATACCTATTCACAATCATAGTGTCCCCCAAAATTTTGTCTGCATCACCATCGCTATCTGTCTTATGTGTCATGTATGTCTGTGTATACTTCCTAACCATGTTACCTGGCTGACCTTCTTATTCCTAATCACTTTCCCAATACCCCCCCCAAAAAAAATGAAATGATAAAAAAATGGACACATGTTCACCAAAAAAATTAAGACCCATACATAGCTCAACACTTCACCTATGTGTCATCTTGATATACCTGATTTAGTCTAATTGGCCATACAGCATTATTCTGTTGTTGTCACCCATCACAACATGTTATGAAGAAGTGGATATATATGCTGCTATCCCACAACCCTCCTGCAAATTCTTGCATTTTTCTCTTGTGTTCTACTATCTGCTTGCCAATCCCGTTTTCATCACTGTGCTGTCCACTGCTTTTTTACACATTTAGTCTGGTCAAAAACCTGATTCATACAAAACACACATGGATAGAAATGGTCCATGGAAAAGCCTTCACTTTATGTACTCTGCATTTGCATGGAGTTTGGAATAGAGCAGCAATGTTGAGTGGCAGTGAAGGATGTTTAACTTCTTATTACAAAAGCTGATGCTTTCAATATAATCTGCAGCAGTCAGTTTACTTTCACACAAATGTGTTTAAATCTGCTGTTCTCTAGGAATACAGAGTAATGGCAGACTAAAGGCAGTACTGTGAAACAGTTACTGTAACACTTCTTAGGCTGCTGGATGTAATAAAGTAGGAGTTCCTATGTGGCTTGCTGAAATAATTACCCTATTGTAGACTTATATGTTTGCATAGTGTTATGGATTTGATTACAACTATAAGTCAATGCATTAATCCATGACTTTTCATAGTCCTATCATATATTTAACTGCAGATGTCTGTATTTCTGTCCATATGCAACACTTCATTAACATACCATCTGAATAGTGCAGCAAGACATCATTTGAAAAAACATTGCAGCCCCCTATCATGCTTATCTCTTCATGTTTATTGCAGTGTTGTACCCCCTTTTTATCCCTATAGCAAGCACTTTATTATACAAAGCATGATAGATTAATGATAATTTAATAAGTAAGATGAACACACCATACAGATGCTCCTACATGTCCCACAAAACATACTGTTACTATTCGTCTCTGCATCTGTCTCTCTGTTCACCCCTTCTGCTTCATCAAGTTGTCACTGTACTTAAATTGTATTATTTAAATGCTGCAAAATAGTAACTATGTTGTGGTGAGATGAGCTAATGCTCACCAATATAGATAGGTTTTTGACTAATTTCAAAGGTCTACTTCACGTTGTCGAAGGCCGACAATATTGAAGATGATGTTGTCGGCACCAGATTAGTGAAAGCAAAAAACATTGAACGTTTAAACGGAAATCTCTGTAAGTGGAGATTTCCATTTAGTTCAATGTAGTCCGGTCTCGGAGTTGGTATATTGAAGTAGGGTGGGTGTGGGGGGTGCAGCCCCTCACATGAGGGGGTGCAGGGGGCTTGCCGCCCTGTTTTCAAAGGTAAGTTTTCATTTATTTTTGTTTTCAGGCATTTTTTTTTATCTTTCGATGTTTCAGAATTCGATGATATGGTGTCGACCATATCAGATTCAATATTATGAAACTTTGATAAGATAATATAGATTTAATTTCAAGAATTCTAATCCAGTCATTAGCCAAGTGTTACTGACTGTTTGTTATACACTATTCATAGGTTCATAGCTTGGTACTAGGCTATCGGCCCTAAGGTCTATGCAAGCCTAGCCATAACAATTCCCTGGAAATTGTTTCCCACAATATTTACTTCTCTGGGCCCCTGAAAATGTAAACCTTCATATCTGTAAAGCTCTTTCCAATGATGAGAATTAAACCTTGCACCTTGTGGTTGAAAGGCATACACCTTAACCACTGCACTATTTGACTTTTCGTGTGTTTATGTGTACATATTGGCTACATACTGTTATGAGCCACCATTATCCTTCTTCTGTCATTTTGCCCTGCCTCCACCTCACTCTCTCAATGTATCTTCTCTCTTCTATATCATTATTCTTCCACATCTGCATTTGCACAATGTCTGGCACCAGGCAACAGATGCAACTAAGGCTAAATGGAAGTACATGGCTTTTGGCAATACCGTGTCATTTTATTGCCTTAGACTGCATTACTCATTTAAACTTCATGCTACTGTGCTAAGCTATGTTCATTTAGTTTATGTGAGAGTGCATGTAATAGTTGGTGTTGTATCCACTTCTCCTGATAAGAATATATTTAACTATTTACACAGCTCCCTTATCCCATGTTTTACTGAAACATCCATTATGAAACACACTGATGAGGCCATCCTCAGAAAAGTGCACTCTCTCCCCTTAAGAGTCAGACTTTTCCTGTGAATAATATAGAGCTCTCCAGGCTGTGCAATTAGACAGGTAGGAGATTCTGTGCACAATGTGGGAAACCTGTGTGTATGAGAGTTCATGTAACACTTGGTGATGAACTTACTTCCCCTGATAAGAATACTGATGAGGTCATCCTGACAAAAGTGCATTATCTTCTCTTAATAGTCAAACTACTCCTGTTGGGCTTGAGCCTAATACAGTACTTTCTAGATTTCAAAAACAGAAAGGTGATTAGATGCCCAACATGGGAAATTTGTGTGTGTGTGTGTGTGTGTGTGTGTGTGTGTGTGTGTGTGTGTGTGTGTGTGTGTGTGTGTGTGTGTGTGTGTGTGTGTGTGTGCGTGTGTGTGCGTGTGTGTGTGTGTAACATTTGGTGCTGCATCCTCTTCCCCTGAAGAGGATGCATTTAAATGAGGAAACATCTCCTTTATCCAACAATTTTTGAAACACACTGATGAGGTCATCCTGACAAAATTGCCCTCTCTCCCCTTAAGAGTCAAACTTCTCCTGTGGTTCACTTGATTCGATTAAAATTGTGTAACTAGACAGGTAAGAAGATTGGTGCTCAATATGGTGAATTGTGTGTGTGTGTGTGTGTGTGTGTGTGTGTGTGTGTGTGTGTGTGTGTGTGTGTGTGTGTGTGTGTGTGTGTGTGTGTGTGTGCGTGTATGTGTGCACATGTGTGTGAGTGTAGGCCTTACCTGTTAGTTGAGCATATGCTTAATCACTTTCTACTCTGGATAAACATTTTAAACTGCTAGATGACTCCACCATCCCCTAATCCCACAACCATGTCTTTGCAACACAAGGGTGTAGCTAAGCATACTGTTTGTACTCTATTGACTATAATTTGCTCTACCTTACTTAAAGAAACCATGGCTTTTTTTAGGCCATACTATGTCTATAACTGTTTAAATTAATGCTTCCATTAAGACTGTCAATATCTATTTAATGTTTTTAGAGAGAAAGTGATCCAAACATTTATTAAGATGTGTGGGGCACATTTCCATTTCTCAAATGACAGGTGGTTTGTGGGGCAGCAATAAGAGCACACAATTACAACATTATATTCTCTGCTTACACCCCTGGTGCAACACTCTGATTGGGTCTTTTTTTTCTAAAGTGAACTGTCACACTTTAAATGTCAGACTTCTCATGTGGTGCTTGCATTACTTAAACTATTCTCTACAATATGTAAATAGATATGCAGGATGTTTGAATATAGCAGTGCTTAACTTCTGCAAGTCTGTGTGTGTGTGTGTGTGTGTGTGTGTGTGTGTGTGTGTGTGTGTGTGTGTGTGTGTGTGTGTGTGTGTGTGTGTGTGTGTGTGTGTGTGTGTTTAATTCAGGATTGGTTTACATGCATTTGAAGTAGCAAATTTTACAACCCCAGATGGCTGTAAACATCATTTTAGTGGACACATCTCCTTGGCAATACACTGCTGATGTCATCCCTTCATAGATGCTGTATGCCTCACTTTTACTCAGTGTTCTCCTGTGGTGCTGGTGTTGATAATGTGCTGTTATGGATGGTGTAAATGGATAGTTAGGTGGTTCAAATCTATTACTGCTTAAATAGTGTGATTGTGATTACTGTCATATACTGTTGGCCACCTCACAACTATCTTTATGTACACTTCTACTTATGAGATGGATTTACAGTGGTACACTGTTACAGTAGCAAATTCTGGCATCTCCAGAGAAGATAATGTTTTGACCACACAGCGATTATAATGCTACCATTAGTGCAGTGTCTTACAGTTGGAGTGTGAATTCTCCTGTGTTATGTGGCTTTGTTATTGTGCTTTGTACATTGTGCAACTACATATGTAGTATGTATGATGCCAGCTGTGAGTGTGTCTTTCACCCTCATACTGTGTATACTACTGTTTAAATACACATATGGTGTGTAGGTGCTCAGTATTATTGTGCACTTCGACCTTTTGTAGCATAAACATCCAGCTAATAAACACTGGTGATGCCATCCATTGAACTGTCAGTGTCCCATTTGTACCTTTACATGTTGTGTGATACTTGAGATTCAGGATCTAATATTTAGTTGTGATCTTGGGTGTGAGACATTATCACAGCTTCTTGTAATAGAAATCAACATCTATACATGTACACAGCAATGCTTTTATTCAGAGTAATGATGACATGTGATTACATTTTCCTTACATAACATATATAGGAAGCATCATCCTCTGTCATGAGGGAATGAGATGTCATTCTGTATGTTGCTGACTTAGTGCAACAATTGCGGGCACACATACCCCATGCAGCAATAACATGATGTAATGCGTTCACATACCAAGATATCTCAGAACTGTAATGGCAACTCTACCATGGTGCATTCATCCTGTACAATATCATGCATTTTCTATTGCGAAATGCGCATGTTTTCAACATCCACTTTCAGTGCCTGTTAGCAATGTATGGCCTTCTACTATAATGCAAGAATGCCATCCACCACAGTTATAATGTGTCCATTTACATTGGAAGATGCCTGCACCACTGCTTTTATCTCACAGAGATTGTTTACAACACGTACATCTGATCTAATAAGTTAGCATAGGTGGAGTGTTACAGTTGTGTTAAGGCATCCCCTGTGGTACTTCTGGTTCATCCATGTTATTAGTCGGTAAAGTCATCTTGCTTGCTGTTCAATTCCTGAAAGGATAACAATATATGAATGTACTATCAAGTTATTCTTATCCATTGTTTTATTGCACAATGATATAACATCACAGGTTGTGAGTTCATGGTAGAGAAATGGTTATTTAGGGCATGTCATGCTGTAACTGCTCATGTAGCACATGTATAGAGTACTGGCCTGTATAGCATATCTACACAGATAGACTGTGGTTCAGTTCTGGAAGGCTGTGTGTAATACTTGATGGAAACAACTCCCTTGTCAATGAAGCAGTGATATTGTACTGCTCACCACTTTGTGGACAGTAACATGTGTAACAGCTTTCTAGCATTCTGACTAAATCCAGTTGTTCATATTATATTCGTAACTCCTTTCCTAATGCCCTCATTCAGTTCAGTTATTTGAGACAGTAGACAGCCTAGTATAATTGGCAGGGGTTTGAATGTGTTAACATCTCTCAGTAAGACAAATGTGTCAGACATCAGTGGCTTATACACAGACAATGGTTATGGCACACTCAGAGGTCAAGCTTTTTCAGGCCTTACTCTACAAGGTAGGGCATCCATACCTCTTATGACAGAAAAATGCTGTAAGCCCTTCAAGGGTGTTCTTCAGGACATGAACAATATGCACATGTTTGTGACATCCATGACTGATATTTATCTCTGTGATATCTGCCCTGGCATGTGTTCAAAATGCAAATGTTTATTAAGTCATCTGTTGCTCACAGACATTACCTGTTCTCAAGATAATTATGATCTGTATTGCATGCCATCATCTGGATGTTTCTTTATTACTGCAATTGTTTTCTTTACAGCGTACAGCTTAATGGCAGATGAGGGATTCCGTAAACATTTATTACTGTATGGCATGCTGCCAAACCATCCCAAACCGGGATCAGTCCTCTGTTACAACACTTTTTTGTGTGTTGCTTCTGTTAAATTGCTGTTACTTCACTGTTCTCCGTAAATGCACATGAACATGCCCAGCATAACAATGTCTGAGATGTTTGCCTAGTAGCAATGAGAAGCTTGAAATCATGACACGCTTTGACATTTCAGCACATTTGCCAGCAGTATATAACTACACTTTTCCCATTCTCCTCCATATTAATTAATTATGCAGTGTAAAACAATTTGTGTACAACTGCCCCATTTCACTTTCCCTCCTTCAGTATTCTTCACTATACTTGCCCATATCTTTTCTGGGCTACAGTGTATGCTCATATCTGAGCTTTGCCTGTATGCAAGAATTTTGTTTACATTCTGTAATCATGCTTGCAAGCACCTTTCCATAGCCATGAACACTATTGCTGGACAAGAAAAGGTGCTTGTAATTGTGTAGGCATGATGAATAGCATGCATATTCATTTAGCACTGCTGCTCAAAGTGCTAATACACTTACATTATGTAGGCTTAGCTATCACCAACACAACTGTTAATGAATCCCATGGAATAAGTTGTATGATCCTCAATACTTCTAAGTGTATAGGGAAAGGTGCATACCTCTCAACTGTCTAGATTTTCACAGAATGTACAGATTTTTGCTTCATATTTTTGGTTCGTTCTTCATACAATCTGTGGTTTTCTGCCAAGCTATTGAGGATTGAAGTCACTAAATAATGACATACATTTGAGTTTCAGACTTCATATCCCTCAGAAAATACATGCCAACAAAAAGCCTGATATTCTAGCAACTTTCTAAGACCTTAGGAGCAATATTTAAAATCTCGTATTTTTGGGCCTTTGTTACCCCATTATTTCAGGCTTTGTCCAGATTTCTTGCACTAAGAGATTGAGAGGTATAGAAATGTGTATTAACAGGAGGACTGACAGAGTAAAGCAAATCCTGGGCTGCTGAACTATTAAGTTTAATGGAAGACATATTCAAACTGTTCAAAACATTTGCACAGTGCATGTGAAACAAACGCATTTAACAATTTGACTGATGTATACATATCTCAGTAGCAAAAGTATATTTAATATTGAGAAGAACAGTCATTTCACCTTGCTCATTTGCAGTGGCATGTGATTGTTTTGTGAGGGACATATGCCCAGCAAACCTATCTACCAAACATTAATTAATCCGTATGGATACAGAGATATAACTGTCAGACACATAAGTAGAATACTATCTGGCAAGGAGAAAGCTATTAGTGTTAGGATTTCTCAGACCTCTGCATGAGCAAGGCTGGTAATTCCTTTGTTTTCCATACCAATGGAGTAATGATTAAAAGACAGGGCAAGCAGAACTACACTGCTGAATCTGCTGGGACATCCACATGTAATCCCATGTTCTTGGATGAAGAGAATGAGGTACTACTCAAGGTCCTCCATCTCCATGAAGAACTGCACTTTGATTTGCAGACAGCTGATCACCCCAAGTAGTACTGTATCTGGCATGATAATGTAGCAAAAAATAATGCAGTTTTTGGCCGCAACAGCAGTTATGAATGATTCATCTCAGGGCCAATGATATCATGTATGGTGCCAAAGAAGAGCAAAACGTTTGGCATGGGGAATGTGGGGCAACAAGTGAAAAGCCATCATCTGTAACACCTCTTATGAAGATAGAGGATTTCATAACCTCTCTCAGAGGAAGTGGCACTTTTTGCAGAGTCCCACAGTGTTGCGTTGGATGTGGAACAGAGCAGGACAGGCCCTAGAGATAATCCATTGGAGTTGCCCCAGGTATGTAGGCCTATTTTGTCTATCAATACCTGTAAGTCCTTATTAAAGCTGACTGATTGGTGGTATACAGGTACATCAGGCATTCAACATTCACAGCCATCTGCTCAAAGTATGCATTTAAATTACTACATTTTATCTCAACTGTATGCACAGTTCTGGTACTGGGTCATATTTACACTGGATATTTTCTACTTTTGTGATTTCACATGTGATCTGTTTTCTGGCATTAGCAATGTGAAACTGCTTCCACCTGATGTTGGGAGATCTACAGTCACTGATAACGATGTTGGATAAGATCTGGCACAGTCAAAGAGTAGAGAGAGTCTATGTGTTGGACAGGGAGAATGCGTATCCACAGCACAGACCATGGACATAGCCTCTATGCCTGCAGATACTCAGGCTACCCACACTTCACAGGAAGGCTAGGTTAGTAGGGGCACTATTGATTAGGGAAGTATGTAAGCTGTTAGTAAACAGATGTCAAGATCTGCCAGTAGCACTACTGGGCAGAGAGGTCCACACAGGGGGGAGGGTAATGGCCCTCTCTGGAGACATGGCTACTTCCTTTCCCCTGAGGTTAGTATGTTAGCTGCCTCAGTCCTCAGTACAGAAAATGTACAAAGCCATCATGGAGGCACAGGCTGATACTACCACAGCCAAGATGGAGTTAGTGAGGGTCATGCAGAATGTGCATGATAACCTGCAGATGTGCATGTTGTGCATCTATGGCTGTTTGGATATACTCAGTCACAAACTGGAACAAGCAAGGTTTTCTCTGGTTTCAATGCCAGAGGTGAGATGCCATCCACAGAACCAGACAACTACTATGTCCACACATGATAGCCACCATGGTTATGGATCTCCAAAATCCCAGTACCACAGTGGCTGCATTTCCACAGCAACATTTGTTGTGGAGGAGTGTATACCCAGGAAGGAATGTCCTAGTGGTCATGGCCATTGCCACAATTACACAGTTTGTCGCAGTTTTGCCCAGTGTCATTCAGCACACCAGCATATAGCCAGGGCACATCCACTGCAACTCCTAGTACAGGCAGTTATTGTGGGTGGGGGCATGAATTGTATCCTGAATTTTCTGCCATGCATGCCCTGGACGTGTCCAGTAGACTTTGCTGCAGTGCTGAAACTACTGCGTAGGCTGTGTCCCTGCAGAATCACACTCATGGCACCACTGCCCCAGTACATCATGTACACACACACACACACACACACACACACACACACACACACACACACACACACACACACAAACACACACACACACACACACACACACACACACACACACACACACACACTCACACACTCTTATTTCCACTGACACTGGCCCTTCACAAAGCCATTTATCATAAGCAGCTCCACAAATATTCTGAAAGACACAAACAGAATGGCACATTTTACTTTAAAAATCCACATTGCTCACGCATTTCCCTGTGAAAGACTTGCAAACATGCACCCCATTCTCCACATGTGCAAATGATGTTAACCTTGCCCTTCTCTTTGTACATTATTACTTAGTTTGCCTATGTCTGATTGACAGCATGGCCAGTGTATGTATGGGTAAACATAGCCTGGAGCTGGTTTTGCATGCATCACTTTTACTTTACTGTATCTGCTTTACTCTTGTCTACTATGCTCTGAATCAATATAAAAGTCACTCTCTATTTACCAGTGCCATGGTATACTGTGCCTATCACTGTCTGGCATGATCATACCCTGCAGCTGCCTCCTCCACTGACATCTCATCTGATTCAGCTGCCACTGCTACCCCTCCAAGTGCCTATATTGCAACTATATTGTAACTGTCTCTATGTATGATATTTTATAAAATTGCAAACACTGACACTATTTTTGCACATGCCAGGGTCATACTGCAGGGCACCATCTGCTGAATCCAGAAAGTAAAAGCTTGCTTTCAACAGCTTAAACATATGCTCAGTAATGTTTCTTACTTGTGACATGGCATGGTTGTACCCATGGTCTGTTTTATTTTGTGGATTTCTTATAGGTGTCATGACCCAGGATTCTATGGCATATTTGGCATCACCAACAAGATGCAACTGTGGTAAGTAAACCCCTCACAACCTGTTAGCACAGGTGGATGCACAAACATTGTAGACTATACACTGCACATTACAGACCACCTGGCAATTAATGGAGTGATACCCCTAGCTATTCATATATCTCCATCTCAGTTCACCAGGATGGGCCTTTATTTCAAAGTGGGCACAGTCTATGGCCCCAGTACCCCATGGTAATGGGCTATATTACAGAAGTTCTGGATTTTGTTGGTGCTGTCCTCTGTAGTACGTGGGAACCACATATGCTCCATTACATTCTGAAGCATGGCATTGAGAAACTGATTAAGTATTTTCATAATAGATGCCTGGGATACTGCCACTGTGTCCCAAGTAAGTTGTTGAAAGATCCACGTAGTTAATATACATAAAGCAACACATACCTTAATATTCACTAGGATAAGTATTCCACAACTGTTATGAGGCTACAGACCAGGATGACACATATCCAAAGTTCCTTGTATGGTGTCCCTATTCACACAGATCCACAATGACAATGTCATGGACGCTATGAAATGTTAAGCTTAGTCAGATGACCCTTCTCAACCGAGGATGATGACATGACCCATTGAACAAAGTAGCAGTAAAAAGACTCTCTTACAAATGCAACCAATTCTCTGTCAACCCTTAACATTACTTAGTGATTTCCTCAATCCAAACATGAGCTTTCAACTGGGTTCAAATATACAGTGAGTGCACCTCCACTGCTCAGCATTTGTGCATTTCTGAATCACTGCACCATCTTGTATTACATCATTACCATATGCAAATACCCGCATTTTAGTAATGTTGCTCATTACCATGTTATGATGGTCATTAACACATATCACACCTGAATGTGCTTCTTGGCCGGGACACGTTGTGGAGCTTGTATGAATCACATAGACATAGACACTCCACATGGCCACTCATCACATACATTTCCTTACCATAATGTGACAGTTTTCTGAATCCAACCCTTAGTTTGTACACATAGTTGAAAATGAAACAAAAGTAATATGGTTATTTTCTAAATTAATTGTTTGCTTGTGTTAGTTTTGGTAATGCATTCACTATTCTACATTAATATAAAAATATCTGACATATGAATTAATGCTCATAGCTCCAAAGTAAATGCGTTTGTTCTCTTGTTGGAGTACAGGCCCTTTAATAAAGCTTTATGCATATACAAGTCATTGCTCCATGATATAATAATAATCTTTACTACTGAAGAGTTTATTATTTTAGTAGCTTTATCAATGCTGAACTTGAGCTCACGCTTTAAAATGTCTTCTTTTATTAAAAAGAAAAAAAATGCATGCACTGGCAGTACATTTAAGATTTTTTTTTTGTGTTACCACCTTGGATGTGGCATGGAAAATTACTTTCCATTTTAAAAGTGTGGGAAAGCATGGAAGAACAAACAGAAAACATGACACGTGTCTATACTAATATTAAAACTAAAAAAGAAACCTTTTTTGGTAATATGGTCAGCTGGAATTTATATATATAAGAAGAGTATAACCAAAAGTAAAAAAAAAAAACAGACACTGCATAAAGAGAGTGCTATAGAAGAGCAAGCAAAATGAATAACTGCTCAGAAGAAATTATTAAACTTTCTAAAACATCTCAAAGAGACTGGTAAAACATTATTTATAACTGCTCTTTATAGTTATAGGTACAGAAAGAGTTAAAGAAAACATAAACAATATAAATGCATAAACATGGAAAAAGAATAGGAAAGAAAAGCATATCCAGAAGAGGTGGAACAATGTCCAAAATATACAGACCTTCTGCCATTAGTATATCACAACCAGCTACAAGATGTGCGACTGTCTCCAATTCTTTTTCAAAACCTACTTTTGTCTACTTCTCCCACATTTTCAATGGACATTGTAAACCAATGTACACATAGTCCACTATCTTGGGCTGCCAGTATTAACCTATCATCTTTTGGTTTAAATTCACCTCTCCTTAACCATTCCTGCATTTGATCCTGATCAACATGGGGTTGTTCCAAGAGTTTTCTGTACTTGCAACTATATTTATGAATTTTCCACATTTCTTGCCTTCTCATCTGATTCTTCACCTTATATTCATTCTTTTGTTTTTTTTGACATATTCAGTTGCTGCCTGATTTTTATCTACTTCTGGTTTGATTTCCATTTTGACTTGACACCAATGTGCTTCTGCTAAACAAAGCAGGGAAGTCATCTTAGATTTATTCTCCTCATATTTTAAAACTTTCACTATGTTTTGGTCTTGTGAGGTCAGCAGGTATGTATGCAGTCCTATGATTACAGATGTATACATGTAATCAATTTTGAGGAGGCCCATATCTCCTTCAGAATGAGGGATATACTGACTTTATGTACACTGATATTTTGTAAATCATTTGATAAGCATGAAGCATCCTTCCTGTTTTCCTATCCAACCAAACCAATACCTTTTGGGGCCAGTCAATCACTCCAAAACTGTAAGTTAGGACAGAAAGAGCAAATCTCTTTGTAGCTTGGACTTTGCTGGTAAACAAACATGACACAGTAACCCACAAGACTTACATATCTCACTTTGTCTTATTTGTGAACTATGGGGAAAATGTTTGCGAATTGCTGTCAATCCCACATGTACATACAATGAAACTCTTGTGTCAGTAGCAGTAAGTTAACTGAAAAATGCATAAATGTGACACACAGGGTCACAATGTATTGGGCTTAACAAGAATTTGGTGCACTGCATGTATAGGAGTGCACACATGCAGATATAAGGAGTAGCACACCTGCTCACATGCAGCAATGTTTAAATTAAGTACAGCATTTTATGGACATCAACATGAGTACTGCATGTTTAATGAGGTAATGTGTGTCATGTTAGCATAACAAAAAATGTCACATAACATCTGCATTGTACTGTTGGATGTGTATTACATAAGCATGGCAGCAATATGCTATGCACATACAAGAGTGCCTGTACAATACAATTATTTATACGTCAAATACCATGGTGTCAGCAGTTCACAAGTGGACCACACAGACAATACTATCCTGAGGGCTACCCTGAAGGTGATGAACATCACAAATGATCTTGAGGGCTATTTCAATGAAGGAGTCACACATGGCCCACACCATATCCTGGAAAAAATTCTCCTTCAGGTCCCTCATCTGAGTCTGAAAGATTTCAGGCATAATCTCCCTGATCTGTTCGTGAAAATTGTCTGCCTGTGGTGGTAGCCAACATCTTCTCTGGGTGCAACAGGGATAACAGCATGTGCAGGTCCAGGTCTCTCCTCATCTTCATCATTGGCCCAATCATGGTTATCATCCTCAGGCTCTGAGTACTCGGGCAGTGGTGTCACATGCATTTCACCTGGCCGCTGTATATAAACCAATGAGCAGGTCAAGGGTAGCATTATTTTCACAAGTACAACAATAATCAACACTTAACCATCTATTTTGACTGCATGAGTAACAACAGAAACAGAAATACAGTAAGTATCAACAATTAGAGAAGCAATCATGCACAGCTGATTATTAACTATGATTACAAATGGTTCATTCTACAATACGCTTGCATTAAAGGAAAGTTTTTTTGTAAAAGCTTTTTGTTATACAAGAGAAGATTATTCTTTCAGAATATATTTTCAGGAGATGTGACCCCTGTAAAAGTGGGGATAGCCACTCATATTACATGTGATACAAGCATTAATGACAAGTCAGACTGGAAAAAAGTTCTGAAATAATGTTTTCTTAAATAGCTCCAAATAATTTGAGCCTCACAAAGGCAGACACAGCCTCCCATATTTTGTGTGTTAAAAAACAGACTTATAAAGACTGTTGATAGCCTCCAAAAAGCAGGCTTTTTCAATGTTCAAAGTATAAACAACTATATTTTGCTGGACCTTATAGTGTTTTCTTAAATATAGTTCTGTAGTGGTAACTCATGGTGTGTTGTCATGCTTTGGGTGTTAAAAATAAAAATAAAAAAACTTGTAATTAAGAATCAGGTTCCACAGGCTGCTGAGCTGATAAACCCTCATGGGACTTTCAGGAATATTCAAATTAGGGACTAAACTCTAACATTTTGGATTGGCTCTTTGTTTTATCATCTCCTAGAATTTTCTCCAGTCAGTTCCCCTGAATCCTCCTACCATTGTCTGTAACTGCCTTTAAATAACCAAACTGTTGAATGTAATATATTAGAACAAGAACACTTATCCATCTACCTACTTAACTGCATAAACAACTTGAAACTTGATTTTATCTGGACTAATCCTTTGTACTCTGTTACATATATAAAAAGAAAGAAGAACTAGGGATCATAAACATCACAAAGTAAATGAGAGAGGAAACAGAAGACAATTGCCTTTACAGCTGAAGAATAAGATATATATGAGAAATTGTTATTGTTCACTGGACTCCCTCACTGTTACTCCTCCTTCCCCCTCTCTGTCTATGTCTCTTCTATCTCTCCCATGTCTGTCTGTTTCCCTCTCTCTATATATAAACACATATATAGATACATTTGGCATATACATTTTATACACACACACACACACACACACACACACACACACACACACACACACACACACACACACACACACACACATATGTATCTATATCTATACAATGACAATTATTTCTTTAAATAGCATACCTGAAATTTCTGCACTAGACACACTTGAGTTGACTTACACATCAGCAACAACATCAAAGATTTAGTGTGAACCCTATACTGAGCTGTCTGGATTTCTGACAATGGGCAGGAACTCCTCTCCTTCATTTAGTGGTGGATTGATAGGAGGATCATCCAAATAGCTATTAGTTAATGGACAATTGCAGTTGCCCAGTGTCTGGCCACCATAATCATATCACTGTCCTTGTGCTTTGTTTTAGAATATTTATGTACATGGTCCCCCACTGCCCTGTGTTAATGTTATTTACACTTGTTCCCATTTAGGATCACTGGAGGACTTTTCAGTCCTGTCTCTCTCATTCTAATAGGTATGTCCAATGGTGATGTTGGGCCCGAATGGTCACATCAATGATGGTTTATTAGGTGCAGATGTCTTTGGCACCATAGCACCATAGCCCTGTTTGAGAGGAAACATAATAGGAAAGAAACAATCCATAGGTAAAAAAGTGGTTAAACCAAAACAATATATATGAATGCATACACCAATCATACACAAAATGCATGAAATACAAAGGCTTCATATGAGTAGATACAAGATAATACAGATTTCCTTTCCATAATGCAAAGCAAAAAATAACTTAATAATAAATTCATAGCAAAACAACATTTTTGTCACTCTGTAGTACACTGCATCATTTACAAAAATAATGTACACCTGTCAAGTAAAAATGGTTAAAATTTTTTGTTAGATATCTACTTCCATGGAGGGAAGCCAGGTAGATATTAGAGCCTTAACAAAATTGTCAGAGCTACTAATGCAAGAACCCATGACCTTGATAATAATTAAAACAGCAGTCTTCTGAACAAACTGGTCAGCGTTCAAGGTTGAAATTTCCATAAAACTGTCATCATTATGTAAAAAAGTACTGCATTGTCAATAAATAACTGTGGTATATATGCCCATGTCAGCAGCTACTAAGAATAATACAGACAGTAAACAAAATACTTGTATTGTGAAATGCAGTCCATACCTAATGTTAGACTACATCCCTTTGTTCGTAACAGCAACCTACCTTTGCAGTAAGTCAGTTGTGACAGTAGCAACAAGTTTTCAAAGCAAGTAGCAGTAAGTAGTGGTATCGTGCTCTCAGGATCCAAACAGTCTTTATGGTATAAGGTCCTTCCCAGCACAATTACCTTTATATAGAGAAGATTCAGCCCTCTCAGCATTTTGTGTATGCAAATGAGGTGTGAACTCCTTAGCATTCATGAATTTCCCAATCTACACTAAGTGCAGAGAATGTAAACATGGTGGAAGGACTTAGATGATTGCATGCACATGCCCTACCGCTGCCAGGACAAGCACTAAGAAGGTTTAGCTGCTAAATGCTTGCTAGTATGAATGATTATTCTGCTTGCAATATCAATTAGTTTTTCACAGTCATCCCTCTTTGATGTACACTTACTGATAATGTGTCAGGGAGAGGGGACTTATAAGCCATTTTGTAACTATAATTTACAGTCCTAACATTTATATGAATTGTTATGACAACAGTGTCTGCCTCCGAGTACAATTGCACCTGCAATTTGAAAGAAGTAGATTAATCAGTGAAACATATATGAAATGCAAGGCAAAGCTCATAGCAGTCTTGTTAGAAAATCATAGATATGGGATTGATTTTCAAAAATAAAGAAAAGAGGTGTAGTGTTCCAATTTTTCATTTTACATTGTGTGAGTAAGGGTTTATCTTCTCTGTGGTCAGTATTATACTCATCCACACATCTAACTACAAATTAGACAGGGCAAAAGTCAGTAATTTGTTCAGTTGCACTTGGTAATGTCAAGTGATACTATGTTGCATCTTGAGTATATGTAACTTCCTTTCTCTATTCACAGTCTAACTACATGTGTGTAGCACATACTGGTAAGAATCTGAAGGGTGTCTTGTGAACATCCTGGTGTCCAGGAGTTCTTATTCAGAGATGGTTGTGTTTGTGTGAACATAATCATGTTTAAGCAGCATATGTTTATGTAGAAACACAAGAAAGTTGAGAAAATAACAGAACTGCACATTTTAAGTACTTTTTTAAAATAATATGCAATCTATTCCAGTAGCTTTTTTTTCTGTTCATCATCTGTAAACCATTTGGCACTGCAACTCTGAACTGGTAACAGTTCCTAGCAGTGTACTACAGTTCACTGCTTAAGGAAAAAAGTGAAAATTTTAATTTTGTTTACCTTCTACTGTGCAAACAACCCTGGCAGAGGTGCCTAGCCATCAGCATGGATAGAACTCAGTGAAGAAAATGCACCTCTTAGGTAACTGTCACTGTGGTTCAAGGAGTAAGTGCATTGAGCTTGGAGAAAAAGGACTGCTGATGCATGTTCCAAATCCATTTAACTGATAGTTTTACAGGGGGAGGGTCTGAATACATATTTACATGCATTTTGTTATATCATTGTATTGTTTAAAACTCAACTACTCTCAGTATTGATAACCTGTGATCTGTTTTTGTCCACTTTCAGATTATTTGGCATTAACTACAGTTCTGAAGATGTGTACCAGAATTTAAATTTTTGATGTGCAAGAAGATGTGAGAAGGATGAATGTGTTACAGTAATACACTTCTTGCTCTGGTTATTGCAAAATATACCAATTGATTGAATTCATTTTTCTGTCAGCTTTCTTTCTCTGTCATTTTTTTTATTCTGGTGCCTTTTGCATTTGTGTTCTGCCCAGCAGTGCACAAAATGGTTCACTTCCTAAAGAAAAAAGTGAAAATTTTAATTCAGGCTGTCTACTGTAGTGCTAACAAACCTGATGGCAGTGTGCAACAATCAGACCTCTGGATGGTACTCCATAAATAAATTCCATACTTCAGGTAGCTTTCCCTGTGGCACAAGGTATAAATGCATTACTTTAAAAGAGTGATGCCAGCTAACACAGGGTTTGAATCTAATTAACAGATACTTTTACAGAATGCCATTTGCCACAACATTTTCTTTACTAATGTCACATTTAATGTACATGAATACAATAACTATGCTTATTGCAAAAAATGTATAATTGATGTTTGCTGTAGAAGCCCAATATAATGTATGTAAATTATGTTAAACATGACTTGTGACATATTGACATATTGGGAGGTAGGCACTGGTAAGACTGAGAATTTCCACCTGAGAATTAAACTCCAAGCAATCATAATTATAACTATCACCATAAACAATATCAGTGTTTAATATTGGAACATGCCTCAGTAGTTTCAGCATCACACATGGCTAAATCTCACTGCCATTTTAACAGCTTCTGTACTTCTTGTTTTAATCAGGGGCAATGTGTTTGTCAAGTCATTGCTCTGTTTCCAACTGAACAAATGCAGTTGGCAAGGTTGTGCATCTTTGTGTACGAACTGTTACATGTGAGATCTAAAATGGGCAACAATTCAGACCCATATTTCTAGCTTGACTGTTGGAGACATGGCTGGCAACAAAAGGAATGGTGTTCTATTTAGAGCAAAAAGGCAGGGGTTGAGGAATCCAAGATATTTGTGACACTCCTCTTTCTCTAGAAATAAAAAATAGACACCTGTCCCGCAAAAAAAGCCCATCCAGTACATAGCTTTCCACTTCACTTATGTGTTATCTTGACAAACATCATTTGGTCCAATTGACTATAGAGCATTATTCTGTTGTTGTCACCCATCCCTGGTGGGGTAACTCTCCATAGTCATGACATAATGTGTACAACACTACATTTATGTTGTGCAGAAGTGGACAACTTTGGTACTCTTCCACCACCCTCCTGGAAATTCCTGTATTCATTCTCCTTCATCATGCCCTCTGCTTGCCACCCCATTTTAACCACTGTCCTAGCAGCCCCTTTTTCATACATTTAATCTGGTCAAAAAATAGAACCATATGCAACCCACATGGCGAGACAAGACTCATGAAAATTCTTCACTTTTTGTCCTCAGCATTTATTTGGAGGTTGACATCACACACCAGTGGTGATGGGTGGTGAAAGCCATTTAACTTGTATGACAAAAGCTGAAGGTTTTAATTTCAGCTGCAGTAGTTCAATTACTTTCATGCAACTGGGCTTAAATCTGCTGTGCTATGGTAATACAGAGTAAAGGCACTTCTGTGAAAAAAGTTACTTTAACAGTTCTTAGGCTGCTGGACATAATGCATTAGAAAATCCTATGTGGCATTTTGAGATACTTCTCCTGTCTGTAGACTTACGTTTTTTGCATACTGTCATGGGTTCAATTACAGCTGTAGGTCTAATTCTTACTTCATGACATTTTGTTTTCCTATCATACAGCTAACTGCAAACATCTCTATTTAGCTTACTTTACAATATTTCAGTAACATAACATTTGTATAGTGCAGCAAGAAAGCATTTGCAACAACATTCCATCCCCAAAAGGGAAACTTAGTCAGACACCCTTATGCCTTAATGTTGGCTGCACTCCCCTACCCCGCTTGTTCTGTATAGCAAGTACTTTATTGTACAGTGCATGACAGCTTGATAATAAGGAAATAAGTAAGACTCCCACAAAAAATACTGTTGATATTCCTCTCTCCATCTCCCTCTCTCTCTTTCTCTCTCTTTTTGTTCACACCTTTAGCTTCAGTAAGCTGTCACTGCCCTTCAATTGTGTGATTTTAAAGTGTGCAAAGTAGGAGTTCCTTTGTGGTGTTGTGAGATAACGCTCATATTTGTAGAGAAATATTTGCATATTTTCAAAGGTTCTAAGCCCCTTATTAGCTAAGTGTTACATCTTTGTGTACAAACTGTTACATGTGAGTTATTAGCCACCATTATCCTGCTTCTCTCACAAGATACTTGGTCCTTGCTTCTTTCTCTCTTCCTCTCTATGTACCTTCTCCCTTCTGTGTCATTAGCCTTCCTCCTCTGCATTTGCTCAATGTTTGGCACTGAGGACCACCTACAGCTTAGGCTAAATGGAAGTACACAGCTTATGATAAAATCTTGTGGGTTTGTGCCTTCGGCCACATTACTCTGGTACCCTTTGCACTACTGTGCTTAGCTATGTTTAGCCAGGCTAATCATTAGTTGAACAAGCTGAAGAGATGAATGTACAGCTTACAGTTGTCATGAGGATAAGAAGAGTAATACATACATTCTCATTTTCTGCAATTTGTTGTCATATTTGAAGTTTGAGAAGTAGGAGCTCATGTTTGAAGTGATTAGATAATACTCAGGTCTGTATATTTTTGATGGAATACTGTCAAAAGACATATGCCAAAGAGCTTCTGAAGGTTTATCATGACTCCTGTGGGTGTAACTGTTGGCTACACATTTTCTTAACACACCATCATCTTTCTGCTGTATTAATGCACTTGTTTGCTATCATGAAGACTGCCTTGTACAGATCTTGCCTAAATAACTGTGATCATAAAGGAAACAGGAACACAATACAAATATGTGTAGAAATAAACCATAAAATGATCTCTTAGTATGCCTGTATCTGTATTCCTGTCAACAACTGTCCACCACTTCCCACCACATCTGTGTCATCAAATAAACCTCCTTGATTCAAACCTGTTTCCAAAAGTCATGTTTTCACCAGCAATAACATACTTAGTCATTCATGTTTCTTATAATGCACCTATTGCATACATATAAAGATTGAAGACCTGGAACTGTCATGACAAATGTGCAAATCCTGACACCTGAAACATGACCATAACACATATCTGTTTGCATTCCATCAGATTCAGACATGGTTTCATGTGTGTACTGCTTATTTGCGTGAAAGTCAGCACAGACCACCATAGACTACTGCTAATTCTCATTCCAAGTTCAGTACTTCAGGAAATGATTATGCATGCATTAAAACATTGCCATTAGCAATGCAATTCAGCTTGCCAGCACTGCACTTTGGGCAAGACAGTAAAAAACTATTTACAACACATAATTCTTTGTTTAGGTTGTCCAACATCTGTTATGTCTTTACTGAATTTTGAAAACAAGGTATCTAAATTTCCGAGTGATGTTGACTCAGTTAAGTAAATCTAATAATGTATGTCTGAACCCCAGTGGTTACACTTGTAACTGTGTTACAATGTTGGGCAACATTTTCACACATAATCCGTCACTGTTACTGTGAAGGGCATTGTCACATTTAGGAAGTGTCTGTATTGTCAATGCACATTGTGCAAGCATAAGACAAGACTAGTGACAGTAACACTATAAATGTTTACTATTTCCATGCAACCATCCCAGAATGAACTGGCAGGAATGCTTCACTGATAATCCAATGGTTTACAATTGTGATTGTCATTGGCTTCCCATACTATTTAACAGGTACAAGACCCTCACAGCTGCATGCTGTATAATGCAATGTACATGAAGGACAGTATATAAATTAATATATTACATAAATAATATGTCACATGGGACAAGCACACATTACTCTTCCACACACACCACACACCTGCATTTATCTGAATACACGTGATGCACAGTTCCATCTATTCTAACCAGTGAAGTTTTACTAATTACAAATTTGCATTTTCATAGTGGTAAAGTCAGACTTCTCTTGCTAGGTTGTATGAATAGATAGGAGGATCAAAGCTCACTGTGGAGATCTTTTGTGTGTTTTTTGTGTGTATGGCTGCAAAATTAGATACATACAGCTTCCTAGACAGATGTGCTCTATCATTTTCCAGTCAGGGGAAACATTTAACCTGGGAAGTATTCCCCCTTATTCCACTTTTACCACAAGCATCTCTGCAACACATTGATGAGGTCAACATGTCCAAAGTGTACACTCTCCCTATAAAAGCTACTCTTCTCCTGTGGTGCTTGTGGCTAACACAATGTTCTCTAGATTTTGCAAATGGTAGGTAGATGGTTAGAACTGAACAGTGATGAAGTTGTGTGTCTCTGTGGTTCTAGTGGCATGTAATTAAAACTTTACCAACAGACGTGCTATCTACTTGCATTTAGGAGAAAACTTTTAACTTTGGACACAATTCCCCCTGCAGTTTATTGCAATTTAAAGACAAAAGGGAACTCTCTCCCCTTGAGAGTCAGGCTTCTCCTGTAGCGCATGCAGCTAATACTGTGCTCTCTGAATTGTGTGACCGGAGGGTAAAATCTCACATTGGAGACTTTGTATGTGTTGGCAAAATATTGGGTACATATAGCTTCTTGAACAGACATGCTGTATCAACTTCCAGCAAGTCAAAATATTTAACCTGGACAAGTATTCCACCATTGCCTTATCCCAGTTTTACCACATGCTGCAACATGCTGATGAGTTCATCAAGTCAAAAGTGCACTCTCTCTCCCCATAACAGTCAGACTTCTCCTGTGGTGACTGTGGCTAATATTGTGTTCTCTTGATTGTGTAACTGGTTAGCCATGTGGTTTGAACTGGATAGTGGTGAACTTGTATATCTGTGTGCTTCTAGTATCATGGAAATAACTCTTCAACAAAAGATGTGCTGTGTTCATGTCTACTCAGGAGAAAACTTTAACTTTGGACAAAGCTTCCCCTGCAGTTTATCCCAGTTTTAACACAAAATTCTTCTCTGCAATCCACTGATGAGGTCATCCTGTCAAAAGTGCACTCTGTCTTACCCTTAAGAATAATTCTTGTTCTTCGGAGCTTGCAGCTAATACTGTGTTCTCTAGATTTTATAATTAGATAAGTAGTAGGTTCAAATGTCAAAGTATGGAACTTGTGTGTATGGCTTCAATGTTCTCCTGTGACATTTGTGGCTAACTCTGTGTTGTATAGATTGTGTAAATAGATAAGTAGGTGCAAATAGATAAGTAGAGTACTTGAATTCAGCACTGGGTAACTAATGTGGCTGTGTGTTATCACATACAATTGTGTCCGTTAAAACAACCCTTATGTAAACTTCCACTTGGGAGCTATATTTTCACTGGCACAGGATTACCCTATAGATTTGTATTATCCACAGGTAAGAAACTGTTTTGGAAACACAATGCTTATATCATGCTATCAAAAATTAACCACATCATAGTGGTCGTATGAGTTAGCATGTGTTGATGGCTGTTGAAACTGTGATCTATGGATTGTGTAAGCACAGAGGGAGGAGGTTTAAATACAACAATAGTTGACTACTGTGCATGTGTGCATGTCTGTTGTGTTGTGTAGAAAATGCATCTAATGCTTGATGAATGTGTAGCTCTGTAGTGTTACTGTGCAGTTCAACCATCTTCATACATTTTTAGAAGAACTTCAATGCATGAAAGAATTGTGATGTCTTCCATTCAAATGTGCACTTGTAAAAGAACTCACATGTTGTGCATTCAATTCAGGCAGTGTTCCATGCCATGTGATACTAGTTATTCTGTTCAAATCCAGCCATTATTCCTTAGACTCACTTGTGTCAGTATGTCTGTGAAAGTGCAGGTAGGTCAGTATTTTTCAAAGTGCAGGTAGGTAACAATGTTGTCAGCCAGCTATCTGCTGTGTACATGTATGGATGGGGATTCCTATTACAATAATTTCTGCTCATTTTTCACACAGAAATGCTTTATTGGATAATGATGAGGTCATGGAATGTTATTTGGCTTTCCCAGGAAAACTACTAAGGCTTTTTCTGTGGTATGAGGACATGAGACTATTGTATGCCATTGTATTAGTAAGGCATGTGATGGAATTCATGATTATCCACACATTGTGCATGATTGCCATTCTTTCATAAGAGTGACAAATGCATTATGTATCACATGTGTTTAGGTATACCTAGCACCAGGCAATGTTGTGTGACAAAGAAACATATAACAACAATATTTAAAAAAGTTACAGGCACACATATCTCTTGCAGCAATAACATGATATCACAGCTTCAATGACCCTAATATCTCACAGTTGTAGTACTAGTGACACTGTGGCATGTTCAGTCTTTCAAATATCATGCAGCTTCCATCATTACAGTAAGGTGCTCAAAAACCACTTTAACTAACTGCAAGCATTGCATGTCCTAAAGCTGTTTTGCATGAATGATAGCCAAAACTGTTATAATGTGTACAGTTACAGTGGGAGAAACCTCCCAGCCCTTTTATCTCATGCAAATTACAATGCAATCATATGATGTAATGATTTCACAGATATGGAGTCTCATAGCTTTGTTAAGGCTTCCACTTTGAAGTATATAATTCAAACACGTCTGTAGTTGGTGAACTTGCATAGCTTGCTGCTCAATTCCAGCAAAGGGCAACATGCTATGAATGTACTAACATTACACAAATAACACTGCATGGAGTTATTATTCTGAAGTTTTATTTTAAAGAAAGAAATATCAACTCATTGTGTAATATCCTGCTAATGAAACAGTTGCTCTACGAATGTCATGTTGTGAGTACTCCATCACATGCATTCAGTAATGAGTTGTATGAGTTTCAAATCGGGGACAATATTGTTGAACATAACAAGAGGAACAGTTTCCTTGGCCAAGGAGCATTGATATTGCAATGCTCACAATTGTGTGAACATTAACATAGTTACCTCCTTGTCATCAATCTGACAAAATCATATTGTATACATTATCCATAAATTTCCTTTATTACTTCATACATTAATTTAATTTATTTGTGACAAAATCTATTGCTATGTCATGTGGCAGACACAGTCAATACACAACTCTGTAGTATGTGTAGTATGATAGCCATGGGTTTGAACCTGGTAACATCTGTCTGTCATATAACTGTGTCAGACAGCAGTGGCTTAGGCAAAGGAAGTATTTATTATACAGTCAGAGGGTAACATTTTGAAGGCATCAACCTCCATGGTAGGGGATCCATACCCACTACAACAGGGAAATGCTAAAAGCTCCTCAATTTGTTTGTCACAACACACATACAGTATGCCTATTTCTGTGGTTTCGCAGGTTGATACTCATGTATCACCCTCTATTGTAAAGTATCCATACCCATTACAATGAAGAATTACTGTAAGCCCTTCAAGTGTGTACATCATGATACACACACTCTGTACCTACGTCTGTCGTGTCACAGATTGATGAGCTTTTTTCTGATATCTGTCCAGGCATGTGTTCAAGTCTGTCAAGATGCAAATTTTGAGTATGTCATTGATTGTATACAGGCATTACTTAACTTCCAAATAAGAATGGAATGTATTACATGTCTTTCTCCAAACATTTATGCATTATTGAAATTATCTTCTCAATAAACAGCTTTACTTGACATTTGGACTTACTTAATATGGCTTCCTCTATGGCATGATACCAGATCATCATAAAGTGTGACTGGGCCTGTGTAAGAACACTTTATTGTGTGTTTCTGTTGTTTACATGCTGTTATGGTAGTGTTTGCTGTAATATCTTGTGAGCATGTCCAATATAATCTTGTATTAGATGCACTCCTTTTGCAAATGGAGACCTTGAACTACAGCTATATTATCATATATGTGTTTTTATTTGTCAAGTGCATATTTTGATTGCTATTATATTACTGTTTATTATGCATATGTATATACAGCGGTCCCCAACCACTGGGCTGTGGACTGGTACCGGGCCATGGATCATTTGGTAACAGGCTGCCAGGCACAATGTGAAACAAAAATGTGAATGTGTGTATGTATGTGTATGAGTGTGTTTATGTGTCTGTCTGTGTGTGTGAGTGAATATGTGCATGAAAGCATGTGTGTGTGAAAAATGAGAATGTGTGTATGTATGAGAGAGAATAAGCAGTGGGATCGAGTGAGCCATTATTTTACTCTCACTACACAGACCTTTTGCTGTTTATCGAGTGTAAAATAAAACTAAAAAAAGTGTGCATGTGTCTGCTTGTGAGAGTGAATGTGTGCATGAAAGTAAAAGAGTCCATGTGTGTGTGTGTGTGTGTGTGTGTGTGTGTGTGTGTGTGTGTGTGTGTGTGTGTGTGTGTGTGTGTGTGTGTGTGTGTTTCTGTCTGCATGTGTAAGTGAATGCATGGATGAAACCAAAAGCAAGTGTGTGTGTGTGTGTGTGTGTGTGTGTGTGTGTGTGTGTGTGTGTGTGTGTGTGTGTGTGTGTGTGTGTGTGTGTGTGTGTGTGTGTGTGTGTGTGTGTGTGTGCGTGTGTGTGTGTGTGTGTGTGTGTGTGTGTGTGTGTGTGTGTGTGTGTGTGTGTGTGTGTGTGTGTGTGTGTGTGTGTGAAACAGAGAGAGATCAAGAGAGAGTGAGAACAATGTTGTGTGAGTAAATGTGTGCATGAATGCAAGAGACTGTGTGTGTGAGAGACAGAGAGAGAAAGAGAGAGTGAAGAGTGTGAGTGATCCCTGACAGCAGCAGCAATGAGGTTTGCACATCTCTCAACCATATCACTCAACCTCTTGCACAATAAATCTGGACAGCTCTCTTGTCTACCTGTTAGAGCAAAAATATGGACAAAGTCACAAATCATGGGGGTACAATGGACCAAAAACAGGTACACTTTTTAAGGGGTCTGTATTATTTCAGAGAATGCTTAAAATAGCAAACGCTGTTTAATCGACCCATTAAAGTCGAAATTCCTAAATCTTGAACACACAGAACAGCAATTTTTTTCACAGGGAAAAAATTGTTGATCTGTAAAAAAAAAAATCAAAACACAAAATCCCCCCCAATGTAGGGGGTGTGCCCCCCACACCACTCCCTACTTAAATATACCAAATCCAGGATCGCAGTACAGTGGAGGAAATGGCAAAGTACCAAACACAGCCCAGTGATTTTTTTCCCTGGGAAAAAAAATCACTGTTCCTTGTGTTCAGGTTTTAGGGATTTCAACTTTATTGCGTCTATTAAACAGCATTCGCTATTTTAAGCGTTCACTGAAATAATATAGACCCTTTTTAAATATTGCTTTTACAAACTTTGAAAGTTGATAGAATAACAGGTTTTGCATTAACATGAATTTTTCTGAAGGATTTGAAGTCTGCAATTCAATTGCCTGTCATTATTTATTGATTTCAGTCCTCAAAGTTTTGCCAGAGATTTGTCAGAAAACCACAATTTTATGAGAAATAGACCAAAAATATGAGGCAAAAATGAAGGCATTCTGTGAAAATCTGTACAGTTGTGAGGTATGCTGGACAAAACAAAATAATGACAGATTTTAAAATTGCTCTTATAATCCTAGAAAGTCAATAAGGTTGCCATTAGGTTTACATACCTCTCGACCATAGTAGATCAATGTTATGCTGTTAAGTAGAATGTACATTTTTTTTTTTTGGTAATTAGTGCCAATTGTCTTTTTATTGTACTTTGGAGCTTTTCTCCTCAGGACTCGACTGAAAATGGATTTCTAGTCCATCCGGGCCTCCCCCGCTTAAGAAATGTCAAATACATGAATAAATAAATATTATAAACTTTACTATCTATGCATGATGACCGATCTGTGGAAAATGTTCTTACATGAAACCGGTCCTTGGTGCAAGAAAGGTTGGAGACTGCTGCATGCATATATATACTGATATACTGTGTATATGTATATATATATATATATATATATATATATATATATATATATATATATATGTGTGTGTGTGTGTGTGTGTGTGTGTGTGTGTGTGTGTGTGTGTGTGTGTGTGTGTATGTGTACATGAGAAACAGGCAGGTTGTTGAAAGTCAACTTGTTGAACCTGAAAAAAAAAGACGACAGAGCTGATCAAAAATCAACTGATCCAAAATAGCATCTTTGTTTCTGTGCAAAATCTTGGAGTAGTGGCTATTGGGGAACTTGGCCTTTCTCCACTGTAGTGCATTCTCAGATTTGGTGTATATAACTAGCAAGGATGTAGGGTTCAGGGATACTTGCCCCTCCACAAAAGTACATATTTTTAATTTTTTTTATTTGATCTAATCACTTGCCATTTAATATTTTGCATTTTTAATGGATGGTCATACATCCTTAAATATAGATAGATAAATGAATAGATAGATGAGTTTACAATGCTATATCAAAAACTCAAATAATTGAATGTTGGGTGACTGAATGGAGCTGATTGATCACCTGCCAATCAACTGCCAATCAAAAACAAAAATAATTTTAACACTCTACACCTAAAGAGATTGTTTAACACTTTTTTACTCTGTGTGTAACTAATCACAATGAAATTGTATAAAAATTTTTTGTACGCTGTTTTATTATTGTAAATATTGTCTTGTAAAATTTTGAGCTGTAACTGGGGCTTTTCTCCCCAGGCTTCCACTGAAAATGGGTTTCTGATATATAAAAAAAGAAGTAAAATGTTATGTCACTTAATATCTTAGCACTAAATGTTAGCTTAAAAACTGGCTAAAAGACATGTGGCTGTTTTAGATACTTGAAGCAAAATAAAGCAAATATAACAAATCTGCCACAAAATCTTGAAAAACTAAATTCTCATTAATACAAGGTATTGATTAATTCACCATTTACTTCTAAATAAGAAATGTTTCAATTTTATGGAAAAAAAGAGGCTGTGGTAATGTCAAAGGAATGTATAAAAGTAGCAAGAAGGTGCACCATGAGCCACAAGAGCTGGAATTAAAAATTCTCTCTCCAGTTGGTAAAAACCACATTTAATATAAAAAGAAAACAAACAGGTAGACTGCAGTTTAGGAGTTAGCGCTTTCGCGTTGGGATCAACGCTTCATCAGACATAAAGGCAGTCAAATAACATCCATTTAAATACACATAATGACATCACTGCCTATTCAAATCAGCGAATCAAAATGAAGACAATTAATAAGACATTAAACAAATGAGGTAGTAAAATACACAATAAGGTATTCAATAAAATATCATCATGCACAGTGGCTAATGCCTAAGGGGTCTGCTAGCTAGGAATGGCTTAAGTGCTAGCCTGTCATTTAGCCCAAACCTGTGGGCTTGCAATTTTAGTATCCATTTACCTTCCCTCTCTTCAGTGCGATTTTTAATGTTACCCAATCTGCCATTTTTAAAAACTAACTCTAAAACCTGAAACTTAAAATTATGAGAGTGTCCTTGTTCTATTACGTGCTTGGCTAAGGCATTGGTGATATTACCCTTTTCAATGGCATAGACATGTTCCCTAATACGTTCACGTAAAGATCTTGTCATTCCAACATAAAAAATCTTACATAATTGACATTCAGCAATATAGACCAAATTAACAGATCTACAATCAGAGTAATGCTTAAAATTGTAGGGACGTTTTGTTTCAGGGTGTATGAAACAATCAGAATTGGATATGTATTTACATTGGTTGCAAGAATTGCAAGCAAATGTGCCTGTCCTGTTGGAAGTTTTAACATTCTGATGTCCCCTATCATAACAAAGTAGTCTATTAAGAGACAACATATTTCTGTAGGCAACTCTCTCATCAACCAAATTCAAAATCAAGGTCTCTCATCAACCAAATTCTTGATCCTTTCATCCACCATTAAAAGTCTCCAATTTTTATTGAGAACAGTTAGAATGTGATGGTTCCTATTGGTAAAAGGAATAACAATCCTATTAACAGTGGATGTGCTGCTAGTCTTGTTAGAATGTACATGGGGATATGATCTATTAATCAAGGGAGCTCCTACATCTTCTCTGAGTAGGTCACCCATGGAGATGTCATCAAGGACTTGTGTTTGGTCATAGCCTCTAGACATAAAATTCTTGGCTAGTTGTACTTTATGTTGATTGTAAGCAATATTTTGGGACGTTAGTTTCGAAATCCTAATGGTCTGGTTCTTAACTATGTTTTGGTGAACATGCCTGGGATGCATGCTATTCCGATGCAATAAGTTGTTCTTCCAACAGGGTTTCCTAAAAAGCTCAGTGTCAAAACCATTGGGTCCCTTAATAATCTTAACGTCTAAAAACTTGATCTCATTGACTGAGTGGGAACATTCAAAGCAAAGAAAATCTGTTGTCTCATTCAAGTAGGTTGTAAAAGCCAACAATTGTTCAATGGTGCCACCCCACAACAAAAAAACATAATCTAGAAATCTATTGAAGTATTTAAGATGTTTCATATGCTCAGAATCAGTAGTGAAAATGTGTGTTTCTTCCCATTGTGCCAACACCAAGTTGGCATAGGCGTTGGCACAAGGGGTGCCCATCGCCACTCCTTTAGTTTGTAAATAATATTTCTCATCATAACAGAGAACATTGTTCTCAAGAACAATTTCGAGGAGAGACATACACCTAGTAATTATATTGTTTGGTAGTTTTTCTGAACTAATAATGCCCTGATGTAATCCATGCCAACATCATTAGGTATTGATGTGAATAGAGACTTCACATCAAGTGTGACTAATATGTCATCAATATCAAAAAGGGAAGATTGGCTATATATAGCTAAGTTCTCTAAAAAATGAGATGTGTCTCTTAGAACATGCTTAATGTCTAGAACGACAGGTTTGAGTAACTTATCCAAATAAATGGATGAAGGTTCAGTTAGCCATCCTCGACTAGATACAGTTGGTCTTAGGGAGGGATTCATCACGTCTTTATGAATTTTGGGTAGACCCCTAAATGAAGGAACCAAGGGTTTATCAACCAACAAGTATAGATACAAATCCCTATCAATAACATTAGTTAACATTAAGTCATATAGACTAGCATGTACTCCTTTGATCAAGTTGTTCAAATTGTGGTTGTGTATAGGAAAATATGTCTCTCTGTCTGCCAGCATATATTCCATTTTGTCAGAATAGTTGGATTTGTTCAAGATGACAATGGCTCCACCTTTGTCAGCTTGTCTAATGACTATTTTGTCATTACATCTCAGGTTAGCTAATGCTTGTTTTTCATCAGATGTCATGTTATAAAAGTTTGATTTAGCCTGTTTGTCATTGTACAGATCAAATAAATCAGACTCACAGGCCTGTTCAAAAGCCTCTAAAAGGGGGTGTTGTTGGGGCATAAAAGTAGATGGTTTCTTAAATGGCATGTAAGCAACATTATTATTGCTAGCATCCTGACCATACATTAATTTTAAACCCAGGTTCCTTGTAAAAAGTTTAATGTCAACAATAATGTCCGTGATGTCATTACAACTAGAGGGTATAAAACCCAACCCTTTATTCAGAACTGAAAGTTCATGGTGGTTCAAAATATAGTTAGAAATGTTAACAACTAAGTTCTGGGTCTCAATACCTTCTTCGTTTGTTGTAAAGTCTCCTCTGTGCTTTTCCTTTTTACCGCTCTTCCTTGTGGAGACCAAGTCCTCCTTTCGGTCGGTTTGTATGGTAGTGGAAAAGAAGGCAAACCATCACCCAAGCCAAATACTTTGTCCTCTATCGAGACGACAAACGGATCTATCGAGAGTTGTTTCCTCTGAACATCATTCGCCTTCTGGCCAAGAGGTATATCCAGAGAAGGTTGTACATCCAGGTTAGCGTTGTTCTCAGCATGTACTTGGGCTTCGACAACAACTCGACGAGGTAAAGGAATGACTGTGGTATTATGCGTGGCATCAGGCGCAAGATGTAGAGATGAAGTCAACTCATGAGCGCCTTCTGGTGAAGTCATCAAAGGGGAAGGTCTCTTCTCGGAATCGTTATGTGTACTCACCGGATTTAAAGGTGTACGCTCAGGCTTATGAGAAGAACTGCTTTTAAAGGGAAACTTTTCACGGGGCCAAGAGAAGACTTGGCCTTTATGAAAATCCAAAAAATCTCTCTCAAGCTTCCTTTTTTTATCCTGCAATGACGAGAAATATTATTTACAAACTAAAGGAGTGGCGATGGGCACCCCTTGTGCCAACGCCTATGCCAACTTGGTGTTGGCACAATGGGAAGAAACACACGTTTTCACTACTGATTCTGAGCATACAAAACATCTTAAATACTTCAATAGATTTCTAGATGATGTTTTTTTGTTGTGGGGTGGCACCATTGAACAATTGTTGGCTTTTACAACCTACTTGAATGAGACAACAGATTTTCTTTGCTTTGAATGTTCCCACTCAGTCAATGAGATCGAGTTTTTAGACGTTAAGATTATTAAGGGACCCAATGGCTTTGACACTGAGCTTTTTAGGAAACCCTGTTGGAAGAACAACTTATTGCATCGGAATAGCATGCATCCCAGGCATGTTCACCAAAACATAGTTAAGAACCAGACCATTAGGATTTCGAAACTAACGTCCCAAAATATTGCTTACAATCAACATAAAGTACAACTAGCCAAGAATTTTATGTCTAGAGGCTATGACCAAACACAAGTCCTTGATGACATCTCCATGGGTGACCTACTCAGAGAAGATGTAGGAGCTCCCTTGATTAATAGATCATATCCCCATGTACATTCTAACAAGACTAGCAGCACATCCACTGTTAATAGGATTGTTATTCCTTTTACCAATAGGAACCATCATATTCTAACTGCTCTCAATAAAAATTGGAGACTTTTAATGGTGGATGAAAGGATCAAGAATTTGGTTGATGAGAGACCCCGTGTTGCCTACAGAAATATGTTGTCTCTTAATAGACTACTTTGTTATGATAGGGGACATCAGAATGTCAAAACTTCCAACAGGACAGGCACATTTGCTTGCAATTCTTGCAACCAATGTAAATACATATCCAATTCTGATTGTTTCATACACCCTGAAACAAAACGTCCCTACAATTTTAAGCATTACGCTGATTGTAGATCTGTTAATTTGGTCTATATTGCTGAATGTCAATTATGTAAGATTTTTTATGTTGCAATGACAACAAGATCTTTACGTGAACGTATTAGGGAACATGTCTATGCCATTGAAAAGGGTAATATCACCAATGCCTTAGCCAAGCACGTAATAGAACAAGGACGCTCTCATAGTTTTAAGTTTCAGGTTTTAGAGTTAGTTTTTAAAAATGGCAGATTGGGTAACATTAAAAATCGCACTGAAGAGAGGGAAGGTAAATGGATACTAAAATTGCATGCCCACAGGTTTGGGCTAAATGACAGGCTAGCACTTAAGCCGTTCCTAGCTAGCAGACCCCTTAGGCATTAGCCACTGTGCATGATGATATTTTATTGAATACCTTATTGTGTATTTTACTACCTCATTTGTTTAATGTCTTATTAATTGTCTTCATTTTGATTCGCTGATTTGAATAGGCAGTGATGTCATTATGTGTATTTAAATGGATGTTATTTGACTGCCTTTATGTCTGATGAAGCGTTGATCCCAACGCAAAAGCGCTAACTCCTAAACTGCAGTCTACCTGTTTGTTTTCTTTTTATATTAAACATGGTTTTTACCAACTGGAGAGAGAATTTTTAATTCCAGCTCTTGTGGCTCATGGTGCACCTTCTCGCTACTTTTATACATTTGCATTTGTTCTTGTCTCTGAGGGTGCTTCACCTGGCAGGAATTGCTTGTACTTTTTGTGAATGTCAAAGGAATGTTTGCTATGTCAATTAAAGAATATTCATGTCTCTTTATGCTATGTATTACATACCTAAATTTGGTATGATCCATATTCTCGCACTTATGCCTCTGATGGTCAGAGACAGTAAGTAAATCAACCCTATATAATTCAAATTTTTGTGTCACATTTGGGTTGCATAGTCAGGCTTATAAAGGCCCTAGTGGCCATTAGCCTCGTATGCATCAATGAACTTGTGTGAACATTTCCAAACTTTATTCAGATCTCTTATTTAACAACAGGAAAATGAAATTAGGGGTGTTTTAATTGTATTCTAGAAAAATGAGACAATAGGAATAGCAACAAGTTTATACTAACAGCCTCAGCCAAAGCATTAAAGAATTGGACAAATCTGTCAAACCTGAAATACTTAATATATTTAGAAATTCAGACTCTTTAATATTTATTTGATATTCATATTTTATTAAAATTTTGATTAATAAGACATTCATTTAAAACTAACATTTCTAAGACTGAATTCTTTAAAGTAATATATTGTCCATTTCCAGACCATAACGTATTGATCACAATGATAACTACTTATCATTGTAAATTATCTGTTATCAATAGAATTCTAGCAGGCATATTGAAATTGGATGAACTCATATACTGGTTCAAGAACTAATTAGAAAAGTTTATGTCAGTTAATAATTAGAGTGAAGTAAATCTCACTATTCTTTGAGATACATTAAAATCTAATGTACAAGTTACAATTTTCAAGTAGTGTGTGTGAAGATTGGGGAAAGATGGGCGAAGGCTGCCAGCTCAGTCAAATAGAATTTGATACATAATTCTATTATTTGTATAAATAAATGTAAAATACAGGCTTGTGTTCTTAAATTAAAGAAAACACTGTAAAATGTGAACTTCAAGATTGTTGCAACATTGCCATCTACTGTAAGGAAAATCAAGCCAAGCATTTTGAATATTCTTTGAAGTTACAATTATCTGAAAAATGGTACCGAAGTGGCTAGCTGAACACATTCTTTATATTATCTTAATTTAAGGAATAATTGTTAGAGTATACATGTGAAATGTTTTTTATTGTTGTAATTTCCTGAGCAGGTGCTAGCTTACTAAATAATGCAGTTTGTTTGCCTGGGAACTCCAGACTAAGTGTCAAAATTATGTAATTTGGGAGGGCCTTAGCAGAGCTATTTGTTAGTGTTTTAAAAACTATTGTATAGTGAGAGACTGAAAGCATTTTGTCTTGGACCATCAACCCAGCACTGCTTGCTCTTTATTTATAGCACTGTGTTTTCTCTTAAGAGCAGCTAAAGATTAGAAAGTTAGATTAAGTGTTTTTCTTTGACATCAGACTTGTCCTACTGTATTGTTTTAAGTTTCTGTGTGATCTCTGAACTCTTACATATCTCTGTGGTGTAGCAGTATTGTCTTGTGTTTTAATTATTATTATTATTAAATATTTTAAAAACCTTTACCTGTGGCTGGTTTGTATAGAGAGGTAGGCTCTAGAGTACATTGCATATTTATAGAGTTCATTGTAATAGGCCACTCTAAAATAAGCCTTAGACTGAATAGTCACATTACCAATTGGATAATAATATTGCACAGTAATAACTGGACACCCTTTCAAGGGCCTTTGGGTAGCTGATAATATTAGCTGGTGGTGGCAGGAATTACTACCGTATAGTCTGGGTAAAGGGGCACAGCTAGAGAATCTGTGGCAGCCTTTCTCAGGAGTGTTTGTGAAGTTGTATAAATACTTATCACTTCCAAACAAGCATACCTGTCTCTCGTCCACCAAAATCACTTCCAAACAAGCATACCTTTTTGACGTTTTTGGATCTGCAATTTTGTAATAATAAAATTCTGCATGGAAGATATCCTGGGCTCTCACTTTGCACCTTTGAGTTTATTTTTGTATAAATACTTATCCCAAAGTGTGGGTGTGTGTCAGCTACCTGAGCAGGGACATGAAGCACTGGTTTGACAGAGACAGTACTGGAGGTTATCTTGCCAGCTAGGCTGAGATCTGGACCCTATAGCTGTGCCAGTGGGGAGTCTTATTGGAAACCTCAAGAGCAATGGAGCAACCAGCCCCAGACTGACTGTGACCTCTGTGTGCACTTTAGGGAAATTGTACTTTACTGTGTGTATTAGTTATCCTTTCCTCTTTTAGGAGACAACCTCCCTGGTGTTAGTGGTGAGGATTGAGGCTCCTTGATTGCTGGGCCAGGGCATGGCCATCACATAGTGATGGCAGCGATTGGGATAAGATATCCTCACTTGTGGTTTGCATTGGTGTGGGTAGAGTGAATCCTGTAGCTTATGTACAGTGATCTCTGAAAGTGTTTTGTACTCTAAATCAGCCACACAGAGTATACTCAGAGTTCAGATCATAATTGTTCTATTTCTTTTGTAAGCCTAGTTAGTCAGGGTGAGCAAGCAGCATGTCAGCACATGAATATGGAAAGCTGACAAGGAGCCATCTGATGGAGATGTGCCAGGCTAAAGGACTGGTGCATGGAAACCTCACTAAGGCAGACCTGACTTGAAGCCTTAGTTACAGCTACATCAGAAAACAGCATCCAGGAGTACAATCAGACTGGCAGTGGAAATGCAATATCCTCAGAGAGTGGACAGCTCAATCTTTCTGTGAAGAACAATCAGACTGGCAGTGGAAATATAATATCTTTGGAGAATGGGCAGCTCAACCTTTCTGCAGTAGACTTAAAAATCCAGCTGGAGCTAAAGAGACTAGAGTTGGAAGCCAGGCATTTGGATATAGAACCCAAAGAAAAGGACCATTAGAGGAAGCATGAGAGGGAAATGCTGACTCTTCACTAGAGTCATGGAGATAATGGGGAGGGGAGTAACTGGACCCCAGAAGCACAACAGGTCAGTAAATTTCTTCTGGAAGTTAAAGAGGGGGATAATTTTGATAGTTTCATTCACATGTTTGAAAGGGTATGCAAACAGTATAGTGTTGACCAAAGGGTCTGAGTATAGTTCCTGACCTCCTTACTCCATGGGAAAGCTGTAACTTGTATATAACAAATGCCTGACTCTGTTTTGATTATACTGCTGTAAAGAAATGTCTGTTACAATGTTTAAAGCTAACACCTGAAATGTATAGGAAAAGGTTTCGTGAGCATAGACGCAAGGCAGATGAAAATGTATGTGAGTATGTTGTTGAACTGAGCACTTATTTTCATAGCTGGGTGAGTGGATGTTAGGTCACCACTTTTGAAGGGCTGGCAGACCTTTTGGTGAGGGAACAAGCCCTTAGCTCTTTGCCTGAGGACATGAGGATTTGGTTAGCTCATAGACAATGTGCTACTTAAGATGAGTTGGGGAAGAAGGGAGACCTATACCTGGCCAGCAGGGCAGCCCTGCACAGGAAAGGGACCCCCAGTACTACTCCTGGGTCTAAAGGAACCCATGGTGGGCAGCACAGACTACCCCAACAGAATCTGCTAGTAGCAGGGGAAGCCACTAGTCCAGGTACACGTCCAGGAGCTAGGGTTAAATGTTTTGAGTGCAACCAGTGGGGCTATGTGGCATACAGGTGTCCACGGAGGTAAGGTGGGGAACCAAAGGTGAGGGAGCCAGTAAGTGGGAAAGAGAAAATACCAGTAGTGGGTTGTCTTGAGACAACCAGGGTATGGCACTACCATCCTGCAGATGTCCTGAGAGTGAAGGATTCGGATGAGGCAGTACCATGTACTTATGCAGTTATACGCAGTGAGGCTAAGCGACAAGCATTTGGGTCTAGTAGCCTGGGGGAGACCCAGACAGACTGCATACTTGCAGCCAGGACTGCTGAGGTGGTTACTTCAGGGAGTGAGCTACGCTGTAGCAGTGAGACTGAATGTGAACCACAGCTGCTTGTGGACACTGATGTTTCCTTGTACAGGGTAACTGCAAAGGTAGAGGTGAGTAGTAGTACCCAGGCTGACAGTGGGGCACCGCTGTCAGAGGATGCCAGACTTCCAGTGGAAGGGGAGCTGGGAAGGGTTACAAGGAGAAAGTTGAAACAGGCTCTGCTCTCAGACCCTACATTGCAAGGCCTGAGGCAGGTAGCTAGGCAGGCATCTGATTTTCAAGGGAAGGGGGAATCTGTATATAGTGGGACAAAGGGTTACTATACAAAGAGTGGACCCCTGAGGGAGGACTAGAAGGAGAGAGAGTACAGCAGTTGGTAGTGCCTAGATCTTACCATCTGGTGCTTCTAGCCATAGCCCATGATATTCCATTTGCAGGTCACATGGGCATGACATGTACAAAGAGATGCAAAACTTCTAATGGCCTGGAATTTCCAGAGATGTAACAGGGTACTGCAGGACCTGTGAGCAGTGCCAAAAGGTAGGCAAGGCAGGAGACAAGGTGAGACTGCCTTTGATGCCTTTGATTGAGAAGCCATTTCAGAGGGTAGCTATGGATATTGTGGGTCCTCTGAGTACCCCAAGCTCCACAGAGAAAAAGTATATCCTAGTGGTAGTGGATTATGCTACACAATCCTCTGAGGCAGTGGCTTTGTCCTCCATTGAGGCAGAGAAGGTGGCAAATGCTTTGTTAGAGATTTTCCGCAGGGTAGGTTTCCTAAAAGAAATACTGACTGACCGAGGTGCCAATTTCATGTCAGACCTGCTGGCTTGTCTGTGGAAGTCCTGTGGAGTGAAGCACATGAAGACTATCCCTAGACTGGTCTTGTTGAGAGGTTAAACTCTACAATCAAGTCCATGCTATGGGCATTTGCAGATCAGTTTAAGAGGGAGTGGAACAAATATTTGCCTCATTTGTTGTTTGCTTACAGCGAGGTTCCCCAGGAATCCACAGGTTTTTAACCCTTTGAGTTGCTGTATGGGCATAGGGTGAGGGGAACTCTAGATTTAATTTGAGATGAGTGGGAAAGTGAGTGTGAGTCTCACAAGGAGTCTGTTGTGGCATACATCATAACCCTCAGGACAAGGCTTAGGGAACTCATGGTCTTGGCCCAGGAGAACCTGGTAGAAGCTCAACAACAGAAAAAGGTGAGGTATGACAGGAATGCTCGAGCTAGAGAGTATGCTGTGGGGCAGCAGGTAATGGTTCTCATTTCTGTCAGACACAACAAGCTGCAATCAGGTAAGTGATGTTAATTACATGGTGGAAGTGCTAGGCAGATGGCAGGGGCACAAATTGTACCATGTTAACATGATGAAACCATACCATGATAGGGAGGCCCTTGTGTTGAGCATTTGCAGTGGATTGCAGGAGGAGTCTGAAGGAGATCTAGGGACTGATCTCCTCAGTGAGGCTCGGGCTGACACCTTGGTGGAAGGGGTAGCAATGTCCCAGCAGCTATCTCCTACCCAGGTTCGAAAAATCCAAGCAGTGTTGCAGGAATTTGGGGACGTGTTCACTGGGAAACCAGAGTGCACCCACCTGAGGAAGCACCAGGTGGATTCAGGACCCCAAAGGCCTATTAGGCAGGTCCCTTATAGGGTGCCTGAGAGAGTCAGACAGACTCTGAGGGAAGACGTACAGGAGATATTGGAGCTAGGGGTGATTCAAGAGTCCAACAGCCCCTGGGCCTCACCAGTGGTGTTGGTGCCAAAGAAGGATGGCAGCACCAGGTTCTGTGTGACTTACAGGAAATTTAATAGTTACACAGGGTCAGACGCTATCCCATGTCTAGGACAGACAAGGCCCTAGAGCAGCTGGGTGGGGCTACGTATCTTACAACCATTGATCTTACCACAGGTTACTGGCAGGTGCACTTGACTCCCAGTGCTAGAGAGAAGTCAGCTGTTGTGACTCCTTTTGGCTTGTATGAGTTCATAAAGATGCCCTTGGGGATGAAGAATGCTGCAGCGACTTTTCAGAGGCTGGTGGATAATATCCTAGCAGGAGCAGGAGAGTTTGCCCTTGCTTACCTAGATTATATTGCCATCTACAGCCATTCCTGGCCAGTGCACCTTCAGCATGTCAGGGAGGTGCTGGGCAAACTACAGAGGGCATTGTTGACCATTAAGCTGAGCAAATGTCAGGTGGGTATGGTAGAGGTCTCCTACCTAGAAAATAGAGTGGGGAGTGGTAAGATAAGGCCAGAACCTGCCTAACGTGGAAGCTATTCAGGCATGGCTAGCACCTGTTACCAGAAAGCAGGTGAGGGCATTCTTAGGGACAGCAGGGTATTACAGAAAGTTTGTCCCAAGTTATAGTACCATAGCTGCTCCCCTCACAGACCTGACAAGGAAGAACAGGCCAGATAAGATAGTGTGGACCCCAGCATGTGAGCAGGCATTTCAGATGCTTAAAGAAGCTTTGGGAGGACCCCCTGTGTTAGCCAGTCCAGATTACAGCAAATAATTTGTTGTGCAAGTGGATGCTTTGAACCATGGGGTGGGGGCTGTACTTTGCCAGATTTCTTCAGAGGGGGAAGAGTACCCAGTGGTTTATCTCAGTCATAGGCTCCAACCCAGTGAGGAATGCTATGCAGCTGTAGAAAAGGAATGTCTAGCTATAGTGTGGGTATTGCAGAAACTTCAGCCTTATCTGTTTGGAAGAAAATTCACTGTAATGACAGAACACATCCCTCTAATATGGTTAAACAGAGCCAGTCTGCAAATTGGTAAGATGGAGCCTGGGGTTGCAAGCATATGATATGTCAGTGTAGCACTGCAGTGGGAGTAGCAATGCTAACGCAGATGGGCTCTCAAGACAAAGAATGGAGTGAGGTACCCTCAGATAGACCTAACCTTCTCAAGTGCCATTTCTCAAGGGTCACTTGAAAAACTAGCTTGAGTTCTCCAGGGGGAAGAGATGTGAAGACTGAGGAAAGATGGGTGAAGGCTGCCAGCCTAGTCAAATAGAATTTGATACATAATTCTATCATTTGTATAAATAAATGTAAAATACAGGATTGTGTTCTTAAATGAAAGAAAACACTGTAAAATGTGAACATCAAGATTGTTGCAACATTGCCATCTGCTGTAAGGAAAATCAAGCCAAGCATTTCAAGTAATCTTTGAAGTTACAATTATCTAAAAAATGGCGCTGAAGTGGCTAGCTGAACACATTCTTTATATTGTCTTAATTTAAGGAATAATTGTTAGAAAATGCATGTGAAATGTCTTTTATTGCTGTACTTTCCTGAGCAGGTGTTAGCTTGTTAAATAATGCAGTTTGTTTGTCTGCAAACTCCAGACTAAGTGTCAAAATTATGTAATTTGGGAGGGCCTTAGCAGAGCTGTTTGTTAGTGTTTTAAAAACTATTGTTCAGTAAGAGACTGAAAGCATTTTGTCTTGGACCATCAACCCAGCACTGCTTGCTCTTTATGTATGCAAGTAGGATTATAGCAATGTGTTTTCTCTTAAGAATAGCTAAAGATTAGAAAGTTAGATTAAGTGTTTTTCTTTGACATCAGACCTGTCCTACTGCATTGTTTTAAGTTTCTGTGTGATTTCTGAACTCTTAGATATCTCTGTGGTGTAGTAGTATTGTCTTGTATTTTAATTATTTATTATTAAATATTAAAAAAAAATACCTGTGGCTGGTTTGTATAGAGAAGTAGGCTCTAGAGTACATTGCATATTTATAGAGTTCATTGTAATAGGCCACTCTAAAATAAGCCTTAGACTGAATAGTCACATTACCAATTGGATAATAATATTGCACAATAATAATTGGGCACCCTTTCAAGGGCCTTTGGGTAGCTGATAATATTAGCTGGTGGTGGCAGGAATTACTACTGTATAGTCTGGGTAAAGGGGCACAGCTAGAGAATCTGTGGCAGCCTTTCCCATGAGTGTCTGTGAAGTTGTATAAATACTTATCCCAAAGTGTGGGTGTGTGTCAGCTACCTGGGCAGGGACACGAAGCACTGGTTGGACATTGAGGGTATTGGAGGATAGTTTGCCAGCTAGGCTGAGATCTGGACCTATAGCTGTGCCAGTGGGGAGTCTTAATGGGGATCTGGAGAGCAAGGGAGCAGTCAGCCCCAGACTGACTGTGATCTTTGTGTGCACTTAAGGGAAATTGTACTTTACTGTGTGTATTAGTTATCCTTCCCTCTTCTAGGAGACAACCTCCCTGGTTCTAGTGGTGAGGATTGAGGCTCCTTGATTGCTGGGCCAGGGCATGGTTGTCACAGTGTGGTAAATACATTACATAAAAGAAATGAATATTAATTTCTTCAAAAGATTTAGACACAGCCAAAATAGAACTTCAAATGTGTAAATCTGTGTTTATGGATGTAGTTAATATGTTGACCAAAAATATCAACAAATGTTAAAACATAAGCTCTATATACCACAGCAGAAAAATAAGCTTTTAACCTTATTCTCTAATCCCAAAAGGATCACATAGACTAATAGTTTAACACTAATGTCAAGAAGAAATAAAACAGAGGACATGCATAATTCAAGTAATAGTTATTGTGAATGATAAAGCTAAACTAGAAACAGTTATTAAAAAGAATGTTATTAAAATACATGAAGAAAATATAGCCCTAATATTAAAATGTTAGAATTAATCAAACAGATAAAAAATTTTAAACATAATAGCCCTTCAGATGGCATACAGAGATACAGCCCTGACAATGGCCCAGGCAACCCAGGTATGATTAGGTGACTGACAGGGCAGGAGGAAAGATGGACATTCCAATCCTGGGGAGGGAGGATGCTTGTCAATGATGCTCCTTAAGGGGAGGAATATTCCAAAGTGGTAAATTGCCCTTAGATGTAGTCAATGAACATAGCAGCAGGGAAAGGGAGTGGGCAGGGCATATAAAAAGAACCACCCAGATGAATCATAGGTGTCTGAGCCTCTGGATGTCCTTAGGATCTAAGACAGCCCCAGCAATACAAGAGTAGTCCTGCATTGGAGGATGGCTGGTAGAACTAGTGTGGACATGGAACACTGGGGTCTAGGACAGTAAGATGAGGTCTGTTGGGACAAAAAAATGAAAACATTATGAGGCTCCTGAGAATGACAGAAGCATGTATCTATGCTGTACAACTCTTATAATGACCAGGAATAAAAATGTGGGTACACATAGTCTCAGAGTTTAAAGCCTTCAACCTGGTGCTCAAAAAAACAAGATGGACAAGCATCTATAATATACATAGTTATTAAATCTAAAATGTTGTTAAGCACTTCTCAAAATCTTGGGACTTCATTAGAACACATCCATCTTGTAACCATCAGTTCAAATAGTTACATCACATCCTAATTAATTAAATAATTAAGTAACCAAATTGATTTTATTAAAGAGAAACACACACACACATACCATATGAAACTTAAAAACAGTAAAAACATCAACCTCAGATGCAAATGCGAACATAATATAAACTCAAATTTAGTAAAACCATCACAGACCCATTACAAAACATTATTGTTCTCTTTTTTTAATATCATATATATACCACAGCATCCATGGGACCAGATGGTTGTTTAATCTTAGCCTCACCTCAGGATGATGTCCATGGAGGAGGTCACGGCAACTGGCCTATGGGCTAGGCTTATAAATGCCCTTGGGCAGATATGTTCATAAATACTTCTCCACAGGTTCCTTTTGGTTTTACCAACATCAAATGACTGACCTTTATTGCAAACTGCCATGTAAACTATACCTTTGGTTTTGCAGTTACCCCTCACAAAATCAATTATAGTACTGCAGTAGTTATTCAGTTTTCAAATTTGAGTTTGGTATATTATAAAAAAAATACCCCCTAATTTCTGAGGTGGGCAGTGGGAAGCCAGAACAAAATACAATTTAGGTTGGATGTCACTTCACCTACGTGTTTAAATGACAATATTTCTATATACCCTCTTTTATGAATGGAGGCTACTAAATTGTGATGTTTGCACTTGTATTTTTTTATATTTGCATTTGCATCTGTATTATTATTTTTATTCTTGCATGTTTATACCTTTTATATTTTTACATCCCTTGAGAATGATTTGCTAAATTGTATGGATCAGAGTTAGTCAAGGTTATTTATATTTATATGTCATTACACGTAAAACTATGGAATTTATAGAAGATGCCAATTTAGATATGAAATTAATTTGGAAAAGTAAATTATGTATACATTTATTTAATCATTTAGAAAAATCTAAAGTAATGATAATAGAAAGTGTTATCGAAAACGAATCTAATCCATACTACCTAAAATTAGCTATCTGTACAAAGCAACTTCCTGAATTCAAAATTATTAAACTTATGTTTAATAAAATTTGCAAGTTAAATAAAGATTATAGAGTGTATTTCTCTCATTATTTAATAAACCGAAAAATGAATCAATTTATTGGATTTATATAAGATACTAATTCTATAAAAAATGGCAAACTCATTTCAGAATTGCATCTTTACAAACTGCAATGTACTCTAAGCATAACAGATAAAACAATAAAAAAACTACAATATCACCCTTTTGAGAAAAAAAATATACAGGGAAATACATGAAATTTTCTATACACCCCAAAATTTAGAGAAAATAACAACAAATAAATAAATAACATTACATATGCAATATGCAAATATAGGTTGACTGGAAGCAAATGTTCATTAAGTGCACTTTACAACATGTGTTTTGAAAATCTTTTTAAGCCTTTGTGCAAACTTTTATGCTGAGACAAATTGAAATATCTAGTTGCCTTATATAATTCTTCATTAAAATTTTGTCAACAGAAAGAACAAAGACCATCACAAAAGATTAATAGGTGAAAGCTGCATATTTTGGCTTTTGCCTAATTTTATCACTTAGACTGATTCTTCTTTTGGATTTGCTGTTTAACCAATAGCTATCTCAAGCTCCTATGTAGCACTAGTAAGGAGTATCCAGTGAGTCTGCGCTGACAACTGAAAAAAATTTTGGCCATCATGTTACAGAAAGTCTTTGTCATGAGGTAACACTGAAAAATTTTCCTTGGATTTTTAAACATTTAAAACAATATGATAACACATCCTTTCTGGGGAGGTATTGCACCCAATATAAATCACCTTGGGTAATATTTTTATAATATTATGTTGGTATGCCTAGAACTGCAAATTTTTAAATCCAAACCTGAATTAAAGTTTAGTATGAATGATAATACCAAATATATGAAAGCAAGATCACTGCTGATTATGTCATATCTTTTCATAATGTTTGGAATGTTGGGTAGAAACATGCATCAATAGTTAATTGTCTTTGCAGGATTTTTTTTTTTATTTAGACTTACTTTTTCTTAAATGAGTTGGTCCCAATTGGATTATGGCTTATTTTCAGGTGAGGTGATAAATACAAAGTAGGAGCAGATAAGCATCTGTTATGAGGGCCATCAAAGGAGAAAAAAGATGATCTTATGCAGTCCTATCTCACCATAATTCTTGCTGGATGGGTTTGGAGCCAATATTCGGTTACGACTCGGCCGATACTAAAGCTTGAATGCTTTTACTGGCTCAAGTCTAGCCCTTATCCCATGGTGCCTCATGGCAAATCCCCAGATCTTGTTTGCCGTGAAAGCTTCAAGGTTGTGTCTTACTGGCTCATTGGCTAAGTAAAACGATTTTTTACTATATTTAGTCTTTTCCTACTTTTTTCTATCAGATATATTTTTAGATAGTTTCCTGTCTCTTGTGTGATTGTTTCTGAAAGGTTTTCAACCCCTATTCCCCTTAGGACTGTACAGCCCATTTAAGTTAGAGGGCCTTAGTGCCCATTTAAGTTAGAGGGCCTTTCCTCCCTGCATGTGTGACTGTTTAAAAAAAAAAAAAAAAAAGTTATCTCCTTCTCTTCTAACTATTATTGTGTTTAATATTTTTATTATTGTTATCTCTTTTGTCTCTATTTCTAAAAATGTCTAAAGATAAAGATAAGGATCATAAAGATCATCGCCCTTTGGGGTACAAAAAGTGTGATAGGTATGCTCAGAAAATGTCTCTTACAGACAGCCACACCAGTTGTGTATATTGCCTTGGTGAAGCCCATTTACAGGAACCATGCACTTTCTGTCATGCATTTAGCACGAGAGTTTTAAATGAGAGAAAGAGAAAATTAATTGACAGGGGTCTCATGACCATTTCCTTCCAGGAACAGCTGGAACTTGGTCAGGCAGCTCCAAAATCCTCAAAGAGGTTTCTATGTAGCTCTCCACCCTTACTTCCATAGCTAACTCCTCCATGAGGCTGATCTCTCATGCAGCAGATGGAGCGAGTAGGGCAGCCACAGCAGGAATATCCCTCAGGAGACATTCGTGGATATGTCTTTGTAATTTTATGGAATCCTTCAAGTCTTCCTTCACTAATGTTCCCTTGGATGGTTAATCTCTTTCTGGACCCCCAAGTGAAAGAGACTTTGACTAGGTGCGAGCAGGAAGGGAAAACCTTATTTGCCGTCAGAGTCCATTTCTCTCTCCCATCCAGACCCTATCCCAAGGGTAATACAGGAGGGAAAATGTGGTTCCACAAATCCCAAAAATGTTTCCCTCAGGCATAAGGTCAACCCTCCCCCAGAGGCAGAGGGGAAGGATATAATGGAAGACACCACCCTTACTGCAGAGGAGGTCCACAACATCAGGGAGACAGAGAAGCTTTCTCTGATTGTCCCTTCCATTGACCCTGAAGGGTTGCCCAACTGTCTGTCTCTGGAGGCAGTCAGGGGGTCGTATATCGCTGTACCCAAGAGCCTGGCTAACTATCACTCAAGATCATTGGGTACACACAACAATATCCAGAGGTTATCTGATTCCCTTCATTTCTGAACCCCGAACAAACCAGTCTCTACCAGACGTACCACCCATCCAACTAGACCGTGCAACATCAGAGGTCATCTCGTTGCTGCAAAAAAGAGTCATCCAAGAAGTCCCAGCAGAGCAAGTAGGATCCAGAACTTACTCTCTATTCTTTTTAGTTCTAAAAAAGACAGGGGACTGGAGATCAATTCTAGATCTCAGCAGGCTCAACAAGCATGTAAGAAAATCAAAGTTCTAAATGGTCACTCTGCAGTTGATATTTCCCTTTATCGGGAAAGACAACTGGATGTGCTCAATCGATCTCCAGGATGCGTATGACCACATCAAAATGGACAGGCTCTCCAGGAGACACTTATGCTTCTGGCTGAGAGCCAGTCATTTTCAGTTCAGAACACTGCCCTTTGGCCTCAATACAGCCCCTCAGAGTGTTTACCAAGCAGTGGTAACAGCTCAACTGAGACATCAAGGATTCCAGGTGTTTCTGTACTTAGACAACTGGCTCCTCACTGCTACCACCAAGTATTAACTAATAAGGACCAGGGACGAGACTCTATCCTTGTGCACCAGTCTAGGCATCACTGTCAACTTGCAAAAGTCAGTCTTATCGTCCTCACAGCACATTGCATATTTAGGCCCAGAAATAGGCACAACCACCATGTCAGTAAGGCTAACACAGGAAAGAGTGAAATCTCTATGCAGTCAGGTCAGATCATTATTAAACAAACAAAGAGTCCAGGCCAGAGTAGTCCTTCAAGTCCTAGGGACTATGGTGTCTGCCATCCTATTAGTTCCTCTTGCTCGCTTACACATGAGGATTCTCCAATGGCTGCTATTTGCAGAATGGTCGATGCAAGACCTTCCATTGTCTCACCAGATATTGATAACAAATGCATGCATAAAGGATCTGACATGGTGGTTACACACAAAACAACTTGTCCTAGGTAGTCCACTTGTTCCTCCCCACGAGAAAGCAGTTTTGACCATGGACGCTTCCCAGATAGGAAGGGGGCATTATCTGGGAATAACAGTCCAAGGTACTTGGCAGAACCACGAGAACCACTTGCACATCAATGTTCTGGAGATGAGACCGGTGCTGTATGCATTGCAAGTACTTCACAGCTCCCTTCCCACCGAGTCGATTGCGATTCAGACAACATGTCTGTCGTGTGGTACATAAACAGACAAGGGGGAACCAAGTCTTACCCGCTTTGTCGAGAGGCCTTAAGAGTTTGGAAATGGGCGATGGATACTCAATGCTTCCTGATAACAACACATATCCTGGGGAAATCCAACGTAATAGCAGACAAACTCAACCAAGCAATTCTGATGCCTCACGAGTGGTCCCTGAGTCCAATGGTTGTGAAAGAGATCTTTAACAGATTGGGCCAGTCTTGCTGCGATCTTTTTGCCACTCAACTGAACACCAAATTAAGCAGCTACTTTGGCCTCATTCCCCATCTGGGGATGTCATCCAGGAATGCTCTAGTTCATGACTGGCCCCTGGGACTTCTTTATGCCTTTTCTCCTTTTCCACTCATCCTCAAAGTAATACAGAAAGCAAGACAGTTGAGGAGTTCCTTGATCCTCATTGCTCCTTACTGGCCTTGACAAGTTTGGTTTCCCTTCCTGTGGCCTTACCTCTTGGACGAATCATGGATTCTGGACCCATCTCCAGATCTCCTGATTCATCAATCGGGAACGTTCCATCCCTCCATCCACACCCTCAAATTGACAGCATGGCTGCTCCAGTTCCACGAATAGCCAGGTGTATTCCTCTATCCCCTGCGGTCAAACACATCCTAATTTCATCCCATAAACCTTCCACTCAGAAACTATATTCTAGCAAATGGAAAAGGTTTTCCCTTTGGGCTATGAATTGGGGCTTAGATCCATATATGGCTCCTTTAGAATCCATTTTATCCTTCCTAACAAAAAGTTTTCATGAAGTAGCAGTAGCCGCTACAGTTAGAGTTCATTTAGCTGCTATTTCCAATTTCCACTTTGGTTTCATGGGAAATTCAATCATGCAGCACTCCTTGTGTAAAACTTTCTTAAAAGGAGTTCTTCTTCTCAGGCCCCCAATAAAACAACCATTAGAACCCTGGGACTTAAACATATTTGATGTCTGCACCTTTTGAGCCATCCTCGTCATCAGACCTAAAATTGTTTTCATGGAAAACTTTATTCTTGGTAGCCATAACATCGGCTAGGAGAGTTTCAGAACTACAAGCTCTAACTGTTCAACCTCCTTACATTATCTTTCACAAGGATAGAGTCTCACTCAGGACAAACCCTTCCTTTCTTCCTAAAGTATGCTCAGAGCACAATCTGTATACCACCAATGAGCTACTTGTGTTTTTTCCAAACCATTCTAATAAATCAGAGTATAGACTACACCAGCTAGATGTCCACAGAATACTCAGGTTTTATATACACAGGACTAAAGAATTCAGGAAATCTGATCAACTTTTTGTTTCCTTTTCTGACAAAAGGAAAGGCTTGCCTGTATCTAAGATTACTCTTTCAAAATGGCTTTCGGATTGCATATCCTTTACTTATCAACAATCTGGTAGACAATTACCTGTCAAAGTTAAAGGTCACTCTACTAGGGATATAGCTACTTCATGTGCCTTTAGATCTAGGCTCCCAATTGATACGATTTGTGTAGCAGCTACTTGGGCAAGACCACATATGTTTGTCACTCATTACAAATTGAATTTGGCCTCCCCGGACAGGTCATCCATTGGGTCCACTGTGCTGAAGAGTCTCTTCGCTTGAGCTTCCCAGGATAAAGGTGCTAGGGACGCTGCCCCATCCAGCAAGAATTATGGTGAGATAGGACTACATAACATAAAGAAGTTATGTACTTACCATAACATTCCATGTGTGTAGTCCATCTCGCCTGTATTCTTTCGTCCCTCCCTCCAACCCCCTTCCTGTTTCTGGGGGATCTGGTAGACCATTTTAGTGCTGCCTGACATTGGTCTTTTTGTTGTGCACCTGGAATGGATTATATTTCAAATCCTTTGCAGTATTTCTATAGCTCTTTTCTTATTCTTACCCGATAGGTATTTATTGCTTTCTAGCAAACTAGATCTGATGATTTGCTGTTAGGCACCATGGGACAGGGGCTAGGCTCGAGCCAGTAAAAGCTCTCAAGCTTTAGTATCGGCCGAGTCAGAGCCGAATATCGGCTCTGAGCCCATCCAGCAAGAATATAGGTGACATGGACTAGAAACATGGAACGTTATGGTAAGTACATAACTTCTTTTTAATTCTCATGGTGAGTCTAACATTTAACATTTCAGATAAGGAATGATGATTGTAAAATTCGAAATATAAAAGGTCTGATTGTTATTGCCAGTAAGTGTTTTGTTATCAGAGCTTCTGCAGGAAAACATTTAAGTTTAAAGCCTATTCATTTATGTGCTTGTATTTCAGCTCTTGGAGAAGAAGTTTATTAACTAAGTTTTAAGCCTGATGCTTGATGAAACAGTTTAGCAAGAAATGTGAAGTAATAAAGGAAAATGAAACTGTTGTGTGTTTTCAGACATATCATTATTTATCAACCTTATGGGATTTTATTTTAGCTTAGACAGACGAACCTCTTGACCTAAATTTTAAGTTTGAGGTTTGCTGAAACAGTTTTGGAAGAAATGTGAAGAAATGAAGAATATTGTGTGAAAAGCTGCTAAGAATACATCCTATTTACATTGAAGGTCATCTCAGAAATGTCAGGATTCAGCATTAATATAAGTTAATACATAACTGTATTACTTACAATATGACAATTCAGCATACATAATATTAATACTTTAGCATTTCAAACCCAACTAACTGCAGTTCTGAATTTCTCACAGGTTGAGCCTTTAAAAGGCTACATTTTACATTACTTTTAAAAGAACAGTGCTGATATACACAAACACACACACACACACAAACACATATATATATATATATATATATATATATATATATATATATATATATATATAGGTCTACTTTGAATGAGTATAAGCTGATATCACTGAAACACAAATTGTTGAGATGACTATGCCGAAAGTTCACAAAAGGCAAAACCTTAAAAGAACAAAAGACAGAAAACAGAGCATCATTTATTGATGCAGAGTTTGTCAAAGCATAAGTAATGTAGGTACTGCAATCTCAGAGTTGGTATATTTCATTTCTGGGAGGTATGGGGGCAGAGATCCCCCCACACAGGAGATAAAGGATGTTAGAAATTAATTCTAGTTGTATTTAGCGTGGCACTTTTATTTGTGAAAGTAAAACAACAGTATTAGTGCAGTGACAAGTCCATTACTAATAATAATAGTCTTTATTGGCTGTTTTGAGCTGCTTTCTATCCCTTTTAACTTTCTGCCTTAAAAACCCATGTTTGCGTAGGTTTGCTTGACGCACAGTGCTGCTAAGCTAGTGTGAACTATTACCAGTGCAGAAAGTCTACTCTTCAAATTTTCCCTTAGATCTTGCTAGTTTTCATCTTTTTGCTCTCAAACTAGACTATTTAAGTCCAGAACTTGCTCAGAACGTCTTGTAGCATTTACCGTAGCATATATACTGCTACCAGCACTAAACTTTCCATATAGGAAAGTACAAAACAGCTTCAGTACTTAATAAATTGAGCACTTATCCAGGCATGTCTAAAGGACAGTTTGCTCTACTTTCTCCTGTTCACCTGGTGAACTTGGGCATCATCAGGCAAAGTAGCAACTGCCTCATGTACACAGACATCCCTCTCCTCTTACCTCCTAACACTATGACTTTTGAGAGAAGCACATAGATTGCCATATTGGAAGTCAAGCACTCTACAGCCAAGACTGGATTAGCTAGTCAAGAGGAGAAGGTTAACACCTGCACCACACCACACGGAAAACATAGCCCTCCAGAACATGCACCACCACAACCCTCACAAAGTATCATTAAACACAAACCCACATTCATGGAGGCTCTCAATAAAAATCTGCCCAAACAACAGAGAACTCAGAGGCAGAAACACAAGCAAGTATCACATCCCAACACAAACCATGAGACACATCACTCACATAAGCAGTGTGCCACTCAGCCAGAGCCCCTAATGCAAAACAGCTTACCAAATACACTAGTCATAGGTGACTCAATAGTAAGGCACACTGATGTGCCACTCATTAGGCTGAATAAGGAAAAGGATACGGGCAGTTGCCTGTCAGGTGCTAGGATCCGCCACATAATGCATGCGCTTACATTTAGGTCACTCCTCAGCAGGTACAAATATGACTCTGTCATTGTTCATGTTGATGTGAATGAGCTGAGAAGTACCTCCCTGGACTACATGAAGAGAGATATGGAGGACCTCTCGATCATGTAGCCCAGGCAGGTAAGACCCTAGCCCTGAGTAGCATCCTACCATCACCCAGAATGATAACACAGTACAAGCAAAAAATGATTGACTTCAACAATTGGCTAAGTTTCTGGTGTCATTCTAAGGGGATCCAGTATCTGTCTGCCTGGGATGACATGATCAACAAACCTCAATGCTTTGCCAGAGATGACCTGCACCTGTCACCCCTGGGATTCCAGATACTGGCCAATGCTCTTGCCACCTCTATAGTGCCTTTTTAGGCAATGTCCTAAAGACAAAATTACCACCATAACAGATACAAGCAAACGTAATCTGAGGGTTATGCTACTCAACGCTAGAAGTCTAAATCTCAAAATGCACTCACTTGAAGCACTCCTTAAAATGGAGAACATCGACATCTGTGCAGTAACAGAGACCTGGTTCAAGGCTCCAGAGAGCATCTCAGCACTACTAGGATATAACTCATACCACACCTTTCAGCCCCTAAACCTGGACCGAAGCCCTAAAGGCAGTGGTGTCTCCATATTCATAAAGGATGTGCACACCTCCAGACTAGTAACCCAACATAACGCATCTCAAATACTTCAGGTGCAACTAACACTGGGTAAAACTGCAATCCAGGTTGTAGCCTGGTATAGGTCCCCCACCATGTCCCAAGACTCCCACTCCACATTCCTAAAAACACTGGAAAATATTAAAGTACAACCCAATACCCTTATAATGGAAGACTTTAACTACATCTCCATTAATTGGAAAAATTACTCATGTACCAACGGACTTGCTCAACTTTTTCTGGAATTCATTAATTCTAATGCCCTGGACCAACTCATTCTTACCCCCACCAGGGGAAGAAACATCCTAGACCTGGTCATTACTAACATGGGCTACCATTGTTTTACACCATAAATAAACTCCTCCCTGGTCAAATCTGACCAGAAGCTAATAACCATGGATATCCATATCCCACCCTCACCCCCTGTAAAGGAAACCACCGTGAAAAACTTCTCCAAAGCCAATTTTGGGCTTCTAAAAACAGAGGTGGCAAACTTCACGTCACCCATGCAAATGGAAAATAGGTGCATGACTGCTGAATCATACACCAATGCACTGTATTAGCACATACACAAGTGCAAGGAATTGGCCATACCAAACAGAACCAAGACGATCTCCACCAAAAAAGGAAGCCAATCTGGTGGACCCCTGCCATAAACAGGTTCTACAACAGAAGGAAGAAACTGTTGCAGAAAAGGGTGAAGTCACAAGACTAGAAAAACTCCCTTGCTAACCTTAACAAAAAACTGAGATCCCTCATCAAATCCTGTAAAGCTAGCTATGAAAACAAAATTGCTGCAGATACTAAGGACAACCACAAGGCATTCTATATTTATATCAAGAATTTACAGGGCAATACTCAGATCTGCTCTGAGCTACAGCACAATGGCAACATATATACTAAGCCAACTGATATTGTCAATATATTGGCCAACAGGTTCAGTGTGAACTTTATCCCCCTTTCACCCCCTAAAGGGACAATCACAATACTTGAGGAATGCCAAGCCCTTAATATCATGGCTTCACAGGTAAAAACCACACTGTCCAAATCCAGGAATACAACTTAAATGTGACTTGATAGTATCCCTGGCTGTGTTCTACATGAATTACAAAGTGAACTGGTGCCACACCTGAGTGCCCTGTTCAATCACAGCCTCACTTCAGGCTTTGTCCCTTCAGAATGGTGCACTGCTACAGTCATCCCACTCCTCAAAGAGGGGGCAACTACTGACCCCAGGAACTACCACCCCATTAGCCTGATGAGTCTAATGTAAGACTATGGAATGCATCATCACGGACCTTATAAATAGGGACATAGGGAATCTTCAAACTCTGGACCCCACGCAGTTTGGGTTTGTGAAAGGTAGATCATGCCTGCTCAGCCTGATAGACTTCTTTGAGTCTGTCACCAGAACTGTGGATGAAGGCAAGGTAGTTTGCACAGCCTACCCTGATCTTGCCAAGGCTTTCGATACCATTCCTCACTCAAGAATCTCAGATAGACTCACTAAACCTGGCATAAACCCCTATGTCATAAGATGGGTTGCCAACTGGCTCACTGATAGAACCCACGCTGTCAAAGTAGCGGGCTCCAAATCTGACTACCTACCAGTTACAAGTGGTGTCCCGCAGGGATCAGTCCTAGGTCATCTCCTGTTTGGCATCTACTTCTCTGAATTCAAGCAAATACAAGTGGACTATGGCTGACCAAGTTCACCGATGATTGCAAACTGGGAGCCATTATTGATTCATCAACTGATTTAAACATTCTACAAAAAGGCCTCACTGAGACCAATGATTGGTGCCAGAACCATGGCCTAAAGCTCAATGCCAAAAAGTGCATTGTCATGCCCTTTGAGAAAAACTCAGTGCCCATGAACTACCACATTGGTGGTAGTCCACTAAACACCAAAGGTGTGATAAGAGATCTGGGGACACAGGTTGACAGCAACCTCTCCTTTGATAACCACATTGCCACTGTGGTCAGAAAGTCCTTTTATGTGGCACATCTCATTACAAAAGGTTTTTCCTCCAGAAAGAAAGAGGTCATAATCTCTCTCTACTCATCCCTCATTAGACCTGTTATAGAATACAATGCCCCATTTAGCATGTACCTCACTAGGCACCTACAACAACTGGAAAGGCCACAAAAATGCCTCACTAAGAGGATCTTAGGCCTTAAACACATGCCCTATATGGACAGACTCAAAAATCTCCAGCTATACTCTGTCTCGTATCGCTTGCTTAGAAGTGATCTCTGCTTGACCTTCAAAGCCATGTCTGACCCAGAGCTGTTAGATATGCTACATCTAAAGAAATCCCAATCCCTCAGTGCCACATGCTCCAGGGACCTCACCCTCATTACCACAATAAACAGAACATGCTGGAGGAACAGGTTCCTAACCCAGAGACTCCTCATACTCTGGAGCAAACTTCCCATCAATGTCAAACAGAGCACTCCACTGGCCTTCTTCAGGATAAATGTTGACGAGTGGATAGGCAATAGAAAGTTCACCCCTGTGATCACTTCAATGGCCTTGCTCAATAGCGACACTGGGAATTAATGTTGGGAAGCACAATGCCAGGGAATCGTCTTGGGCAAGGCTTATATAGGCTCTAGGGCCATTAGCCTAGTAGATACCTATGAACCTATGAACCTAAGGAAAGACTAGAAAAACAAAAAAGTAACTGGAACCATGAGCAGGTATAAACAGTAGTTAATTAAAAAAATTCAAAGTGCACAACTTACTTAAAGAGTTGCTTTTTAAAAGTAAGAGTTGTTTATGTCAAGAGTTTAAAAATCCAAAATGTAGTCAGAAGTGCTTATTCCACAAGTTTAAAACCCGCAACATACTTAAAAAGTTGCTGCTTATTCCACAAGTTTAAAATCCACAACATACTTAAAAGTTGATTTTCCCAGTGATATAAGTTCATGCTTGATATTGCTGAGGTAAATGGATGAGCCTTGCTGAGATAAATGAATGAACCTTCCAATACAAAAAGAATGCATACCAAACCTCTCACCCTGAAAGCCTACACATTGAAATGCCTTCCTTATCAAACACAAAAACTGATTATTCTCTCCTCTCACTCTTTCACCCCATGACTGAAAAACTAAATCCTGCATTCCCGCACAGTGTGATAACCGTAACCTCCAGGCCTAGAGAGCTGACACATGGACTCATCCCTACATGCCCGGAAAAAAAATCTGTGTACCCCTGCCCTCCTGATCAGTTTTTTAGCAGTGCAACCATATCTCCACTGAGGAAAAAAATATAATAACACCCTGCCATACTAATGAGCCCAACAACTCATACCCTAAATGCTACACTATACATCCACAGAAATAAAGTAACCCACAGGGTACAAGCCACCAAATTTCCTTTCAACAACTGAAGGTTTATCAGCATCACCACAGGGCCTGCCTTGTCATTGGCATATGCCTATCAGCCTTCCTACCATTAATCTGACCAAATCCCTTCAAGATCCAAGCTATCACCCACAACTTCATCAAATCCTGTAGGATGGCTGCCCATGCAAATATGCTAATAACAGCCAAATACAGCCTAACTGACTGAATCTCCCTCACCTTCGTCCAAGCCTTAGATAAGTACTGCAACAACAACTTTATCAAGCAAATGTTCTCCTCCTCAGGCAACTGCAATGCAAACTCATGAAATGCAGCTAGTGTCCTACCATAGGCCTTCCACATCAAATTTGCCCATGACTGCTGAATCAGTTATCTCATCACTTCATCCCAATTCCCCTCTGGGAACATGACCGGTACCCCTTTTACCTCCAGGACCAACTGCAGAAACTTATGAAAGTGAAAGTGAGAAAGACAGCAGAGAAAATGCTATCCCATCACTTCATCCCAATTCTCCACACCTCCTCTGGGAACATGACCAGTACCCCTTGTACCTCCAGGACCAACTGCAGAAACTTATGAAAGTGAAAGTGAGAAAGACAGCAAAGAAAATGTCAGTGATCATATTCCTAATACCTGGCAAGTGTACACCTGAAAAAGAAAAAATTATCAACAAACTCTGCTGCACCAGTTTCCATAAAACAAACAAAAGTAACCAGATTTGGCTGTTTTTAACTTTAACACCCACACCACTGCCACATTATCTGAATTAAAAAGAACCTTTCTGGCACACAAATGGTATTGCCAAACCACTGAAGCCACCCACATAGGCATCAAGTCCAGAACGATAACATGCTTCCTCCACTCATTCTCCCAATCATCCAGCCATAGAACTGCAAACCATTCCTAGTTAAAATACGTCCCCATCCCTATTCCCCCCACAGTGTATGTAAAGAACTGCAATTTCCCCTGATTCACCCAGTCTTCCTGCCAAAACAAAATACCATTGAAATGGTCCAAGAAGGGCAACCACAATTCTAAATCTGCCCTCACAAGCTTGTAACCATTAGCCAGTGATGATTGCTTCTCCCCACTTTTAAAAGGAATGCCACCCAACCTGCAAAAGGTTTAACTAGGACTAATTGCCCTACATGCTTAGTTCAACAACCCCAACAGCTCCATGACATCCCTGATCCGCACTTTGTTTCAAGACATCACCCACACAATCTTCCCTTTTGACTGCTTTATCTTCTTTAACAGAAGCCAAAACAATCCCCACCCCACATCCACCATCAAAACCAAGAAACATAACACCTTGGCATGGGCAGCAAGTGGAACGCCAATTCATTGTCAACCTTTACTAACCACAGATCCTTAAACCCTTTAATTATTCCCACTACATCATCCAAGGAGGCATATCATTGACCGATTCCCCTTCCAGGAAAGGCAAATTGTCAGTCAACCGCAATTTATCTAGAGCCTTCTTAGGCACCAACCCCAATGTTTGGGCTCAGTAACCTGCATGCACACAGCTCTTTCTCAACCAGATCCTTCAATACCAGCTTGTTCTTCTTCACTGAACGTACATTCTTACAAATGGAATGCAAATTCTTATAAACTAAGCCATCCCCATAAACCCCCAACTTGATAGAAAACCCCAATAAAAACCCTGAAATCAGTTCATCTGTAATTTCCAAATCCGGAAAGAGAATCAACATTTGGCACAATACCTGCAACTTAATGGGCAAATGGGAAAGCCTGTTTCCCTTCTGCCCTCAAAAGGATATACCTACCTTCTGCTACCACAAAATGTTCCATCCTCCAAATCCTTGCTGACCTTGTGGCGAGAAGGGAAAGAACCCTTTATTTATCAAAAAAGATCCCCTGTGGCTCAAATTCCTTTCATGATGGCTACACCAAGCCCCCAGGAGGCCACCACCACAAATAAAACAAGTATGTAAAAATGTGCATGCCACCCACGTGCACTGCCCCACATTAAATGCATATAACACACACCAGTCTCCTATCTTAGCTTATCCACCTGTGAGAAATTACCCAAACTATCTAACATTGTGGCCAGCCAGATATCCAGGTGCCTCACTTCCCATCTTAATGACTGATCCATTACTTTCCACTTGCAGACCCACTGATCATATCACATCCATGTTTCTCTGTCCATAAGAGTTGAGCCTCGCAAATCATTTGAAAATAAGCCAAAAGCAGTAGTGCCTGTGAGCTATCCTTCTACAAGCAAACTGCCATATAATACACAAACCAAAGTACCCAGTTCTCCCACATCCTAACTCTGTTTCTTCAAACCTTCCTGCACTCCAGTGCTGCTAAATCCTCCTTGTTATTTGCCATATCGGATTCCACCAAACACTGCACAGTCTCCGCATCAATTATCTTAAATTTGTCGACATAGTCACCCTTCCAGATCTACTCTTTAACAGGAGTAGGAATATGCAGGGTCAGGAATCCCTCCCCTTCTGTGTTTACCAAAGTTTGTATAGCGAATCAGAATCCGCATCACACTGTGATGCATCACAGCTGTCTGAACCTTACCCTGTACTCCCCAAGAGATACCAATCAACCCTGCTACTTGCAACATCAACCTCTTGAAATACATGGTGAACACTCCCCCCACACACAACTCCCACTCCCGGGACTGATCCTTCTGCACTGCCATTATCTCATCTTGACATAAAATTATTACCTGCAACCATATCCAAATCCGCTGCTCTGGCTGAAGCATCCTCAATAGCACCACCTGCTAACTTCTGGGATCTCTTCCCTCTTGCAAACAGAGTCTTCCTTACTGTCTGTGCATGCCTTTTCCTCCCAGACATACTGGACACATCCGACATAGAGGCTTCATCAACTGGCATCACTCAAAGCAACTCTTCTGCTTCAGCCATGATTGTTGACCATCCCTGCTTCAGACTTTGAGATCCCACCATCTGTAAAAGAAAGAAAGAGCATAAATAACAAGAAGCAAGGAAATAAAGGGCCATGTAACCAACTACTAGCCATAAACCAAACCCCCAATAACTCTCTGACCACTCAGACAGAGGTCAGCTAAGCAGGGACAAAACCAGAAGAAGTAAGGGACAAATAGAGAAGCTTAAACGTATAAGCACCGTAAACATAAGCCTTGACTAAATAAAAGAAAGTGAAACCCTATATTTGAAAAAAAAATACTGCACTTAAATATTATCCTTATTAATTAATTGTAAGGGTCTATATTATAACATTGAAGTCTTAAAACTTCAAATGTTATAATATCAACCCCTATTCAGTGAACGCTTGAAATAGCGAAACTGCAGAACACCAAATATTTTCCTAGGGAAAGTATTCGGTGGGCCGTTTCTGCGGCTTGGCTATTTCCTCAACTATGGTGTGAAGGTGATGGACCGGGTTAAGGTAAGTGTGTGAACGCACTGCGGTAAGGTGAGTGTGTGATAGTTAGGGACCTTAGGGATAGGGAGTGGGTAAGGTGAGTGTGCGATAGTTAGGGACCTTAGGGTTAGGGAGCGGATAAGGTGAGTGTGTGTTAGTTAGGGACCTTAGGGTTAGGGAGCGGGTAAGGTGGGTGTGCGTTAGTTAGGGACCTTAGGGTTAGGGAGCGGGTAAGGTGAGTGCACGTTAGTTAGGGACCTTAGGGTTAGGGTTGGGTTAAGGTAAGTGGATAGCTAGCAGTGTATGTATGGTTTAGTGTAGGGTTCTGCGAAGTGTGTATGTGTGGATTATGTATTTTGGTGTGCTTGTGCTTTGTGTGTGTATTCTCAGAACACTTCTTCTGAGCATTCAAGTATATCACATAAAGAGATTCCAAGATCGAGCTTATGGTGTTCGACATTTTGGAATTTCGATAATGTGATATAGACCCAATTGTAATTCCTTCATTCATCAAAAAGTCACTCACACTGGCAGGGAGTAGGAAAGACAAAAGAAAATAGCTGGCAAAATTTGAACCCACAAATGCAAGCAGACCTGTGCAAACAATCAGCCATTCAATCAGAGAGCAAAAACCTAAATCCTAAACCTGCAAGGCCCCCAGCCCCATACATCGCAACTTCTTAGTACAAGAAATCTGGACAAAGCCTATCATTATAAGGGGGAAAGGCCCAAAAGTAGGAAATATTTTAATTATTGCTCATATAAACTTAGCAAGTTGCTAGAATAACAGGATTTGTGTTAGCATTCTTTTTTATTTATTTATTTTTTTTGAAAATATGAAGTCAAATACTATGAAAATTTAATGACTGAAATCTTCAACGATCTGACTGAACTACCATTTTATGAGGTACAGCCCAAAATGTGGAGCAAATCTGACATTCTGTGAAAATCTGGATGGCTGACCAATATGCCCGCCATGCCCACAGGGCAAAATAATGGTTAAAATGTCCCCAAGATGCAAAACGCACATGCGCAGCAAACCATCATGTTTAGATATTTCTCCAACCAGTGAAAGATCCAACCAACAGTTCCCAGTCAGTGTGGACTGCAGAAAAAGAAAAACTTTCAGAAAAGCATGCAAGCATGCTGAAACAAACCCAGACAAGTGAGCAGTAAACTGTCCCGAGAAATGCAAATGAACATGTGTGACTAACAGATAACTAAACATAACGACACAAAAACAAGATCCCCACAAACCAAACAAATGGAGAAACTTGCCAAACCACCAATGAAATGAGCAATAAACCAAAACCATTACAAAAGTGATAACATCAACACCAAGACTAAAAAAAAAAAACACATGCAACACAACCACAACTACACTAAAAAATCAACCACCACAGTTACATCATGAGCAAAAGATCCCTCTATCAAAGCAGCATCTATAAACTAATGGACTATTCATAGCCTACCCTAACAAAGCTGTGCACTAAGCACATTTATTTGATTTCAGAAAATAGCTCCCTGATTAATGGTGCATTCAAATTTCATAGAAACCATAAGACCATAACTCTGAAAAATAGATTTTTCAATTTCACTTTCTTTCAGGGGAAAATCCCCTTAGGAAGGTCAAGTCCACAACAAACATGAAAAAGACCCCAGAAGTGTAGTTTTGAATATGCTTGTTAGTTTGTCTGGCTGCCTACAGATCCATAAGTTTCGGCAGACAAAAAAAATATATGTATAACACCCTACCCACAAGTTTTTCAGACTTGGAGTACTAGCTTAAAATATGAAACATTCAAAAAATATTTCATTATAAAATGTTCCGTTTAGAGAACTGCTGAAAACATATGACTTTTAATAGTTTATATAGTCCTCCAAAAATTCAAGGTAGCAGTAGATCCATAAAAGTGCTCCCTAGTTGGCTGGTTTGTTTGTGTCTTTTGGCTTTTCCCAGTTAGGGGTCGCCACAGCGAAACTCCGGTCCGCTAATGATTGGCAGTGGATTTTTACGTACCGGCTTGCCAGGCCTGATGCATAAACTTCAACGAAGGTACACCCATTCATGCATGTCTCCATGCAGAAGACGCTCTAGCTGAGAATCGAACCGGACAGCGTCTTACGGTGAGACAACAACGCTAAATTTGAGAGACTGAAAATGCTGATGTTAGGTTATACTAATATGACTGCAAGTTCCTCTTAACAGCTCACTGCTTTAGAAAAAGCTGGAAGCAGTGATGCGCTTTATTGGCATGAAATAACAGTCACAAAAGACTAGAGATGAAGAAATATATATTTGTACTAAAATTAACCAGTATTATATTGTAAATGCACTGAGTTACTTGAAATTGTAGCAAATAACCTGTATTTTCTTCTTTAAACCCATAAATGAAAATGCTTGTGTGTAACTTTTGTTTTTCACTTTAGTGTTTTTGTTGAGCAAAAATCCCAAAGACTACTTTTTAATGGTGTCTATTCCAAGACAGCCCTATCCTCTGTTTTTTTTAAACAGTGTCCTGAAGAAAAGGGATAGGATACAAATCCATTAAGGACAGACATATAAGCATTACAATATCTTCATGGTTTTCTAGATCTAATTTTGTGTGAGCTGATGCCCAGTGAGTGCCTGGGCATTAAATAAAATCTGTGTACCAGACTGTGGCTACAGTGTCACTCAAATTTAACTATCACTTTCTTCTCTGTCACATGACATTGTTCTAGAGGAAATATGCTAGTTGAGCAAGTCACCATACAATAAACTTTGTCATCTTTTTTTAGTCCTCATCTGAGGACTAGATTAAATGTCAGCAGTGCATATTTTGGTATCCCAGTTACATCATCAGGCGGCTTCATGAGTAAATGCACTACACTAAGATGACACATTATATGCTGAGAATGGAGCAGACAAGAACGACAAAGCAAATTAAGAAAGGTTTGATTTGTTACTAAGTTTATATGGTTGGCTGAGGGAACAAATGCTTTATCTGTCTGCATTGTAAGATTTTTTTTACAAGACATGTTCATGAATGTACTCCATAATTCCTCACAACCCCCAGGATGTATAGTGGTATCTATAATATCTATAGTATCTATGATATACGATCTGAGGAAGAAACAATCAAAAGCGCTTATCGGATATCTTCAAGGGACAGTTTTGAGCTTTTTTATTTTTCATTTTATTTTCAAGTCGAAGTTTTATTCGTATTAAAGGACTACATTTTAATTGGAACACTTGTGGATTTCATTGATTGGCCATCCTTGGGTGGATTTTCTGTCTTTTTTCTGCCGATATTGACTGTTTTTGTGACAGACCACCTTTTGCGTTTGGGAGTTATTTATTTATTTGCATAGTGGTATCTATAGTGCACATTCCAGCATGTGTTTTTCCTTAGAGATGTGTGCACACTCCAGCATGTGGTCTTGCTTACAGATGTCTGCACATACACTTCACACATACACAAATACACACACACAAATAGAGAAGGAGCAAGACACTGATGTGTCATTTGGTTTATAGATGATCCATGGATTCTTTTCATAATGACATGAATCATACGCTCAGTCAGATACCATTATATAACTAGAAATATCTTGTAAAATAGTTTGTAACATGCAGCAAGAATGAGCAATTTGCAAAAAGGTTTAAAGCACTTAATAGACAGGAGACACTTCATACATAAAGTAAGAGAAGCAAACTCTTAAATGGCTATATAGTACATAACAGACATCTTATTTAACAGCACTCAAAGGACCACAGACTTAAATCCTGTAATAGTTAGCAGTAAAAGGCTTAGGGACTTATAACACATTACACTGAAAGTTCAACATATCCTTATTACAAAATAAAGTCCCCATCTATTATTGCTGTAGCAGTGATACTGATGGGTCAAACACATTCTTGAATCTTTTTGTTCATTTGTCACATCAGGAGGAATACTGGTCTAGGTTGACTAATACTTATCACTGAAAGCCAATTCACTTGTCACTATGCTAAAGGATGGCTTCTTTAGAATTAGGGGCATCTTTGTCTTTTTAACATGCAGGGTAACTGAAAATGTTCATGTTTAGTTTTGGGGCTAATAAAGGACGTTACCCCAGAATCAGCAGCTGAATGTAAAAGAAGCTAGCAGCAGAACAGCCATGACAATTTAAAAGAATTCAACTAACATATAATGATAGGCAGTGATGCTAATGAAAGCTGGACAAAGAAATAAGTCTACCGGTCTTGTTAACCATAATTAGAAGAATAGAAACATCATGTGAAGAGTTAATGACTAAAATAAGAAGTTAATATTCTAACTTTGGCATATGAAGGTCAATGCTCATTGCCTTTCCAGATTCAAGGGTAGGAATGATGATTAGCTTGTAACAAAGCTTCAGATGCTGAGATATATGAGAATCATTGTATATGCTTGCTTCAGCTTGCTTCAGCTTGAAGAATAAATAAAAGTTTAGGGTCTAGCTATAAACCAAAGAATTTATTCTGTTGGAACTTGTGAGGCAGGAATGTTTTAACCAAGTCCAACTGTTCAGGGAAATCCATATTAATTATTTTAAACAGTGCAACAAAATACCACACCTAATAGAATCCTCAAAGTGTGGTTAACCAAGTTTGCTGACAACTGCAAGGTAAGTAGGATTATCCATTCATTATAACAGCTTCAGCAAGGGTTGGAATATGCAAAAATCTTATGTACTGAAAATGTTCTCAAACTTTATGCAAAAAAATGCTGTATACTAGTATTTGGTAGAAAAGCTGCTCCTACACCATATCCTAAAAATGGTACTCCTGTTCAGGCAGACAGAGACATAGGAGACCTGGGTACTTACATGGACAAAACTCCTTCATTTGACTATCATGTTTCTGCCCTAGTCAGGAAATGTTTCCAGCTGGCCCAATTAATTTCCAAAGGAATATCTAAAAAGATCCAAATAAGTCATCTAACCACTGCATTCTTCCCTTAACGGACATATCATTGAATTAAATGATCCCTTTGGTATATACAAATGCAGGCATATCACTCAAGTGGAGAAGTCCGAAAGACTTCTAACCAAGAAATTTAAAGGCCTTAAATCCTTCAGCTATCTGTATGCATTAGCAAGACTTTCCCTATACACGGTGGCATGCTAGCTGCTCTAAGGTTATCTTTGTCTTGTTTTTTGAATAATTAAATACCCAGTCCTATCAGACCTTCTATCATTGCTTTGTAAATGTGGATCTTCAAACACTGGCACTGAGAACCTAAATCTACATAAAAAAATAAACAAGACTCACTGGAGAGTGTTGTTTCTAACTCAATGCATTCCCTGCCCATGGAACAATTTACCACTGTAGGTCAAAACAAAATACTACTCTTGCTACCTTTAAGGCTAGTCTTGATGAATGGATGGGTAGAATCAAATTTACACAACATAGTTCTCAACCTCATAGAGCAAGAAATTTGGGAAAAACCTAAAATAACGGGGGGACTAAGGCACAAAAACTGCGACAAATTTTCAATATTGCTCTTATAAACATAGAAAGCTACTAAAATAACAGTATTTGTGTTAGCAAGCATTTTTAAAGGAAATGAAGTCTGAAACTTAAATGTGTGTTACTGTTTAGTGAGTTTAATCCTCAGTGATTTGCCAGAAAAGCTAGAAATCATAGCAGGTGCAGACCTAAAACATGAAGCAGAAATCTGGACATTCTGTGAAATTCTGGACAGTTAAGAGGTATACATCAGAGTTATTATCTACAGCCCTGCTTGATTTGTGAGATGAGTACTGTTGCGCTTGAAAATAGTGGCAAGAATGTTTAACTCTTCTACTTAAAGCTGCATATGGTTATGCATCGTATGGCCATTATGATTGCTTGCCTAGCATCGTTCCAATATCTTATATTCCTGCACTTCCATACTCCCTGTTACTAATTCCAAGATGACACATACAAAGAGAAAGAGAAACAGATGGTAGCATATGCCATCTGTTTTTTTTCTGCCCAATATTTGGACAGTATTCTTGAACTATCCAACTTGATTTAAGAACCAGTATGTGGTCTAAAGTCATAATGCAAAGCTGGTCAAGAAAAGTGCTTTAAATTCTTGCTGTAAAGGTGGTTATATTTGGGTTTCCAGAGCTAGATATCATTTAAAATCTTATTCCTGTGAGAAAGTTTTGAATCCAATCATCTAAAATGTTCTTCCTGTGAGAAAGTTCTGAATCCAATTAGCTGAACCTCTCCAAATCCAATTTTTTTAGTACAGAAAATTATAGTAAGTGCTTGATTTGCTCAGAGGCAGTCTTCTTATCAACAAAATGGCTGTTGTTAATATTTTCCTTTTTGGTGAATACTGAGTGATGCATTTCACGGCCATTAAGATACTGAATCACTTTCAAAAGCCATGCTGGATACCCGTCATTAGCCCATGTTAAACATGTCTCCAGGCTGAATTATATGTTATCTTCTAAATAATTCTGTTTGGAAACGAAGATTAACTATTACTCAACAGTCTGCATTAGGTAAGGGAAACCTTGGAAGAGGTAAGATAAAAACTTGTTTAAAAGCAGGAGATGATATGCCTTTAGTACGAGGATGGCTATAGCATAGAGAAATATTACAACAATGTGCTAGTAGTTTACAATAACTGGGCCTTCCATCTTTAAGAAGGAATATAAAGCAGGGATATGCTGACACTTCAATTAGACTACATTTTGTTTACTAGCTTATGCACTGTTATAGCAGTAATTTCTTCAAAGCAGAAGGCAGGGCAGGATATTTGAGAATTTTGTGTAGTAACAGGTATCTAATTTACAGTGGAAAAGTGGAAATAGTCTTCTAATATGGCATAGAGAGTGATAGGAAAGGTGCTGTAAAATGTAATTACATTATTTACCAAAGAAATCCTGTCTCTGTGGGGCTATAAATGTCTTTACAGATTTCACATCCTACAGTGTCTAGTACTCTACATGCATGAGGACACAAACTCTTGGCAATCACTGCATTTGTTTGAAAGTCAGACAAAAAGAATATTTCACCCTGTTGACTGCAAAGATAACTGCACTGGCTTATCTGTTGATGAAAGCTGCATATACAGCAGTTTGCAAAGGACAACTAGTTACCAAAATATTGTGTGCCAGTAATGCATAAATCTCATAAATACCAGTTACTGTAAATCTAGTCTTAACTCTTAAGACAGGCAATAACAAAGCAAGCTTAACTGAAACAATTACTTTGTAGCATAGATCAGTAGATTTTGATTATACCTATAGACAAAATATTGGAAAGAAAAAATGGCTTATAGGATGGGTAGAGACAGTATTATGAAATGTAGCACATAAAATATACTTTTAATTAAAATAAGACATGTCAAATACAATAAAGATAAGCCTCAATTTCTATATGATGAGAAAGCTGAAACAATTACATTAAGCCCGGCAGGAGAATAATGAAAATGAGGGAAAAGATATTGAAGGTAATAATCTTTCTGGATGTGACTGATCAGAATTTTAACAGGAATGGAAGTTTTCAGCAAACACATTATGCAGTGCATAGAAATAGTGCAGAGGTAAAGATGTGCATATGTGTGTGTGTGTGTGCGTGTGTGTGTGTGTGTGTGTGTGTGTGTGTGTGTGTGTGTGTGTGTGTGTGTGTGTGAAGCTATATATTAATGGTTAGAATTCATACTTTGACAAAAAATATACATATAAAAGGAATATTTTAACTTAAAATATGGTACAAGATAAACTTAAATGAGGCATTCACAGATAGCTTTACTGAAAATAATGTGTCTTTGATTTACATTAATATATGAAATTTGATTCGAGAAATATGCCTTGGGGTAAAGTGTATCATAATTTATATATGGTTTATAAAGGTAACCAAAGTTTGATTCTGTAGAATGTTATCTTTGCAATGTAACATGGCTCAACAGAGTAAAGAATATAAAGTACATAAAGGAGAAGAAGAAAACTTTATAAGCTAAATATTATTTGCCTTGTCATTAGACTTTGCTATCATATATAAAAAGTGGGTAATACACGTCATAATTCAGGGAACTGACTGCAGCTTTTTGTGGTAAGTGCAAATTCTGCTGTTCAATGCCTTTTTATGGGTAGCTTGACACAAAGTAGTTTTGCAGAGTATTGGCTAAATTTATTTTCTTTGAATTGATTTTATTTATTTATTTTATTTTATTTTACATTTGTTTACTGAGAAAGTCAGAATGGGCAGATACCCATTTTCAGCGAAGGCCCAGGGACAAAAGATCCACATATAAGACGTCTAAACATAAACAGAAGTATAACAATTATACAGTCGTAAGACATATAGGAGTAACCTAATATTTCTGGCAGCAAGAAACTGTTAACAGTTCCACATATAAGTTATTTGAACATAGACAGAAGTGTAACAATTTATATAATGGTAAAACAAGTAGAAGTAACATATTTCTGGTAGTAAAGAACTATTGACAAGAAAATAGATATAGAGCAGAATGCAACAAAGATCTTGCAGTAAATTAGAATTTTATTTGTGAGACGTTACATTGAAAGAATTTTTTTCTAAAGTATTTTGGGCATTTATCTCCTATCATTCCTCCCAAAATGGTTTATTTATTCCTTTGTAGAAGGCAAGAAGCTGGAAGACATCAAAAAAATGGTTGGGATTATTTATTTATTTGTTTGTTTATTTATTTATTTATTTATTTTTATTAAATGTAAGGAGAAAATAAAGTTGATTGGGGCAAGAGTGCAATAATCATATGCATGTCCCACCCCACTCCAGTTGATTCATGACTAGGGTGGGGCAAAGGGGCCACCTACCTCATGGGCAAGCTGTCAGTGGCCATAATAAGCAGATGCTAATGTTCTGGGAATGCAGTACTGGCACAGATTTTTGAATTTGCAAGAATATCATCAATTCATAAAGCAATGCTAATTTGTGGTTATGGCTGAAGCACCAAGTGTATAGAGGTAAGTGTGTGGTAATAACTGTAGTAAGCACCAAGTGTATAGAGGTAAGTGTGTGGTAGTAACTGTAGTAACAGTTTGCTACAGTTGCTATACAGTAACAGGAGTGGAGAAGAGCGTTTTTCTCTAATTTAAGTAGAAGGAGCAGCAGTTTGGGAATGTGCACAGAGTAGCAGATAAGCAAGATATAGTTCTGTGTCAGATCACTGAAAGTACTCATAGCCCTCCTTTTAGTACTCTGCCACATATGTCCATCAGAAATTTGCCATCCACTAGAGGGTGCCTTTCTACTGACAAACCCCATATTTTCTATCCAAGGAAGTACATTTAGCATTGGTTACTCACTCAATCTCCACCTGTGTCAATCAGTACCACCACCAGGTAAATTTCAACTCCTAAATCATTAGTTTATCTCACCTATGGCAGCGCAATCAGGTTGACTGCCACTGTGTCACTGTGCCATCTTGAATTGCCATTCAATTATCTCACCTATGGCAGCACAATCAGGTTAACTGCCACTGTGTCACTGTGCGATCTTGAATTGTCATTCAATTAAATGCAGTTACTAAGTTATTGTACAAGTCAGTGACTTTAGAGTTGTAGCTGGGGTTCAGACTGGATTTAAGAATGAGGTTTTGGCTTTGGTTAGTAAAAGATTTCAAGCTAGGTAGGGTTAAGTTTAGGATTACACTTATGGCAAGGATGGAATTTAGGTTAGGGTTAGGATATGAGACACATTCCGATGGATTCACAAAACTAAAATTTCCATGGAGGAGCAGTGTAGCTGCTCCTGCATGGAATATCACCAAGGCACAAGTTCAAACTTAGAAAACAACACAAAAAAGTTGAAGGCTGAGTCTCGACCACCACACATGTTGTAACAAAATAAAAAAGGATTATTAAATAAAGCACTTTTTGTCCCACGCAGTTGTGGGACTTCTTCAGATAAAACCAGTTAACACACCACTGTGATATATATATATATATATATATATATATATATATATATATATATATATATATATATATATATATATATATATATATATATATATATATATATATATATATATGTTGTTTCCTGCACGGAATATGGCTGCCGAGCGATCCAGAAATGCTCCATATTCACGTGCACGAGCGAGTCGACACTGTTCCTGCATAGAAACCATTGCAGGATTCTAATTACCTCATTTGCTGGTGAAAACCATACAAATTAGGTAAAATAGCAATCCAGGAAGCAGGTAGATAGCTGTGCAAGAACAGTGTAAGCTGCAGAAATGTATTCAGCTACTAGCTGAATACATTTCTGGAAAAATGATAACGGAGCCATGACAGCTCCAATAAAAGTTTGGACCCTAGTCTGTAAGCATGCCAATGGCCAAATATATGGCCACTGGCATGTCAAATGGTTTAGTTTTAAAAATCAAAAGTTTATTATTTCTTGGCTGATCTCGGCCGTTTAAGCATAGGGAAGCACCGAGGAAATGGGATTGTGGGGAAAGTAAAGAAGTAAATCTGAAAATTCCATTTTAGGGGAAAGCTGCATTTCGCCTTTATAGTCAATGGCAAGCAGAATCAAAACAATGGCAGGGAACAGGGGTTGCTAAGGGGGAAGGCTCTTGTGTAGTGCAGTAACTATGGAGTAAGGCAGTGGGGTATGTTAATGAGGGGATTTATACTGAATCACAAAATTCTTCTATGTATCACACTGCACCTAACCATGTAGGTGCTCTAACACCATCACATAGGCAAGAGGAGCAACTAACATGAAAAGGGTGTGTGTCATGCCTGCTGTAAGCACATTGGAGCTCTGTTGGCCAGGTTTGTGCTTAGCTAAGCACAGCTAAGTGAGAGTATGTGTCTGAGGCTGTATACACTTATTCCATGAACTGAGGAGCATGTTTTCACCCAAGGGAGGGCCATTTCTTGCTGTTTACACTAGCTAAATGGGTCTGGGTAGTGTGCTGGGGCTTAAACAGGAAGGATATAGGAAAAGAAAAGGAAATAGCAGAACAAGGTAAATGCAGTACAAACAGCAATAGGAGATACTGCAACACACAATGGGCCATTGAAAGCACACAATAATACAGCTGGCAGGTGGCTGCATAGCTGAAAATGGGAGGAGATGTAAAAAAAAAAATAAAGGGCAACAGCACAATAAAGGAGAAATGAAGTAGAAATCACTAATATGGGACTCATGCAACTCACAATGGGCCATGCAAAATGCACAATAATACAGCTGGCAGGTGGCTGGATAGCTGAAAGCGGGAGGAGATGTAAGTAAAAAACAATTAAAAAAGGGCAACAGTAGAATAAAGGCAACCATGCACAAATTACCAGTAAGGCATCTAACACTCACAGTGGCCAAAATCAAAGCCATGAGTAATATAGGTGGCAGCTGGAATGTATCATAGCCAGGCAATCATACAGGCAGCATCTGCAGCACAACAGTATAAAGTATGGAAACACCTTACAGTCTGTTTTTTTCCCACAAACTCTGCACCATTGGTGTATACATGCAGGGGAATTTTAACTGAAATATGGTAGGGGCTGCCATTGCTTTGATCCATCAGTATGTGCTAGAGGTTGAGGGTGGAGAAGAGGATAATGCTGACAACTGCCACAGACCAAGGAGCAGGAAAAGAGTGTTCAAACCCAGGGTAACTTATCAGGGGCTACATGATCTGGAGATAGTAGAGCACTACAAGGTTGACAGCAACTCACTGAGCTGTGCTGGCCTCAACTCAGAGCTAGAACAAACAGAGGGGAAACCATCCCAGTGGATACCAGTGTATGTGTTGCCTCAAGTATTTGAGCTACAGGTACTTTCTAAAGAACTACTGGGGACATGATGGGGGTCTAACAGGCATCTGCATCCAGGGTACTCCACCAGTTCCTGGATGCCATGCTACCACATGCTGGTGAGCACATTTACTTCCCCAACACCCATGAAGAGAAGACCAACAATATGCATCTCTTCCACTGTATAGCAGAATACCCAGAGGTACTGGGTGCCAAAGACTGCATGCACATCCACATCCACATCAAAGCACCACCTGGTGAACAGGGTAGGGTCTACATAAACTGCAAGGGATTCCTCTCCATCAACTGCCAGGTCATATGCAATGCCCAGGGCATTATCATAAATGTGTGTGCTGGCAGCCCTGGAAGCTATCACAACTCCCACATCTGGCATTCCTCACAGCTGTACCAGGCATTTGCCAATGGGGGCATTCCATATGGCTATCTGGTGGGATATGTTGGCTATGCACTGGAGCCATGGATGATGACACCCATCAGAAATGCATACACACCCACACAATAACAAAATAATGAGGCACATGCACAAACCAGAATCATTATAGAACATGTGTTTGGGATGCTCAAGTCACAGTTCCACTGCCTTGACATATCTGGTGGAGCCTTGCAGTACTCTCCAGCCACATGTGCACACATGTTCATAGTATGTGCCATGCTGCACAATATGATCACGCGGAAACAGCTGCATCAGGAACAGCATGGGGAAGGGCCACACAGCTCACCACCATTGCCAAGGTCCCCACAGGCACAGAGGGACTCACAGGAGGAGGCCCCTTAGCCTGCTCCCATAGGCAGACAGAGACATGCCCGGTATGCTCACACCTTGGCAAAGAGGCAATGCATAGCACACACACTGACACTGTAGGGACTCCAGGGACACCTCTCTCTGACTCGCACACACATTAAAATGGATGACACACACATCACATTATTTGTAACTTTAGGCAATGTACTGTGTGCATCCAACATAGGCAGCCCTCAAGCACTGTCCTCATAACTGCTGCAAGCACAAGGTAAGTCAGCCTTCTTAACAATAAATGAATGGAAAAGTATGTTCTGCTAGTATATCTGTGGTAATGCTGCATGCATGCATGCAAAGGAATGGAGTGGCCTACTGGGATAGCAGCACACAACTGACAGCTATGTTGGCCACCAGGAAATGTCTGGCCAAAACTGTCCTCCACACACTATGCAGTAGTACCCAAGGTGGAACATCCCACTGCAGTATAGTTGTGGGGACAATTATGTGGGGGGTCATAAGTCACAGGCATGGATGTCAGGGTGGGGGTCCCATGACTAGCCCTCACACCCACACAGCAAGTCAGCTGTAGAAAACCACACAAAAGGTCTGGTAAAGACACACAAATGGTGGGAATGTTGAATTAACCCCCTACAGATTCACACAGTGATAGCACAGGAGGACCCACAGTTGCAGTAAGGCTATGAAGGGTAAGAAGTCTGAAACTCAAATGTATGCCAGCACAATCTGACCTGGCTCTTTACTGATATGCCTCCAGTCCCCAAGACAGGGCACAGCAGTGTGGTAAATGGAACCAAAATGTAAAGCAAATGCCAGCACAGTCTGTGCAAATGTGTACAGTGGAAAGGTGTGCCTCCCCAAATATACCCACACAAATGCAGTAACATATATGTTTGCATGGAAATAGCAGCATAGCATACATTGGCAGGGCTGTACCAATACACATGAAAACATGTTGCCTGTCCACAATATGCAGGGGTCAATGAGATATGTGTATGTGTGGTTAATACTGTCTGGATCTGGCCAACACGTTCTCCTGGCAGTTGTCTTGTACTGCCCTAGGTACAGTGCTGCCTTTGACAGGGCCATGTGCAGATAATAGCAGTGCCAACTGTTATGCATGTCAGTGACACCCACTGCTCTGCCACTGACATACCTGGAAGTCACAGTGCTATGTGGAATATGCTACACATATTACTGACATCTTGAAGGATGTGTAGCAGAGGTGCCAAGGCTTTTGTGAATATAAGTGCTGTGTGGTACTGTTGCCAGTGGTCATTCTCAATAATCCTTTTTCTTATGTTTGCTTTTACAAATAATGGACATGCCTGCACAGCTGAAGGCACTCTGTACCCAGACCCAAACTCCCAAACTCTTACAGCAAGATGTCTGGACAAGGGCAGGAAGAAAAGGTAGAATGATAGGCATGTGTTATAAATATCACCCTTACATACTAAGAAAGTTGGTGGAGTGAGGGGTTTGCAGTAGTGGGAATTGTCTGAAGGTTATATATTTGGAAACAGTAATGTCTGTATTATTTTGTAACATCACACTTCAATTATATGTAACTAATGTGCCAAAAAAACACAAGTTTATGTAGAAAGGATGAAATCTCTAGCCAAATACCTGGACAACCTGCCAAAAATGTACAGGTCAGAGGTATGCACACACAAGGATATGACATATCAGGTTAGAATGATACCACACAAGCAGGAAATCCCCAGCCAGTATATCACCAGGTTGCTGGACTGTTCACATAGCTGTGTGTCATTGCTACACTGGCTGTAGCCACACCTCACAAATGGCCTTGTTGGGCAAACATTTACATAGCTGCCCTCATAATATTGGTCTATGCATCATACAACTACTATTCCTCTGGTAAAGCACTGTGATGCTCTGAGGATGTCTGCCACTAGGTAATGACACAATACATTGCAGTTTCAGACTACAGATATGTCAGAAAATGTCTGCTAAACAAAACAAGTACCCTGAGGAAAGTTCTGTGTACATCTGAGAGGTATGGCTGTAGCACACAAAACCCTGGACTGGCATACACCTATGTCTGGAATGGAGTCTCACCCTAACTATAGAAGGTCACACTGGGCATGCTCCTACACTTAGAGAATCACAGGACATGTTGAAACCCACATTGGAATATATGACTGTATTGTGTATATATGTCCATGCATACAGACAGCTATGTACACCTCAACTATCCCCACACACACACATCAGACAGGATTACCCTCAGCTATAGGTGGCACATATGTAATATAGCTGTATCTGTTGTGTGAGATACACACACACACACATATATATATGGGCAACAGATATATGTCAAGCATACACACACATAGATGTGGGGAACTGACAGACAGACAGTGATACAGAGAGAGACACAGGGGGACACAGACAGAGTGGGTTACACACACTGATACCCTGAATGGAATACAGTGATGTCCTGCTGTGAACAGTGGCATACCAGTTGTAAACAGTTGCATGTGCCAGCATAAAAGGTGAGCCCCATTGTGTAACAGTACTGAGGTTGAGTTTATATCACATCACCTGCCTGTGTGTGTGTGTGTGTGTGTGTGTGTGTGTGTGTGTGTGTGTGTGTGTGTGTGTGTGTGTGTGTGTGTGTGTGTGTGTGTGTGTGTGTGTGTGTGTGTGTGTGTGTGTGTGTGTGTGTGTGTCCTGGTATACCTTCATTTTGTCTTAAGGAAGTTGTACGATGCACCAAAGTGTGAAGAAAGTGCAACCTCCAGATCTGACAAATGTCGACTGCCACTGTTGCGAATCCAAATGAGCAAATGAACATTGACATTCACTCATTTGAATTTGGCATTTCAGGTGCAGATCACACTATAGCTGTAATCGAGAAATGAAGCCTTTCTCCTACTGTAGTGCGATCTCAAAGTTTGTATATTAAAGTAGTGGGGGTGTGGGGGTGCAGGTGGGCTTGCCCCCTGCATAACGATGTTTGGGAACATTCAGAAATGTCTCCTGACATTTACTGTTGTGCTGCAATTCGAAAATGGTCAAATCTTGCTTTCCAGATTACCATTTTTGACATTTTTTTTGCGATATGTTGTGTTTCGGCATTTAAAACCCCACAACAGTGCGGTCATATAAATGCATTTCTAACAAATGAAGGTATACCCCATGTCTCCATAGAGCAAAGTATTAGGAGACTCTTCCCACACAGTACACCTCACATTGCTCTATTTCACAAGATCTGCTGCTTTCATTCACCTTAGAAGTATCATTGGAGATGGTCAGCCCTGTAAGCTCTGTAGCGTGTGCAATAACTGTGTAACATTATAGTAAAAATAACTAGAGAGGTAGGGGTTCTAATCCAATACTGGCAACTATGTGTGTTTGTGTGTGGTGGTTGTGTATGTGAGGGGATGTTTGTAGGTGAAACGGTTTAGGCCATTTCCACCTACAACACTTCCCAGTGCCCCACTTTATGACTCCTGCTGATGTCATTCTCCTTATCAGCACCTTTGGCCAGTTGTCAGCCCAGTAAGCTCTGTAGTATGTGCGATAACTGCATGACACTATAGAACAAATAACTAGATAAGCAGTGGTTCTACTCTCAGATCTGGCAAATGTGTGCATGGGTGTGTAAGTGTGTGTGAAAGTGTGTATGTTTGTAAGAAGAAGTATCTTGATAAGTTTCTCACCCACTGGCATACCTTATCAGTCCTGCTGATGTCATTACCCTTATCAGCACCTTTGGCCAGGTGTCATTCCAGTAAACTCTGTAGTGCATGCGATAACTGCATAACACTATAGTACAAATAACTAGATATGCAGAGGTTTGACTCTCAGATCTGGCAAATGTGTGTGTGGGTATATAAGTGTGTGTGTAACTGTATGTTTCTAGGAAGAAATATTTTGATAACTTACCAACCCACTGGGCTACTGTATCAGTCATGCCGATGTCACTCCCCTTATAGGTTCATAGGTGTGTACTAGGCTAATGGACCTGGAGCCATTACAAGCCTAGCCGATAGAAGTGCCCTGCCATTGTGCCACCTGGCATTAGTTCCCAGTGACCCCATCAAATAGAGCCACTGGAGTGATCCCTGAGGTGAACTTTCTATTACCCATCCATTCATCAAGATCTCTCTGGAACAGGGTCATCTAGGTGCTTTGCTTGACATGTATGGGAAGTCTATTCCAGGGCATGTGCAGTCTCTGGGTGAAGAACCTGTCCCTCCAGCATGTTGTGTTGATTGTGGTAATGATGTTGAGGTCCCTGCAGTGTGTGGTGCAGAGAGATTGGGATGTCTTTAGATGTAGCATTTGTAAAAGAGCTGGGTCAGACATGGCTTTGCAAGTCAAGCAGACATCGCCTCTAAGTAGGCGATATGAGACAGAGAATAGCTGGAGTCTTTTGAGTTTGTCTGTGTAGGTCATGTGTTTAATGCTTAAGATCCTCATTGTGAGGTACTTCTGTGGCCTCTCCAGCTGTTGTAGGTGTCTAATGAATTATATGCCAAATGGGCCATTATACTTGATGACTGGTCTAATGAGGGAAGAGTACACAGAGACGATGACCTCCTTTTTCCTGGATGGAAAACCCTTCATAATGAGATGTGCCATATAGAAGGATTTCCTGGCCACAGTGGCAATGTGGTGGTTAAAGGAGTGATTGCTGTCAACCTGTGTCCCCAGATCTCTTATAATGCCTACAGTGTTCATTGGGCTCGCATCAATGTGGTACTTAGTGGAAACTGAGATTTTACCAAAGGGGCTGATGATGCATTTTGTGGTATTAAGCTTCAGGCCATGGTTTCCACTCCTGTCAGTGGTCTCGGTGAGGCCTTTCTGTAGGATGTCTGCATCACTTGTGGAGTTAATGATGGCTCCCAGCTTGCAGTTGTCTGTGAACTTGGTCAGCCAGAGTTCTTTTGTGTTGGCCTGGACTCATGAGAAGTACAGGCGGAACAGGAGAGTACCCAGGACTGAACCTTGTGGGACTCCACTCATGACTGGCTGGCAGTCTGACTTGGAGCTTGCTGTTTTTACATTGTGTGTTCTATCTGTGAGCCAGTTTGCAACACCCCCCCAGTGATAAAGGGGTTGATGCTTAGATTGGTGGGTTCAACCATAATTCCTGACTAACGAATGGTATCAAGAGCCTTGGCCAGATTGATGTAGGCTGCATGCAGTGTCATACTGTCATACACAGCCCTGGTGACTGACTCAAAGAAGTCAACCAGGTTGAGCATGCATGATCTCCCTTTCACAAAGCCAAACTGTGTGGGGCCCATAGTTAGAAGATTACCTATATGTTTTTTAATCAGATCCCTGATGATGTGCTCCATAGCTGTACTCATCAGACTTGTCAGGCGACTGGACTGATAATTCCCAGGGTCTGTAGTTGCCACACCTTTATGGAGAGGGATGACTGTAGCAGTATGCCATTTGGGAGGGACAAAGCCTGAGGTGAGGCTGTGACTGAACAGAGCACACAGATGTGGTGACAGGTATCTTTGTAGTTCATGTAGAACATAGCCAGGGATAATTTGGAGTCCCGTGGAAGCTGTATTCTTGCCCAGAGACAATGCAGGTGTAACCTGAGTGGCAGTAATCCTGGGTGTCTGACATTCTTCTGGCATTCTGATTGTTCCTCTGGGGGGAGAGAGGGGTAAAGCTGGCATTGAATGTGCTGGCAAGAATGTTGGCAATATCAGTTGGTTCAGTGTAGGAGGTAGCATTGTGAAGTAACTCACTGCACTACTGGGTATTGGCATGGAGGTTCTTGATATCACTAACAAAGGATCTGTAATTTTTGTCAGTATCTGCTGCAATTCTGCCATCATAGGCAGCTTTAGATTATTTCATGAGGGATCTCAAGTTGTTGTTGAGGCTAATAAGGGGGTTTCACCACTCTTGGGACTCCACCTTTTTCTGCAACAGTTTCTTCCTTCTGTTGTACAGGTTATCAATGGCAGGGGACTACCAGATTGGTATCCAGTGTTTGGAGGAGAGTGTCATGGTTCTGTTGGGTATGGCTAGTTCCATGCATTTATGTACATGTTCGTACAGTGCATTAGTGCATGATTCGACAGTCATGCAGATATTTTCCATTGGTATGGGTGTTGTGAAATTAGCCACCTCTGTTCTTATGAGTCCAAAGTCAGCTTTGGAGAAGTCTTTCAAGGTGGTTACCTTTACAGGGGTTGTGGGTGAGATGTGGATTTCCATGGTGATTACCCTATGATGGATCTGACCAGTTAGTGATTGACTACTATTGTCAAGCAATGGTCTCATATGTCAGTAATCAACACAGGTTAGGGATGTTGCTTCATCTACTGGGTGTCAGAATGAGCTGGTCCAGGGCATTGGAACTGATAAATTCCAGGAAGCATTGGGCCAGTGTATTGGTGCTTCGATATCTCACTCAGTTGATGGAGGGGTAGTTGAACTCTCCTAATATGAGAGTGTTGGGATGGACCTTGATAGTTTCCAGGGTGTTGAGGTATGTGGATTGAGAGTCTATGGACATGGATGTGGACCTATAGCAGGCTATGACCTGGATTGCACTATTACCCAATGTCAGTTGTACCTGAAGTATCTCAGATGCAATATGCTGTGATACTACTCTGGATATGTGCATATCTGTTATTAATATGGAGCTACCACTGCCTTTGTAGCTGTGGTCCATGTTTTGGGGTTGACAGGTGTGGAATGAGTTATAGGCTGGTAGTGCAGGGGTGCTGTCTGCTGATGTAAACCATATGTCCATTACAGCACAAATGTCAATGTTCTCCATTTTGAGGAGTGCTTCAAGTGGCTGCATGTCAAGATGTACATATGTAGTGTTGAACAGCATGACCCTCAGATTGCATATTTGTCTAGCTGTTACGGTGGTAATTTGATTTGGAACACCACCTAAAAAGTCACTATTGGGGTGGCAAGACACTTAGCTAGCACTTGGAAACACAGGGGTGACATATGCAGGCCATCTCTGGCAAGTCATCGCAGTCTGTCAATTATGTCATCCCAAGCAGATACTGGATCCCATGAGAGTGATACCAGACACTTAAGCCAATTGTTGAAGTCAATCATTTGTTGTTTGTACTGCGATATCATTCTGGGTGACAGTAGTATACTGCTCAGGGCTACTGTCATACCTAAAAAACAACAATAGGATTCAGTTCCACAGTAAAATTTATTACAATGACTTAGCGCCTCGGCCACAACAGCCTTCAAAGAATACAAAATTACAAAAAACACATTCCCCTCTCTCTCTCTCTCTATATATATATATATATATATATATATATATATACATCATCAGCAATCATTTAATAAAATAATCAATCAATTAAATAAATACTTTAATAAGATTTAAAGCAAAGTTCTCCAATTTACTTCTTTATTCCGACCTCTTGGTGGTAATGTCTCAACCACGTTGTCACTTCAATTTGTTGGGCTTAATCAGATATACTGAATTGAATATCACCCCCCCCCGAGGATTGAGAGCTTTCAAGAGCCCTGCTTCTCCGTTTGATTCATCGGATACCACAGATGCAGCTTTTAAGGAATGCTGGTTAGCTGCAGCTCATACATGTGCTATGGTGTCGGTAAGCATTTTAGTAGAAAGGAGCAACTGTTGCATTCTAAACTTAAAAATGAATTAAATATAATGCATACACAACTTTTGAACCAAGTTGGTAATTTAAAAGTTAATGATGTTTTTAAAAATTTAAAAGAGAAATTGAATAAATTTGAAAATGAGCAGGTCCACCTTAAATTACATAAAATCAAACGTGACCTGCGTGATTACAGCAACGGACATGGTTTTCTATGGAGAAATAAACAAAATGTTCATTCTGGACATAATGGTAAACTGCAGTTAATAAAAAACAGTTGTCCGTATCTTTTGCTTCCTCAGATGGGGTAGGTTATACTACAGACTCTGAAAATGATGTCCGGAAATTTCCCCTGTTGCCTCCAGCACAAGAACCTGAATTTCATCAACAGCGTTTTCATCACAATGGAGAAGGTGCCAAAAGGGGAAATAAGAAGAAAGGAACTGGTTTCAATTCTGCAGCAAGTGAAGGACAATTTAAACAGCCTTATAAATGAGGTAGATGGAACTGATTTTTCTCCTTTTAGCTGTAACATTTCTAATGTTGTAACTCTATCTGGATGTGCATTAACTGATGAACAGTATGCTGTTCTCCATCTTGGTTTAAAGTTTGTACCGACTGTAGTACCTAGGTTATATTTGATTAAACAAGATGTTTTCAAATTGATTAGGAAATTACATCTTAGATGTTTTTTTGATGTGCAAGTGAATAAACAGCAAAGGGATATTAATTTTGATACTGTTAGTTTGGAAACAGATAGTGAATGTGACAGTTTATTTTCTTGTTTATCTGGTGATTCTGATGTTAATACTTCTCCAAATGCTTACAGTTTACTAGATACTAGTGGCATTCATTTCCAAAGCAAATTTATACCCCCCTATGTGAATAGTACTGTTGCTCATTTTTCTGAAATGCTTAATTTTTCTATACAGGAACTTGTTAAAGAATATAGTCATATTTCTCATTAATATATTATGACCAAGAATGAATGGCTTGCCCTTAAGAATCTTGTAGCTAGGAATGACTTGATTATTAAGCCTTCTGATAAAGGCAACAAAATTGTGGTGCTTCAGTACACGCAGTATTATAATATGTGTATGCAACATTTGAATGATAATCTAACTTATGAAATGTGGGATGTTACTACATATTTGAATGCTATGAAAGCTTTTTCTGCATTAATTGAAAAGGGAGTTAGCCTGGGTTATTTTTCCAAGAAGGGCTTAGATACTAAATTTAATTTAGACAATTGTAACTTAGCAACTTTTTATTGTCTTCCTAAGCTACATAAGGATAATATTAATCCCCCGGGGTGTCCTATTGTGTCTGCTGTAAATTATTTTTTGCACAATATTGGGGTCTTGATTCATAATTACTTACTACCCCATGTAGAGAGGTTGGAATCCTATATTAAAGACTCATTTGATTTTCTAGATACGATATCAGCCATCCATTGGAATCAGGATATGTTTTGGATAACTATTGATGTATGCAGTTTGTACACTAATATTAGACACATTGATGGATACGAGCCTTACAATATTTTTTGAGTGATAGTCCGAGGTCTCATTTCATGGTAGAACTTACTCACTTCTGTTTGCTTCATAATTATTTTAGTTTTAATGAAGTTGTTTATCATCAGTTAAGAGGTACAGCCATGGGGCACCATTTGCCCCCATCTATGCAAATCTTTTTATAGCTATGTTTGAGTTGGATTATGTATATAAAAATGAGTTTGTATAACAACATGTTTTATTTTATTTCAGATACATTGATGATTTAATTTTTATTTGTGATGGAGGGTTGGATGGAGTATCAGTATTTCTTTCAGAATTAAATAACAATGTGTACAATATTAAATTTGATGGCTTACAATGTGGCACAGAGGTGAATTTTCTGGATGTTCATTTATCTGGAATGCAAGATGGCTCTATTCAAACTACAGTTCATTGGAAATTTGAGGATGGCAACCAATATTTATTTGGTACTAGTTGCCATCCAGCTCATACTATCCAATCTTTACCTTATGGGGAGATGATTAGATTGTCCAGGCTCTGCAATAATAAGTTGGATTTACAAAAACAAATTTGTCAAACTTTGCCTATGTTTTTACATAGAGGTTATAGTGAGAATTTAATCAAAGTGTCTATTGATAAATTAATACAGTTCAACCTCCCTAAATGCAATAATAATAGTGGTAAAAGATATACTCACCCTAACAATAAATTCTCTTGCTGAGGGAGATAAAATGTTTTTTGTAACTACTTATAATACTTTAAGTACAAGAGTTTGGGAATTAATAAAACATTATTGGAAATTTTTACATAGAGATGAACTGCTGCATAGGATTATTTGTAATATACCCTATGTGGCTTACAAGAGAGGACAGAATTTGGGGGGATAAATTAGTCAAAGCTTACTTTATTTCACCGGTAGCAAGCCCTTCCAGTTCCCTAATGTCTCTGGGTACTACACCCTGTAATAATTGTAACATATGTTATCAAGTTTCCTAGGATTAATGGGAAAATATTTAGACCACATAATCATTTTTCATGTGATACAGCAGGTTTGAAATATCCCTGCAACCTTTTCTATGTTGGTGAAACCAAGAGGAAATTTAGAATTAGGTTGCAGGAACACATAAGAGACATTAGGAAACAGAAACTAGAAAATCCTGTAGCATCTCACTTTTTGGAAAAACATCATAATGATATTAATTTATTACAACCTACAATTTTGGAAGAAGTGTTTGTCAGGAAGGGGGGCGAAAGATTAATTAAAAATATTCTATCATACAAAGAAACTGTTTTCATATTGAAGTTTGTCACATTAACACCAAGAGGTCTGAATAGAGAAGTAAATTGGAGAAGTTTGCTTTAAATCTTATTAAAGTATTTATTTAATTGATTGATTGTTTTATTAAATGATTGCTGATGATGTATATATAGGGGAATGTGTTTTTTGCAATTTTGTACTCTTTGAAGGCTGTTGTGGCCGAGGCGCTAAGTCAGTGTAATAAATTTTACTGTGGAACTGAATCCTTTTGTCGTTTTTTGGATATTTTCTCTTGTTTTGCTGCTGGTTGTATTTTTCTTCTACTGTCATACCTGCCTGGCCCACATAATCTGAGAGCTCCACCATGTCTCTTTTGATATACTCCATAGAGGTGTGTCTCAGGTCATTCACACACACATGGACAATGACAGAGTGATACTTGTAGTTTTTGGAGTGACCTGACTGGGTATGCTATGTGTTGGATTCTGGCACCTGATAGACAGCTGACTGTTACCTCCTCCATGTTCAACCTAATGAGTGGGGCATCTGTATGCCTCACTACTGATTCACCTATGATTACTGTATCAGGCAAGATGGTTCACCTTTGGGGGATATGTGTCCTGTGGTCTGTGCTGTGTTGTGATGGTTGAGTGGGTGTCTGTCTTGGTGGTCTCCACTGTTTGGGTAAATGTCTATTGAGTGGCTCTGTGAGGGTGAGTGTGTGGTTATTGTTTGTCTGTCAGAGCTGTGATAGTGAGTGTTCTGCAGGGGTATGTGTTCCATGTGGTGTGTTGCAGGTGTTGACCCTTCTTTTAAACAGCTAGTCCAGTCTTCGATGGAGAGTACATATCTTCCAATTTGGTGATATAGGGGTACCTCTCACAAGTCTGACTGTTGGGAGTTTTGAGGAGAGGGTTGTCTGTGTACATGAGGCAGTTGCAACAGTGCCTCAGAATGCCCAATTGCCCAAGTGCACCAGGTTAATGGGCAAAAGCACAGAGAACTGCACTTTAATCATGCCAGGAGGGGTGGTCATAACTAATAAGTACTGAAGCTAATTCTGTGAGAAACGACTACTGCTGATGGCTCTCAGGTGTAGGGTTACCACCCCGCCATTTTTTTCCCTTGACTATCTGGAAATCAAACTGATTCTCCCGTAGTCCGGAAAACACTGTACAAACTCTGGTATTCTGTTTCAAAAAGGAAACAGACTATCTGAGTTTGTAAATTGGCTGAGTTTACCAAAAAGCATAGTAAATCAGCCAAAAAGCAGGCTGCACGAACCAAAAAAGAGGGCGTTCCTTGCCAAGTGATGTAATTGTGATGTCACAAAATGGGTGGAATGTGGGCGGGAGAGGGGTGGTGTGGGCAGGGTTACTGGTGATGCTAGGGGTGTGGCTTTACTCCAGTTTTAGCCATGATGAAAGGTGGCAACCCTACTCAGGTGTGCTAGAATAATTGATAAAAAAACCTGTTGAAGTGCAAAACTATTAGGCTATTTGAAGTGCAGGAGAGAAAGAACTACAAGTTCTAAAGGAAAAACTGAAGGCAGACTGTCTGACACCTGTAACAGTTTACCCTAGCTGTGTAATTATCAGCACCTTTGGCCAATTGTCAGCCCACTACAGCTTGGCACTATAGTAGAAATCACTAGATAGGAAGGGGTTCTAATCTCAATACTGGCAAGTGTGTGTGTGTGTGTGTGTGTGTGTGTGTGTGTGTGTGTGTGTGTGTGTGTGTGTGTGTGTGTGTGTGTGTGTGTGCGAATAATATACTGTGTGTGTTATACCATTTTGAGTTGTGTACCACCCTGTAAACTTCCCATCACCCTACTTTACTGGACCTGCTGATGTCATTCACCTTAGAAGTACCTTGGGAGTAGGTGAAATTATGTAAGCTCCATGGTGCATCTGATAGCTGTGTAACACTATAGTAGAAATAACTAGATAGGTAGGGATTCTAATCTCACTACTGGCAACTGTGTGTGTGTGTGTGTGTGTGTGTGTGTGTGTGTGTGTGTGTGTGTGTGTGTGTGTGTGTGTGTGTGTGTGTGTGTGTGTGTGTGTGTTTGTGTGAAAGTCATATACTGTGTGTGTTATACCATTTTGAGTTGTGTACCACCCTGTAAACATCCCATCACCCTACTTTACTAGGCCTGTTGATGCCATTCACCTCAAAAGTATTTTGGGGACTAGGTGAAATAATGTAAGCTCAGTGGCGTGTTTGGTAACTGTGTAGCCCTATAGTAGAAATAACTAGATAGGTAAGGGTTCAAATCTCACTACTGGCAACTATTTCTGTGTGTGCGTGTTTGTGTGAGAATCATATAGGGTGTGTGTTATACCATTTTGAGTTGTGTACCACCCTGTAAACTTCCCATCACCCTACTTTACTAGGCCTGCTGATGTCATTCACCTTAGAAGTACCTTGGGACTAGATGAAGTTATGTAAGCTCCATGGTGCATCTGATAATTGCTTACCACTAAAGTAGAAATAACTAGATAGATAGGGGTTCTAATCTCACTCCTGGCAACTGTTTGTGTGAGAGTCATATATTGTGTGTGTTATACCATTTTGAGTTGTGTACCACCCTATAAACTTCCAATTACACTACTTTTCTATGCCTGCTGATGTCATTCACCTCAGAAGTACCTTGGGAGTAGGTGAAATTATGTAAGCTCCATGATACATCTGATAACTGCGTAAAACTATAGTAGAAATAACTAGATATGTAGGGGTTCTAATCTCAATACTGGAAACTGTGTATGTGTCTTTGGGTGAAGATCATATCCTGTTTGGCTGATACCATTTCAACTTGTGTACCATCCACACCTGTTTACCACCTCCTGATGGCATTACTTTAGACAGTGTGGTAATAGCATCTACCTCACATGCAGCATGTTAAACCATTGTGAACTGCATACCAGTCCTCTGTACAGATGTCTATGGAATATCCAAATGTTTGCAAATGATATGTGGTCTGTGTCCTTTACCAATGCCCATGTATGTGATATTGTTGCCATATCAGCCACAATGAGTATAGTGACACACATGCCAGCTTCAGGCATCATACCTGACTGAAACATAATGCTGATACAATATTTGCTACACTATCACTTGTCCAGGCTTGTAGGAGCAATACATGACTCCACATGCTATTTCTGGTGGGTTATCTCAGCATTCATGAAGGCATTCAGAACATTATGTGTTGTAAGAGGTGGTGTGTTATGTCCCATGCATATAATCTATGTGGGGCATGTCATGTATATGTAGTAGTACAGTACATCAAGGTGGAAATGTAGGTTTATAGTCTGTCTATTGCCAACTGTGTTTATGTTACTATGTGCACATCCCCTGTGTCAGTCCTTACTGTGTGTATGCAAAGTATATACCATTTTATTTCCCTGTTCCACCCAGTGAACTCAGGAATACATACCAAAAATGTAATATACACAGTATCATGCATGCCCTCATCAACTGCATCAGGGTTGAGTGTATGGGAAAGAAATGGCAGGGCCAACAAGTGTTGATAGGTGAATTTGTTGCAGTTAATGTAATGGATACACTTGGGAGGGAGCTGCTGACAGTACTGCAGCAACCTGTTCTGTATGTATGAGCCTGTGGTACACAACACTGAGCTGACATGTTTGAAGGCTACCTGTCTGTGACAAGGGGTATGTATACAAGGTCACACTGTCTGACAACCGTGTCCATCACACACTGTCACATGCATACACACCTGGTACATGTACATATAAAGCTGTACCTTGCCTATGACATGGTTGGTGTATTCTCACTCTGCCATACTCCCTCTTGGGAATGTCTGCAGAGCCACAGCCTGCAGACACACATACACTTGGAACACAAACAGAATACAGCATGTCAGACTACATTCATTTAGTGGTACTAACAGCAATAATGCATCCTGGCTAGTAAGGTACGTACACCTGTATGTGTACCCATAACAAATGCAAGCAGACAGCGCTGTATATAGTATTACATAGCTACATTGTACTATATTCACCCTGTGCATCAGACCCATATTAGCATGTCCCTGCATCAAAGGTATGGATACAGGGATGTGGCACAGGTATTATCATATGCACAGGGTGTGGTGTGGGTTTGCCAGAGTCCAAGGCTGGGACATATGGTTGACATCATGTGTGTGTGTTTGGAGGGGTATCCAATAGATGGGCTGTGCAGAGGTACTGTGTGTCTGGAGGTGACCTGCCTGTGATACAGATGTGTGGGTGTATATGTATGCACACAGTCACACCATGTGGCTGCCCTACACAGGGCTATGTTGGACAGGTGTGGGCCATACATGGCAGGATGTCCAGTTCACCATCTCCAGCCATGGACATGGGAACTGGTCCTGCCAGAGGTATCACTGGCACTACCAGGCCCAAGGCCAGATCCAGTACTGCTTCCTGATGGTGACTGCTGTCTGCTGGATCCATGTCCCTGATGGCACCTGACAGGAACATGTGCCTGAAACACTGTCACTACAGAAGTATGAAGGTGTATGGCCCCGTTGACTCTCAGCTGTTGTTGCTGCTGACCTACAGCCAAGTGGCTGATGCCCATGTCCCACCACACGCTGTAGCACAGACATGCCATGGTCAGGGAATTGCCAAGGTTTCACCCCACCGTCTATTAATGACCTCAGTATTCTGACGTGTGGCCTCAACAAGGTCATGTATGTCATCAGGAACAGTTGCATCCACCACCCTGAATATTTGTCTAGTGTGGCATTCACTACGTGCCTGTGCATCCATGACAGCCCAAAACATGGGTCTGGTGACTCTTGCTGTGGAACTTGCAACAGGGCAGAGGTTCTTTTCAACAGCACTGTTGTCCCATATGTCTACACTCACACCTGCCATAGTCATCACACTAACCTGTTCAATGCCACCACCTGCCAACTGTCCATCATCTGTGGCCAGTGTTGACACGGTATGTGTGGGCATTGTCACTGTGTGCGGGGATGGTGTGGACAAGAGTGGGATGCCAACCAATGGCACAGATTCAGCCCCTGACAACCCCACCTGTACCTCACTATTCTTATCATCGTCAGAGTCTGCAAAGATAATGATATCAGTTTCCAAGTGGTAGGGAACCCAAACCCCATCGTCACCTGTGAGGGGAAAGCAAAATATGTACATTAATATCTGCACTCTGAGGTTGGCTGGTATACACATGCACACAGACACACACACACACACACACACACACACACACACACACACACACACACACACGCACACACACGCACATACTTACAGGTGAGGTGGCACAAATCTGTTACACAGACCACACATTACCCAAATGGTGACATGCATGACACACGGCCCCTAACATCATGCATTGCAGCCAGTTTTACTACATGTAACTAACAATATAGAGCTCTGGGACACATGATTAGTGTTAGTAGGTGATGGACATTCCCCAGCATAGACTGCACCCATGTACACATCATTGCTGTTCACCTGTATAGCACAGTAGCAAGTACTACAGAACAAATCTCACAACTGTACAGATCCTCACAGAATGTGTAGATGTCTGGCTCATATGTTTGCTCTGTTTCTCATAACCCCTGTATTTCTATGATACATAACTGGGATGATCTGAGGAGTGACATTGCTGATTAATGACATACATTTGAGTGTCAGACCTCCAAACCAGTAGTGAATGTATGGTCACACAATTCCTGTTACACCACCAACCGTCTAAGCTTACAGTGGATATGATAAGTGCATAAAACCCTGTTAACATGCTGTGTCCTTGTAATATATGAGATGACACCGCAATAATGCATTCAGATATGTTACCCACCTTTCATGTGATAAATGACCTGTGCAATCCAATCGATAAAAAACAAATGTGTTACATGTAAAATAAAATGACTGCAATATGTACAATATGGTGTTTGCATAAGTGTGCACACCCTTAAAATGATACTTTGTCAAAGTAACTTGTAAGTGACTTACAGCATTCATGCTTCTTGTGAAGGTGTCTCTCAGCATGGCACATCTTGACTAGGCATTATTTGGCCACTCTTCCATGCAAAGGTCACCCAACTCTGTCAGATTGCAAGGGCAGCTCATGTGCACAGCCCTGGTCAGGTCACACTTGTGTTTGTCTGTCTGGTGTAGGTCTAGGCTCTGGCTGGGCTAATCCAAAATAATGAGTGTGTTCAGGTGGAGCCTTTCTTAGGTAGCTTTGGGTGTATGCTTTGGGTCTTTGTCATGTTGAAGGCTGACAGCCCTCCCAGTCCTCAGTGTTCTTGCAGACGCCTGATGGATTTGGGCCAGATATGGGTGTTATTTGGAATTGTTTAGAATTAACAGCACCATGATTACAGGTCCAGTTCTAGCTTTGGAACAGCATCCCCACAACAGGCCACTGCCACCTGTGTAATTTACCATGGGGATGTTGGTGTTCAGGTTAAGGGGGGTGTTGCTTGTGCACCACACATACCTTTTGGTATTGTGGCTGTGAGGTCAATCCATAGTCTCATTACACCATAACACATTTTCACACATGTCTTTGGGAGACTTGATGTGCTGTATTGCAAATTGTATCAACCCCTGGATGTTTTTTGGTGTGGGGAAATGCTTCCATCTTCTGACCAAACCTCATAGGCCAGACGTATGCATAATAAGGGAGAGTGTTCTCACATGTAGGATACAACACCAGTACTTGCAAGAAATTCCTGCAACTCCTTCAGTGTTGCTGTATGTCTCCTGGCAGCCTTCCTGACCAGGTTTTGACATGTCTTGTCATCATTTTTGGAGGGACGTCAGGTTCTTTTCAACAGTACTGTTGTCCCATATTCAGTCCACCTTTTGAAAACTATCTCCACTGTGTTCCATGGTGTATGCAATTCTGTGGTAATGTTGTTGTACCCTACTCTTGATTGATACCTTTCAAGTATGAGATCCCTTTGCTGCTTTGTAAGCTGTCTGCAAGCCATGGCTGTTGCTGTTGCAGGCAACTGAATAAATGTCATGAATATCCTACTTGGACAGCAGATTGTTATTTGGTGTTACTCAGATTGCCTTTACTTGATGGCAGGTATGTACCCAAGCAGACTGAATGCTATCAGTAAATCACAAGCTACTGCAATAAAATATTATTTGCTTATTGTAAGGGTTGTATACTCCATATTTGGTGCCCAACAGATTGATTGGTTTTAAAAATGAATTGTTCATGTCACATTACAGGTTGGAAAAGGTGTGGATTGACATATTGTGGTCTCAATTTGTATATATATATATATATATATATATATATATATATATATATATATATATATATATATATATATATATATATATCTCACAAACACCTAGCATCTTAACAGGGGTGTGTACACTGTTTATATCCACTGTATGAGAGTAGTGTTTCACACATGTCCCTACCTTAGGCCATTTGTCCCCTCATCTTGTTGGACTCTGTCCAGAAGTCTTGCACTAGCAGGTTGTAAGGTATGCTACAGGAATGTTACTTTCTCCTCAGATAGTCCCCTGTGGTGACCACTGTGATGCAATGCAGTTAAACCCACCACAAGTGATTCTCCTTTGCTTTTGTTAAAGCTGTCTCGCTATGTTAAACTCCTTTAACATAGCAAGACACTTCGTAAAAAGCAACAGAGATCTTGCTTTCTCCGTTGCTTTTTTCAAAACTGTCTCGCTATGTTAAATGGATATAACATAGCGAGACAGCTTTAAAAAAAGCAACGGAGATTCTCCGTTGCTATTTTTAAAGCTGTCTCACTATGTTAAACATAGAGAGACAGTTTGTAAAAAGCAAGGTAGATCTTGCTTTCTCCGTTGCTTCCGCCAACAGCTCTGATGTATTGCGTAAGCATACGCATGCACAATACATCAAAACTGCCTCAGAATACCAGACAGCTGTGGAAGGGCAGCAAGGAGTAAATACAATGCCATTATTTAAGAAAAGTAATTTTTTTTTCTTAAATAATGCCATTGTCTAATAGCAATAACCCACTTCTGGGTGTGAGTAATGCTGGATTTACCCACGGTTGTCTTTGTTTGGCCACTCAGGCTTTGCCCTTGTGACCAAACCACACCAACTGTGGGTAAATCCAGCATTACCCAGACCCAGGCGTGGGTTATTGCTATAATTCTCTACTCCTCATTCATGTCTGTGTAGAGTGAATGACATTGACCATCTTCAACGTCGATGGGGTGTGGATGGTGCCATGGCTTGGTGTAACTACAGTGTATAATGGATCTGGGAGCACATGAATGAGTTCATGTAGGATGCAGACAGGGATGTTATCAGGTCCCATGGATACTTACGTTTGTTGCCTTTCAGTAGGCAATATGTACCTACTCACTGGTGATGAGGGGAGGGGTGTGGTTGCTGTGCATATCCACCTATAGTGATGCTGAGCCAGGGGAAGATATTTGCCCTAAACCTATCTGCAGCAGGTTGGCTATAGCTATGTTGTGTGCGTATGTGGTCTGATTGACCACCATTACAGGGTGGGTTGGTTTGTTGCCTCTGAGATTGCAGACATATATGAAGAATGCCTTGTGATTGGCCTTGGTGGATGTGTCCAATTTGTACTCATAGTTAGCCTTACAGTACTCCTCCTGTGACCTTATATGCTTAATCAGACAAAGGTTGACTTGATGCCAAGTTGGTGCCAGCTCCTAATTTGCCCTGTACAACCAATATAGGGACCAAGTATGTGGTTTGTGCATCGCTGCTGTCCAGCAATGGGGATTACTCTACTTTGGTGGAGGCAGGTTTTACATGTAAGGTATTTCTGAGTCCATACAGCTATGTTGGTGTTCATATAGCTGTTTGTAGTAGGCATGGACACACAGTCATAACACAGCTGGACACCTCTCCAGTTTCAAAGAGATAATCATGCTTATTGTAGTACCCATGACTGTGTCAGGGCAATGCAACAACCAGTAGCTTTAGAAATGTCACTCTGTTAGATGCACAGTAACTAAGATTACACTCAGCACAGCTCCTCGTGGTGTCTTGCAGAGTTCTACAAGCAGCAGAGAGCGAGTTTCTATAACTAAATAAGCTCTGCAAAGTTGATTTACTGAATTACTGTTTGTTTTCCTGAACTTTTTTGCACTTTTAAAGTTTGTTTTTGCTTAAATTAACTGGTAGGCTACACACTCAAGTGCGCTAGCCGATTTAAAGCATTTACTGTTGTTACTGTATCTATTTTCTGCTATTTTGTATGAAAAAAAAAAATACCCTTGTTTCCCGCCTTTCCTGAACTAGAATAGTCCAGTCTTCAGGTATTGCTGATCTCTGGGCTGTGTCAGTTCCTGTGTTGCCCATATCATTGTTTGGATAGGAGGAAGCTTCTTTGTTCACCAGTGGGAGTGTGGAGCTCTGAGCAGCCTATCTGTCCCTAAAGGAGTGGTTCCAGCCCAGTAACTTGTAGCTTATTGGCCGTTTTGGGCCATTTCCTAGCTCTTTCTAACCCCCTGCTATAATGCCCGCTTTAGCGAGCTTTTGCACTTGTAATTGACTGAGCACAGCTCCTCGTGGTGTCCTGCAGAGTTGTACAAGCAGCAGAGAGTGGAAGAGTGACTTTCCATTGATTTATACGTATTTTTTGGCTACTTATTTCCGACTGTTTTTTTCTCGCTAAAAAGCAAGTTTCTATAACTAAATAAGCTCTGCAAAGTTGATTTACTGCATTACTGTTTGTTTTCCAGAACCTTTTTGCACTTTTAAAGTTTGTTTTTGCTTAAATTAACTGGTAGGCTACACACTCAAGTGGGCTAGCCGATTTAAAGCTTTTACTGTTGTTACTGTATCTATTTTCTGCTATTTTGTAAGAAAAAATATATATATATATATCCTTGTTTCCCGCCTTTACTGAACTAGAATAGTCAAGTCTTCAGGTATTGCTGATCTCTGGGCTGTGTCATAGTTCCTGTGTTGCCCATATCCTTGTCTGGATAGGAGGAAGCTTCTTTGTTCACCAGTGGAGTGTGGAGCTCTGAGCAGCCTATCTGTCCCTAAATGAGTGGTTCCAGCCCAGTAACTTGTAGTTTATTGGCCGTTTTGGGCCATTTCCTAGCTCTTTCTAACCCCCTGCTATAAAGCCCGCTTTAGCATGCTTTTGCGCTTGTAATTGACTCAGCACAGCTCCTTGTGGTGTCCTGCAGAGTTCTACAAGCAGCAGAGAGTGGAAGAATGACTTTCCATTGATTTATAAGTATTTTTTTGGCTACTTATTTCCGACTGCTTTTTCTCGCCGAAAAGCGAGTTTCTATAACTAAATAAGCTCTGCAAAGTTGTAAGTAAGTAATTTCTATGTTAAATTGTTAATCGCTATGTAATCCAATGTAACTACCTTCTGTTTATTTTACTGTGGAGCTTTTCTCCCCGGGCCTCCGCTGAAAATGGACCCACGTCCAGTCGGACACTCCCGGGCAACAAATTTAAATAAATAAAAATAAATAAATAAATAAGTTGATTTGCTGCATTATTGTTTGTTTTCCTGAACATTTTTGCACTTTTAAAGTTTGTTTTTGCTTAAATTAACTGGTAGGCTACACACTCAAGTGTGCTAGCTGATTTAAAGCATTTACTGTTGTTACTGTATCTATTTTCTGCTATTTTGTAAGAAAAAAAAAATATCCTTGTTTCCTGCCTTTACTGAACTAGAATAGTCCAGTCTCCAGGTATTGCTGATCTCTGGGCTGTGTCAGTTCCTGTGTTGCCCATATCCTAATTTGGATAGGAGGAAGCTTCTTTGTTCACCAGTGGGAGTGGGGAGCTCTGAGCAGCCTATCTGTCCCTAAAGAAGTGGTTCCAGCCTAGTAACTTGTAGCTTATTGGCCGTTTTGGGCCATTTCCTAGCTCTTTCTAACTCTGCAAAGTTGATTTACTGCATTACTGTTTGTTTTCCTGAACTTTTTTGCACTTTTAAAGTTTGTTTTTGCTTGAGTTAACTGGTAGGCTACACACTCAAGTGCACTAGCCAATTTAAAGCATTTACTGTTGTTACTGTATCTATTTGCTGCTATTTTGAAAGAAAAAATAAATAAATAAATATCCTTGTTTCCCGCCTTTACTGAACTAGAATAGTCCAGTCTTCAGGTATTGCTGATCTCTGGGCTGTGTCATAGTTCCTGTGTTGCCCATATCCTTGTTTGGATAGGAGGAAGCTTCTTTGTTCACCAGTGAGAGTGGGGAGCTCTGAGCAGCTTATCTGTCCCTAAAGGAGTGGTTCCAGCACAGTAACTTGTAGCTTATTGGCAGTTTTGGGCCATTTCCTAGCTCTTTCAAACCCCCTGCTATAAAGTCCGCTTTAGTGCGCTTTTGCGCTTGTAATTAACTCAGCACAGCTCCTCGTGGTGTCCTGCAGAGTTCTACAAGCAGCAGAGAGTGGAAGAGTGAGTTTCCATTAATTTATAAGTATTTTTTTGGCTACTTATTTCCGACTGCTTTTTCTAGCCGAAAAGCGAGTTTCTATAACTAAATAAGCTCTGCAAAGTTGATTTACTGCATTACTGTTTGTTTTCCTGAACTTTTTTGCACTTTTAAAGTTTGTTTTTGCTACAATTAACTGGTAGGCTACACACTCAAGTGCGCTAGCCGATTTAAAGCATTTACTGTTGTCACTGTATCTATTTTCTGCTATTTTGTAAGAAAAAAACAAAAAAAAACAAAAAAAATATCCTTGTTTCCCGCCTTTACTGAACTAGAATAGTCCAGTCTTCAGGTATTGCTGATCTCTGGGCTGTGTCATAGTTCCTGTGTTGCCCATATCCTTGTTTGGATAGGAGGAAGCTTCTTTGTTCACCAGTGGGAGTGGGGAGCTCTGAGCAGCTTATCTGTCCCTAAAGGAGTGGTTCCAGCCCAGTAACTTGTACCTTATTGGCTGTTTTGGGCCATTTCCTAGCTCTTTCTAACCCCCTGCTTATAAAGCCCACTTTAGCACTTTTTTTGTGCTTGTAATTGACTCAGCACAGCTCCTCGTGGTGTCCTGCAGAGTTCTACAAGCAGCAGAGAGTGGAAGAGTGACTTTCCATTGATTTATAAGTATTTTTTTGGCTACTTATTTCCAACTGCTTTTTCTCGCTGAAAAATGAGTTTCTATAACTAAATAAGCTCTGCAAAGTTGATTTACTGCATTACTGTTTGTTTTCCGGAACTTTTTTGCACTTTTAAAGTTTGTTTTTGCTTAAATTAACTGGTAGGCTACACACTCAAGTGTGCTAGCCGATTTAAAGCATTTACTGTTGTTACTGTATCTATTTTTTGCTATTTTGTAAGAAAAAAAAAATATCCTTGTTTCCCGCCTTTACTGAACTAGGATAGTCCAGTCTTCAGGTATTGCTGATCTCTGGGCTGTGTCAGTTCCTGTGTTGCCCATATCCTTGTTTGGATAGGAGGAAGCTTCTTTGTTCACCAGTGGGAGTGGGGAGCTCTGAGCAGCCTATCTGTCCCTAAAGGAGTGGTTCCAGCCCAGTAACTTGTAGCTTATTGGCCGTTTTGGGCCATTCCTAGCTCTTTCTAATGCCCTACTATAATGCCCGCTTTAGTGCACTTTTGAGCTTGTAATTCACTCAGCACAGCTCGTCGTGGTGTCCTGCAGAGTTCTACAAGCAGCAGAGAGTGGAAGAGTGACTTTCCATTGATTTATAAGTATGTTTTGGCTACTTATTTCCGACTGTTTTTTCTCCCTGAAAAGCAAGTTTCTATAACTAAATAAGCTCTGCAAAGTTGATTTACTGCATTACTGTTTGTTTTCCAGAACTTTTTTGCACTTTTAAAGTTTCTTTTTGCTTAAATTAACTGGTAGGCTACACACTCAAGTGGGCTAGCCAATTTACAGCTTTTACTGTTGTTACTGTATCTATTTTCTGCTATTTTGTAAGAAAAAAAATATATATATATCCTTGTTTCCCGCCTTTACTGAACTAGAATAATCAAGTCTTCAGGTATTGCTGATCTCTGGGCTGTGTCATAGTTCCTGTGTTGCCCATATCCTTGTCTGGATAGGAGGAAGCTTCTTTGTTCACCAGTGGAGTGTGGAGCTCTGAGCAGCCTATCTGTCCCTAAAGGAATGGTTCCAGCCCAGTAACTTGTAGCTTATTGGCCGTTTTGGGCCATTTCCTAGCTCTTTCTAACCCCCTGCTATAAAGCCCATTTTAGCACGCTTTTGCGCTTGTAATTGACTCAGCACAGCTCCTCGTGGTGTCCTGCAGAGATCTACAAGCAGCAGAGAGTGGAAGAGTGACTTTCCATTGATTTATAAGTATTTTTTTGGCTACTTATTTCCGACTGCTTTTTCTCGCCGAAAAGCGAGTTTCTATAACTAAATAAACTCTGCAAAGTTGATTTGCTGCATTATTGTTTGTTTTCCTGAACTTTTTTGTACTTTTAAAGTTTGTTTTTGCTTAAATTAACTGGTAGGCTACACACTCAAGTGCGCTAGCCGATTTAAAGCATTTACTGTTGTTACGGTATCTATTTTCTGCTATTTTGTAAGAAAAAGAAAAAAAAATCCTTGTTTCCCACCTTTACTGAACTAGAATAGTCCAGTCTTCAGGTATTGCTAATCTCTGGGATGTGTCATAGTTCCTGTGTTGCCCATATCCTTGTTTGGATAGGAGGAAGCTTCTTTGTTCACCAGTGGGAGTGGGGAGCTCTGAGCAGCCTATCTGTCCCTAAAGTAGTGGTTCCAGCCCAGTAACTTGTTGCTTATTGGCCGTTTTGGGCCATGTCCTAGCTCTTTCTAACTCTGCAAAGTTGATTTACTGCATTACTGTTTGTTTTCCTGAACTTTTTTGCACTTTTAAAGTTTGTTTTTGCTTGAATTAACTGGTAGGCTACACACCCAAGTGCGCTAGCCGATTTAAAGCATTTACTGTTGTTACTAAATCTATTTGCTGCTATTTTGTAAGAATAAATAAATAAATAAATAAATATCCTTGTTTCCCGCCTTTATTGAACTAGAATAGTCCAGTCTTCAGGTATTGCTGATCTCTGGGCTGTGTCATAGTTCCTGTGTTGCCCATATCCTTGTTTGGATAGTAGGAAGCTTCTTTGTTCACCAGTGGGAGTGGGGAGCTCTGAGCAGCTTATCTGTCCCTAAAGGAGTGGTTCCAGCACAGTAACTTGTAGCTTATTGGCCGTTTTGGGCCATTTCCTAGCTCTTTCAAACCCCCTGCTATAAAGCCCGCTTTATTGCGCTTTTGCGCTTGTAATTGACTCAGCACAGCTCCTCGTGGTGTCCTGCAGAGTTCTCCACACAGCAGAGAGTGGAAGAGTGAGTTTCCATTAATTTATAAGTATTTTTTGGTTACTTATTTCCGGCTGCTTTTTCTAGCCGAAAAGCGAGTTTCTATAACTAAATAAGCTCTGCAAAGTTGATTTACTGCATTACTGTTTGTTTTCCTGAACTTTTTTGCACTTTTAAAGTTTGTTTTTGCTTAAATTAACTGGTAGGCTACACACTCAAGTGCGCTAGCCGATTTAAAGCATGTAATGTTGTTACTGTATCTATTTTCTGCTATTTTGTAAGAAAAAAACAAAAAAAAACAAAAAAAATATCCTTGTTTCCTGCCTTTACTGAACTAGAATAGTCCAGTCTTCAGGTATTGCTGATCTCTGGGCTGTGTCATAGTTCTTGTGTTGCCCATATCCTTGTTTGGATAGGAGGAAGCTTCTTTGTTCACCAGTGGGAGTGGGGAGCTCTGAGCAGCCTATCTGTCCCTAAAGGAGTGGTTCCAGCCCAGTAACTTGTAGCTTATTGGCCGTTTTGGGCCATTTCCTAGCTCTTTCTAACCCCCTGCTGTAAAGCCCGCTTTAGCTCGCTTTTGTGCTTGTAATTGACTGAGCACAGCTCCTCGTGGTGTCCTGCAGAGTTCTGCAAGCACAGAGAGTGGAAGAGTGACTTTCCATTGATTTATAAGTATTTTTTTGGCTACTTATTTCCGCCTGCTTTTTCTTGCCGAAAAGCGAGTTTCTATAACTAAATAATCTCTGCAAAGTTGATTTACTGCATTACTGTTTGTTTTCCAGAACTTTTTTGCACTTTTAAAGTTTGTTTTTGCTTAAATTAACTTGTAGGCTACACACTCAAGTGCGCTAGCCGATTTAAAGCATTTATTGTTGTTACTGTATCTATTTTCTGCTATTTTGAAAGGAAAAAAAAAATATCCTTGTTTCCCGCCTTTACTGAACTAGAATAGTCCAGTCTTCAGGTATTGCTGATCTCTGGGCTGTGTCATAGTTCCTGTGTTGCCCATATCCTTGTTTGGATAGGAGGAAGCTTCTTTGTTCACCAGTAAGAGTGGGGAGCTCTGAGCAGCCTATCTGTCCCTAAAGGAGTGGTTCCAGCCCAGTAACTTGTAGCTTATTGGCTGTTTTGGGCCATTTCCTAGCTCTTTCTAACCCCCTGCTATAAAGCCCGCTTTAGCGCACTTTTGCACTTGTAATTGACTCAACACAGCTCCTCGTGGTGTTTTGCAGAGTTCTACAAGCATAGAGTGTGGAAGAGTGACTTTCCATTGATTTATAAGTATTTTTTTGGCTACTTATTTCCGACTGCTTTTTTTTGCCGAAAAGCGAGTTTCTATAACTAAATAAGCTCTGCAAAGTTGATTTACTGCATTACTGTTTGTTTTCCTGAAATTTTTTACACTTTTAAAGTTTGTTTTTGCTTAAATTAACTGGTAGACTACACACTCAAGTGTGCTAGCTGATTAAAAGCATTTACTGTTGTTACTGTATCTATTTTCTAAAATTTTGTAAGAAAAAAAAAAGACAAAAAAAATATCCTTGTTTCCCGCCTTTACTGAACTAGAATAGTCCAGTCTTCAGGTATTGCTGATCTCTGGGCTGTGTCATAGTTCCTGTGTTGCCCATATCCTTGTTTGGATAGGAGGAAGCTTCTTTGTTCACCAGTGGGAATGGGGAGCTCTGAGCAGCCTCTCTGTCCCTAAAGGAGTGGTTCCAGACCAGTAACTTGTAGCTTATTGGCTGTTTTGGGCCATTTCCTAGCTCTTTCTAACCCCCTGCTATAAAGCCCGCTTTAGCGCGCTTTGCGCTTGTAATTGACTCAGCACAGCTCCTCGTGGTGTCCTGCAGAGTTCTACAAGCAACAGAGAGTGGAAGAGTGACTTTCCATTGATTTATAAGTATTTTTTTGGCTACTTATTTCCGACTGCTTTTTCTAGCCGAAAAGCGAGTTTCTATAACTAAATAAGCTCTGCAAAGTTGATTTACTGCATTACTATTTGTTTTCCTGAACTTTTTTGCAATTTTATAGTTCATTTTTGCTTAAATTAACTGGTAGGCTATGCACTCAAGTGCGCTAGCCGATTTAAAGCATTTACTGTTGTTACTGTATCTATTTTCTGCTATTTTGTAAGTAAAAAAAAAAAAAAAAAAATATTCTTGTTTCCCGCCTTTACAGAACTAGAATAGTCCAGTCTTCAGGTATTGCTGATCTCTGGGCTGTGTCATAGTTCCTGTGTTGCCTATATCCTTGTTTGGATAGGAGGAAGCTTCTTTGTTCACCAGTGGGAGTGGGGAGCTCTGAGCAGCCTATCTGTCCCTAAAGGAGTGGTTCCAGCCCAGTAACATGTAGCTTATTGGCTGTTTTGGGCCATTTCCTAGCTCTTTCTAACCCCCTGCTATAAAGCCCGCTTCAGCACGCTTTTGCGCTTGTAATTGACTCAACACAGCTCCTCGTGGTGTCCTGCAGAGTTCTACAAGCAGCAGAGAGTGGAAGAGTGACTTTCCATTGATTTATAAGTATTTTTTGGCTACTTATTTCCGACTGCTTTTTCTTGCCGAAAAGCGAGTTTCTATAACTAAATAAGCTCTGCAAAGTTGATTTACTGCATTACTGTTTGTTTTCCTGAACTTTTTTGCACTTTTAAGGTTTGTTTTTGCTTAAATTAACTGGTAGGTTACACACCCAAGTGTGCTAGCCAATTTAAAGCATCTACTGTTGTTACTGTATCTATTTTCTGCTATTTTGTAAGATAAAAAATATATATATATATATATCCTTGTTTCCCGCCTTTACTGAACTAGAATAGTCCAGTCTTCAGGTATTGCTGATCTCTGGGCTGTGTCATAGTTCCTGTGTTGCCCATATACTTGTTTGGATAGGAGGAAGCTTCTTTGTTCACCAGTGGGAGTGGGGAGCTCTGAGCAGCCTATCTGTCCCTAAAGGAGTGGTTCCAGCCCAGTAACTTGTAGCTTATTGGCCATTTTGGGCCATTTCCTAGCTCTTTCTAACCTCCTGCTATAAAGCCCGCTTTAGCGCGCTTTTGAGCTTGTAATTGACTCAGCACAGCTCCTCGTGGTGTCCTGCAGAGTTCTACAAGCAGCAGAGAGTGGAAGAGTAACTTTCCATTGATTTATATGTATTTTTTGGCTACTTATTTCCGACTGCTTTTTCTCACCGAAAAGCTCTGCAAAGTTGATTTACTACATTACTGTTTGTTTTCCTGAACTTTTTTGCACTTTTAAAGTTTGTTTTTGCTTAAATTAACTGGTAGGCTGCACGCTCAAGTGCGCTAGCCAATTTAAAGCATTTACTGTCTTTACTGTATCTATTTTTTGCTATTTTGTAAGAAAAAAAAATAAAAAATATCCTTGTTTCCCGCCTTTACTGAACTAGAATAATCCATTCTTCAGGTATTGCTGATCTCTGGGCTGTGTCATAGTTCCTGTGATGCACATATCCTTGTTTGGATAGGAGGAAGCTTCTTTGTTCACCAGTGGGAGTGGGGAGCTCTGAGCAGCCTATCTGTCCCTAAAGGAGTGGTTCCAGCCCAGTAACTTGTAGCTTATTGGCCGTTTTGGGCCATTTCCTAGCTCTTTCTAACCCCCTGCTATAAAGCCTGCTTTATCGCGCTTTGCACTTGTAATTGACTCAGCACAGCTCCTCGTGGTGTCCTGCAGAGTTCTGCAAGCAACATAGAGTGGAAGAGTGACTTTCCATTGATTTATAAGTATTTTTTGGCTACTTATTTCCGATTGCTTTTTCTCGCCGAAAAGCGAGTTTCTATAACTAAATAATCTCTGCAAAGTTGATTTACTGCATTACTGTTGGTTTTCCTGAACTTTTTGCACTTTTATAGTTCATTTTTGCTTAAATTAACTGGTAGGCTACACACTCAAGTGCGCTAGCCGATTTAAAGCATTTACTCTTGTTACTGTATCTATTTTCTGCTATTTTGAAAGGGAAAAAAAAATATCCTTGTTTCCCGCCTTTACTGAACTAGAATAGTCCAGTCTTCAGGTATTGCTGATCTCTGGGCTTGGTCATAGTTCCTGTGTTGCCTATATCCTTGTTTGGATAGGAAGAAGCTTCTTTGTTCACCAGTGGGTGTGGGGAGCTCTGAGCAGCCTATCTGTCCCTAAAGGAGTGGTTCCAGCCCAGTAACTTGCAGCTTATTGGCCGTTTTGGGCCATTTCCTAGCTCTTTCTAACCCCCTGCTATAAAGCCCGCTTTAGTGCGCTTTTGCGCGAATTTGCGCATAGCGCAGCATCGGGCAGCGCCATTTAATCAGGTTTAAACTATTCCCGGCTCCACAAAGTGTGCTCTTCATTTTTTCCCTTAGAACTGCTCTAACTCTCAATCTAAACATTCTATTCTCAATCTAAAAACCCTGCACATGCCCCTATAAGCATCTTTTTTATAAGTTAAGCACTTTTTAACTAAAAAAGCACTACATCCTCCTAAAATCTCCTTGAGCACCCTATCCCTATACATCCTTTCTGAATCATTTACATAGCAGTTCCTTATAGTATTCTGGCATGTCGAAAGGTCAGTTGCTGGCTTCCTCTCAAGTTCAACGGGTGATTCTGGGAATCTTGAAGCAATGTTACAACTGCCTCATGTACACAGACAACCCTCTCCTCCTCGCAACAAATACAAATATATGTGAGAGATGCAACCATATAGCCAAACTGGAAGCTGAGCTCTCTTGACTCAGGACTGGCATAACCAGTCAGGAGGAGAAGGCAACCACACACACCACAAATCCAGTCTCACATAGACCTACCACAACTGCAAACCAAACACATAAACATTCAAAAACATACTCGGAGGGTCTTAATAAAAATCTGCCAAAGCAACAGAGACCTCCAAAGCAGACATCCAAGCAACCACTACCTCAAAACAAAACACATTCAACACATAGTTCACAAAGTCAGTGTGCCAAACAGTCACAGCCCTTAAGGCTAAACAACATACCTGATACACTTGCAATAGGTGACTCTATAGTCAGACACACTGACGTCCCGCTCACCAGGCTGAACAAGGAAAAGGTCACAATAAGCTGCCCGTCGGGCGCTAGAATCCACCACATAACACAAGCACTCAGGTCACTCCAAAGCAGGTACAAATATGACTCAGTCATTGTCCATGCTGGTGTGAATGACCTGAGATGTACCTCCCTGGACTACATGAAAAGAGACATAGAGGAGCTCTCTGATTATGTAGCCCAGGCCGGTATGACCCTGACCTTAAGCAGCATCCTACCCTCACCAAGAATGATGCCACTGTACAAAGACAAAATGATCAATTTTAACAATTGGCTTAAGTATTGGTGTCAATCTAAGGGGATCCAATGTCTGTCTGCTTGGGATGACATGCTCGACAAGCCACTCTGCTTCACAAGGGACAGCTTGCACCTGTCACCCCTGGGCTTTTGGATATTGGCAAAGGCTCTTGCCACCCCCATAGTGCCTTTTTAGGCAAGGCTCAAAACACAAATCCACCTCCTTAAAAAACACAATTAGAAAGAAACTAAGGGTAATGCTGCTCAACGCCAGAAGTCTAAACCTCAAGATGCACGCTCTCGAAGCCCTCCTCAGTATGGAGAACATCGATGTCTGTGCAGTGACAGAAACCTGGTTCAAGGCTCCCAAGAGCACCCCAGAACTACCAGGTTATACCTCATATCATGCTTTTTGGCCCCAGAACTTGGACCAAACCACAAAAGGAGGGGGAGTATCCATATTCATCAAGGATACCCACACCTCCAGGTTAGTGGCAATGCACGAAGCATTGGAGACCATCCATGTGCAACTAACAGTAGGCAAAACTGCCCTCCAGTTTGTAGCATGCTACAGACCACCCTCTCAAACTCAGGCACCCCACTCGGCCTTCCTAAAGACACTGGAGAATATGAAGTTCTCTCCAAACACCATCATATTTGGGGACTTCAACTACCCAAACATAGACTGGGAGCATTACTCAAGCCCTAACACCCTAGCCCAAAGGTTCCTAGAATTCATAAACTCAAATGCTATGGAACAACTAGTCACTTCTTCCACAAGAGGGGAAAACATATTAGACCTGATCATCACAAACATGGGGACACAATGTTCCATACCAGAAGTATACCCCTCATTGGTAAGATTGGACCATAAATTAATCTCCCTGGAAATCCACATCCCGCCCCCACACCCAGCACAGAAGACCACAGTGAAGAACTTCTCAAAAGCTGACTTCACACTTCTTAAGACCGAAGTGGAATCCTTCAAAACCCCCAGGCCAGTGGAAACCACAGCTCACTCTGCTGAATCCTTTATAAACGCATTCTATGGACACCTACAGGAATGCATGGATCATGCAATCCCAAATAATACCAAGACCGATTCCACCAAAGGCAGGCAACCTATCTGGTGGACCCCAGCCATTAATAAGCTATACAACAGAAGGAGGAAGCTACTACATGATAGAGCAAAATCCCTAAAAGGAAAGGCATCTCTGATCAGTACTAGTAAAAAACTACGAACACTCATAAAATCATCCAAGGCCAACTTTGAGAGAAAAATTGCACAAGACACTAAAGATAATCACAAGGCTTTGTTTAGTTATGTTAGAAACCTGGGTGGAAACTCCCAGATATGCTCAGAGTTAGTCCAAAATGACAAAAAATACACTGAACCCACAGACATTGTCAACATACTAGCAGACAGGTTCAGTGCAAATTTCCCCCCCCCTCCCCCCCAAAAGGAAGAATATCTATCCCAGCAGAGTATTGCCTCCCTGACATATCAGATGCCCAGGTGAGAGCCGCCCTCTCCAAAGCTAAAAACACAGCATCAATGGGACCAGACGGTGTCCCGGGTTGCGTGCTACATGAACTCCAAGAAGAGCTAAACCCACACATAAGGCTGCTGTTTAATCTCAGCCTTACTACAGGATATGTACCCAAAGAATGGCGTACTGCAACAGTGGTCCCACTCCACAAAGGAGGTGCTTCTACGGACCCTGGAAACTACCGCCCCATAAGCTTGACGAGCCTGGTCTGCAAAGCTATGGAGAGGATCATTATGGAACTCATAAACAAAGACATTGGGGACCTACAGACATTGGATCCTACGCAATTTAGCTTTGTTAAGGGCAGATCCTGCCTCTTGAACCTGGTCAACTTCTTTGAAACAGTCACCAAGGCCATTGATGAGGGTAAGGTAGTTCGCACAGCCTACCTTGACCTTGCAAAAGCCTTCGACACAATACCCCACTCGGGCATCATAGACAAGCTCTCCAGCTTAAATATAAACCGCTATGTCATAAGATGGGTTGCAAACTGGCTCAAGGACAGAACCCACAAGGTCAGAATTGCTGGAGCAATGTCAGACTCTAAACCAGTCACAAGTGGCATCCCACAGGGCTCAGTCCTGGGACCTCTCTTGTTCAGTATTTATTTTTCTGAGGTGCAGGCTAATGTGGGGGATTGTAGCTGACCAAGTTCACAGATGACTGCAAACTGGACACCATAATTGATTCTCCAGCAGACACAAGCATCCTTCAAAAGGGTCTCATAGAAATGGAAAACTGGTGCCAGAGCCATGGCCTTAAACTCAACGCCAAAAAGTGTATAGTCATACCTTTTGGGAAAAACAAAGTGCCCACAAATTGCCACATAGATGGTAATCCATTAAGTACGGAAGAAGTAATTATGGACCTAGGGACCCAAGTTGACAGTAACCTCTCGTTCGACACTCACATTGCCAAAGTGGTTAGAAAGACCTTGTATATTGCCCACCTTATCATGAAGGGATTCACATCTAGATCGGGAGAGGTCATTGTGCCCCTTTACTCTTCCCTCATCAGGCCCATAATTGAGTACAATGCCCCATTTGGGATGTACCTTACCCAACACCTGCAGCAATTGAAAAGACCCCAAAAGTACCTCACCAAGAGGATCAAGGGACTCAAACATATATTGTATGCTGCCCGGCTAAAGAAACTCCAGCTCTACTCAGTAGCATACCGCCTACTCAGAGGCGATCTATGCCTAACGTACAAGGCTATGTCCAACCCAGAATTAATGGACATGCTCCACCTCAGAAATTCCAAATCCACCAGAGCTACGCGAGTGAGAGATTTGAACCTCAGCACAGAAATAAATAGGACATGCTGGAGGGACAGATTCATAACCCAGGGGCTCCCTTCACTGTGGAATAAAATCCCAGTCCATGTTAGGCAGATCACTGACTCTCTTCAAGAGGAATCTTGACGAGTCAATGGGAGATCGTAGGTTTACCCCGGGGGTCACTTCTGTGTCACTGCTAGACAGAGGTACAGTAAACTAAACCTTATAATGGGCACAGTATACTCATTCCAAGGGGTGGCGAAAGCCAAACACACTCTGGCCAGGCTTATAAATGCCCTAGGACAGATAGCCTAGTATGAACCTATGAACACATGTACAACATGTACATCTTATTTAACTGACATTTTGCATCTCATGTCTGTTGTTATGAGGCGGCCAGATACAACTACTCATACTGACATGTGCACAGGTAATACCTGATATACATTTCTGTTCTGTGTCAGTATGGCACACTGTATTCACACTCTTGCTGTCCAGTCATCCCTTTCAACCTGTTAGAGCAGGACATCTGTAGGATGCCACACATACATGGGAGGGGGGGGGCAATGGTACAAAATTACAGACACTGTCTTAATATTGCTGTAACACACTTGAGTCATTCAATAGCAAATTAGCCTTTGCATTGACAGACATACCTTGGAGGATGTCCAACACTGATATGGCTGGAAGAGAGGAGAAAGGCTAGGAGTTTGGTAGTGAGGGTAAGAACTTTCAATGTTGGCAGTATGACTAGTATAGGGATAGAGATAGCTGATTTGATGGCCAGAGGAAGGTGGATATATTGTGCATCCCAAAGACCAGATGGAAGGGGAGTACGGCTAGATGTATTCGAGTCAGGTCTCAATTGTGCTATCAGGGTGTGGATGGGAGGGGAAAGGGGGTAAGGGTTATCCTGACAGAACAGTAAGTAAGCCAAGGGTGTTTTTGGAGGATGACATGAGTGTCTGATAGAGTGATGTTTATGAATCTGAAAATGGATGATGTAATGATGAATGTTTTTAGTGCATATGCTACACAAGTTGCTTGTGTGATGGATGAGAAAGAGAAAGAGAAATGTGAAATCAGTTGGATGACTGTACCTGAGGGTGAGAAAGTGGTGATTGCAGCAGATTTCAATGGTCATGTTGGTGAAGGGAACAGAGGGGAAGAGGAAGTGATGGGTATGTATGGTGTTAAACAAAGGAATGCAGATGGTGAGATGGTAGTGGATTTTCCAAAAGGATGGACACGGCTGTGGTGAATACATACCATATCTAGAGGGAGGAGCATAAGTTGAAATACAAGAGTGGAGGGAGATGCACACAGGTGGAATATAAATCCAATGTAGGAGGGCCAGTTTGGAGGAGATTGGAGACTATAAAATGGTGACAGGGTAAAGTGTAGTTAGGCAGCAGAGACTGTTGATCTGTAAGATGATGTTGATGATCAAGAAGAGAAGGAGTGTGAGGGCAGCACCAAGGATCATATGTGGGAACTGGAAAAGGGTGATTGTGAGGTGGAGTTCAGGGAAGAGTTAAAACAGACAGTGGGTGGCAGTGACGATTTACCAAATATCTGGGAAAGTACAGCAGAGCTAGTAAGAGAGATGGCTAGAAAGGTGCATGGTGTGATATGTGAATGGGAGAAGGAGTACAAGGACACCTGGTGATGGACTGAGGAAGTACTGGACAGTATACAGAGAAAGAGGTTGGGGATGGAGTGGGATTGTTGGAGAGATGAGGAAAGTAGACAGGAGTATAAGGAGATGAGGTGCATGGCAAAGAGAGAGGTGGCAAAGTCTAAGGATGAGGCGTATAATGACTTGTATGACAGGTTGGACACTAAGGAGGGATGACAGGACTTGTACTAGTTGGCTAGACAGAGGGACTGAGCTAGTAAAGATGTGCAGGAGATAAGGGTAATAAAGGATAATGAGAGAAACATACTCACAAATGAGGAGGGTGTGTTGAGCAGATGGACAGCGTACTTTGAGAGGATGATGAATGAAGAGAATGAAAGAGAGAGGGTTGGATGATGTAGGTATGGTGAATCAGCTTACCAAGGAGGAAATAAGGATAGTTATGAAGAGGATGGATATTGGAAAGCCTGTTGGTCCACATGACATACCTGTGGTAACATGGAGATGTTTAGGGGAAATGGCAGTGGTGTTTTTCACCAGATTGTTTAATGATATCTTGGAAAGTGAGAGGTTGCATGTGGAGTGGAAAGAAAGTGCTTGTGTACCATTTTAAGAATACGGTTGATGTGCAGAGCTGTAATAACAACGGAAGGATAACATTAATTAGTCACAGCATGAAGTCATGGGAAAGAATAGTGGAAGCTAGGTTAAGCAGGGCAGTGATGAGTAATGGTCAGCAGTTTGTTGTCATGCCAGGTAAGTACACTACAGATGCGATGTTAGCTCTGAGGGTGTTGATGGAGTAGTACAGAGAGGATCAGAGGTTGCTTTGTGTCTTTCTGGACATAGGGAAAACATATGACAGTGTGCATAGAGGGGAGTTGTGAATCCCAAAATACTGAAAACACACAGGATACATATACTGACTATAGGCAAGACAAACCATATGACATTCCACCAGATATAAGCAGGGGGCAAGCTCCTCTGCACCCCATGTGGGGGGTTGTGCCCTCCACACCCCCTGCTATTTAAATATATCAGTTCCATGATTGCACTTCACTACACTGTCATGAGTTATGTTGTAGTATAGCAAGTTAAAAGTGAACATTACTAAGGTTACAATCGGCAGTCATAAAACATGTGATGGTGTGTTTGCCATTTTTTTCTGTGGAGTACAATCTTGGAGTTCATATATTGCTCCCCTGCCCATACTTGGTGAAAAGTGCTATCCTTTGTCTTGTATGTGTGTTTGTGTGTCCTTGTACTGGAATATTGTCATTCTTTGTGTCCTGTATATTTTCAGTGTTTTGGGATTCAGGATTTTGAGTTTTCAGGATTTTGAATTTTCAGGATTTTGGGCTTCAAGATTGTGAAGTTCAGGATTGTGATATTTCAGGATTCTGAAGTGAAACCACACACATATATATATGTATATATATATATATATATATATATATATATATATATATATATATATATATATATAGCTATAAATATTCTATATATGTATAGTTATTTTTATATATATATATATATATATATATATATATATATATATATATGTGTGTGTGTGTGTGTGTGTGTGTGTATATTTTATATGTATATCACTATTTATATTATGTATATATTTGTCCATATGTATGCATCTCCATACATAAATACATTTGTATATGTATAAATAAAAGGTCACACTGATTCTACAGAATCTTTTCCCTACAGTTGAATGAGCATAGGAAAAAACATGTGCAATCCCTACAGCTCAAATTGTGTAAAGGTACATTGCTTGGACTATCGTGTACAGGGCATCTTGGTTCAAGACCTGGCAGGCCTGGTAATTTTGTTGCTCTTAAAACCACTTACTCCTGCTTGCACCTGCACTAATTCTTTAAAAGGAAAGAGAAAGGGGTGATACAAATGTGGTGGGAAAGAGGCACACGGAGGAAAGAACAATATGGAAGCTAGCTTCAGATGTGCAGGACAGGTGTACAGAAGGTCAGTAGCTGGCCATTTCATATACAGCAACAGCTGGGCATTTGTATAGACTTTGGAGGTGAAGTTGGACACTCAAACCCCAGAGGGAGGGGTGAGGACAACAGAAATGTGTTGTTAAACCTGCTAAGCATAGCTGAGCATTGCTAACCATTGCTCACAGTTCATTTTCATAATATACCACACTACTGACTTAATTTGGTAAGTGTATATGATTTCCCATACATGACATGGCTGTAATTGCTTTCATTACAGTAGCAAGGGGTGTAACTACACTGTATGAGACAAGTGTATACATGGGTGTTTTCACATATTATATGCACTCACACATCCATTTTACACCAGCTACACTACCCTGGGTGACAAAAATAACTTACTACATATTTTAATATGAACATAACACTTTTAACACTGCTTTCCCATGTAGATTTGGATTGCCTGTCGTATTACACGAACTCTGGACACTGCATGCAAAGCTGGGACTCTGACCACTATGCTATCTTGGTTTGGTGATTTAAGCTGTATGTTTTTATTTATCACCTATGGATATTAATATTATATTACTATATTAAATGGAAAGTATTGCAGTTTTCGGACATGGCATTGAGGACTGCTGTCATGACATTATGGCATACATTTCAATGTCAGACTCGTATCCTTCTGAATATTAATGGTAATGCATAACCTGTTTTCTATCAACTTTCTGTCTGTCTTTTGTGCAGATGGGATGACACTGGTGCTCAGGCTGTGGTTGACTACACTGCAGAATGGGCCTGAGAGCCCATGCCTGTGTTCATGTTGGATGCAGCCAGGAAAGGTATCAGGTCTATGGAGACCTCTATGTGTTGCCTTTGAGAGGGCATTACAAACCTGCTTCCTGATCATGAGGGGAGGGGGGTAGTTGCTGTACTTGCACCACTGGTACGTATGGGGGGACAGGGGGGATGTTTACACTTCACCTGTCTGCAGCCGGTTGCCTATATCCATGGCATATGTGTATGTGGTGCTGTTGACCAGCACTACAGAACAGATATGTGCGTTGCCTCTGGAATTGCAGACACACATCTGGAAGGCCTGGTGACTGGCCTTGGAGGATATCTCCAGTTTGCACTCAAAGACAGCCTTAGGGTGCATCACCTGTGACCTTATTTGCAATTATTTCCACCTGTGATGGTAGTTGTGTATTGCTACTATCCACCACAGACATTCAGCCTAACGTGAGGGGGTTTATGTTGTCCTTTCAGGTATTGCTGTGGCCATAAAGCTATGTAGGTGCCCACATAGTATTTTGGTGTTGGCCTGGACACTGCTGCTGGTTCCAACATGTGGGACACCCTTCATGTGGGCCTTGCCCATTTTCCTTGCCTGTGTGGAGGACATGTGGAGGTGTGGCAGCTACAGCTTCACAGACAATAGGTGGAAATACCTCACAGGACAGGACATGCAGAGACAGGCCAACAACATGGGGGACAAAGCTCCAGAATTGGGTACAGATTGTATGTCATTAGTGCTGTTATACACATGGATGGTTGCTAGATTGACATGGTTAGTCTGGACATGCTTTTACTGGGTGACTTGACATCTGACAGTGATATGCCTGTGACATACCTCTCAACTAGCATATTGTCCACATACTGGCCAGATGTTTGCCTGTTAGGCTTAGTCTATTCCTCAAACAATGTCGTTTTTTGTGGGCTTGGTAGGATAATGTGAGGATTGTAGTCAGTAACTGTTGATGTCCAGTGGTGTTCCAGACATCATATCCTTCAACAACCCATGTAACACAAGCTCCTGTTTCAGTTTGTAACACCATTATCTGTGCTATGTCCCTCTTTCCAGCCCCCTGTCCCACAAGTGCATCATTCATTGTCCACATGTCCTGCACTATGAGGTGCAGAGGTATGGTATTTCATTAATTAAAAACTGCACTCCAGTTATCATGTCAATAACCTGTCAGACTCCTGGCCATGGTATGCAGCGGTGGCCAGGATTATGGTTCCACACCCTGGTAAGTCTGTGGAAATCTGTACATATGACAGTTATGTCTGTCTGGCCATTGTGAACAGACTGCCAAGATTGTGTAGCAGTGTTGTGTGTAGATGTTTGTTGGGTTGGGTAGGGAGAGTAGACGATGTGAGTGCCATACATCCTTTACCTATCTGACTCTGCATGCTGCTACAGCTGCTGGTCATCTATCATGTCTGTATGCTTGTAGGGGCTGACTGTGAAATGTCCTGTAACACCTCGTGATTCCAGGTACACTGTGAATTGGGCCAGTATATGTTGGTGTAGTGTGTGACTGGCAATCAGGATATGTTTGTTCAGACAGTCGTTCTACTCTAGAATTCATTTTGGTACTGGTATGTTGCTGTGACTATGGTTTAAATGTTTTTGTGTGGACATTTTTGCACCATTCTCTGCTTTTCACTACAGTTCCATCCCTGTAGTGCATGCTATATTTCAATATACAAGGTAATTGCCCAGAGGTGATGTGGGGGAGTGTCATGTTGGTCTTACTGCACTTCATAAGGTGCTAGGTGACATGTTTTGCATCTGTCAGGGGATTTCCATTCTGTTACATCAATGTGGTCATACCTCTACACTATCCGGAGGCCTAGACCCTGTCCAAATGCGTGGCTCATATGTTTGGTCTGTTCCCAAGACAGTTGTTGTCTTTGGCTAATTGTTAGGATACTCTGGGGAATGCATTCAGTAAATGCTAACATCCATTTGTGTTACTGACTTCGTATCTCTCAGAAAAGATATGTTACAATAAAGTTGGTAACACCAGCAACTGTCTACATTTATAACAGCAGTATGTCCAATATACCCCTATGTTTGGGCCTCTGTCCCCAAATTATGTCAGGCTTTGTCCAGATGCCATGCACTAAGAGGTTCAGATGTATGTAGTATCATTATTTATTGAATTCATTCCTGCTACCATCCCAGTGATGTCATAGACCCCCCAGACATGTAATAAGGAAGCAGCCATAGCTATGAGTATTGCGCCTATACATTCTGTGGGAAACTGTACATTTGAGAGGTGTGTATATGTTTTTCCCCTTGTTAAAAGACTGTCAGGATTGTGTAGCAGTGTAGTGTGGTTATGTTATTTGAGCTGGGTAAGGAGGGGATACATGTGAGTGTCATGGGCCCTTTCTATTTGACAGTGCATGCTGCTCCAGTTTCTGGTTCCCTATTGCCTGTATGTTTGTACATGCAGACCGTGACATGTCTGTAACAACTCACAATTCTCACTACACTGTGACTTGGGGCAGTATATGTAGGGGTAATGTGTGAGTGGCAAATGGGATTTTGTTGCTCACACAGTCATTATATTGTAGTGTTCATTTTGTTTACTGGAATATCGTTGTGACTCTGGTGCAATTTTTTGGGGGGTATGCACTTTCACACCAGTGTCTGTTTTTCACTAGTGTTACATCCATGTAGTGCCTGTTATATTTGCAAATGCATGTATACAGCCACAGAGCTGGACTTGGGTAGTGTTATGTCAGTCTGATTGTAGTTTGGACATTGCTCAGTAGCGCAGTGTAGTTTCCCTACTGTTGTGTTATGTCCACATATTTGTAGGATGTCCAGGTTCTAGCCAATATCTTTGGTCTCGTCTCCATAACTGTTGTGTATTCTTGACACATCACTAACTAGTATGAAGCAATTGAGTCCTGAAATTGTGATATTTCATTCAATATATGTTAGGATATAGTGTTACTACATCAACGTTCTCAGGTTATCTACGGACATATTTTGTATATGTCCTTATTTTCATGCCTTTGTCACCCCAGTTTTCCAGGCTTGGTCCAGATTAATTCATAGATTCATAGATTCATAGATTAGTACTAGGCTAACTGCCCTTGCGAGCCATTTTAAGCCTGTCCAATTATCCCCTGTGAGATTCAAACCCTGTACCTTGTGTTTGTAAGGCAAACACCTTAACCACCAGGCCACCCTCCCAACCCTTGTACTAAGGAGTTCTGAGCATACCTCTCCACTGCCAGGATTTTCACAGAATGTCCAGATGTTTGGCCCATACATTTGTTCAGTTCCACAATTTATGTGTATTTGTCTGGTAAATCACAGTGATGATCCAATGATTTATGTCAGTAAGTAATGACATGAAATTTCAGTTTCCATCCTCATATCCTTCAGTAATTGCTTGCAGTAATGCACCCTGTTACTGTAGCAAATGTCTTCATTTGTAACAGCAATATTTGAAATATATCCCTATATGTGCCCCATCCCCCCCTTTACAGCCTTTGCAGAGGTTTCTTCCACTAACAGGTTGAGAGGGATGGTTCTGAGGTATAACTGCACTGCATGTTATATACATACACACAAACATATAATTTCCTCCTTCCTTTATATTTTTAGATATGTATATCTATATTATGACTCTACTTTTTCATATATATGTTTCATCAGACATGTATATGCATATATATATATATATATATGTGTGTGTGTGTGTGTGTGTGTGTGTGTGTGTGTGTGTGGGTGTGTGTCTGTATACAACACATCACTGGTTCCACAATTGCATGCTATGTTTGGAAAAGCAACATTAGTTCATACAGTTCAGATGGTGTGGAGGTACATTTAAAAAGAAACAACTTGTAGTCAAGTAAATCCCAATTTATTGCAAAACACTCTGGCACCTCAGCTTGTACTAAGCCTTCAAGGAGTAAACATTCAATGTTACTAACTCATTTTATGCCCACTAACATCCAATAATACATTAAATCCATTAATCAATTAAGCAATTAAGCATTAAAATACCTAAAAATATCCATTTGAACAATTTCATTTAAAGATATATTTTAAACTACATAACACATTTCAAACAACAATCAATGTTTAGATCTTGTGGGACCAAAGTCCCAAACTTCAAAATAAAAACTGTCTCTTTGTATAATAACCTGCTTCTCTTATTATTCACATTATCTATATTTATTTGTTCTAGTATTGTAGCTGTTAAATCTTTAGGATCACTAGCATGATGCAATTTAAAATGCTGAGCCAAGGGACTTTCTTCTTTCTTTGCTTTAATGTCCCTAATATGTTCCAACAGTCTAGTTTTAAATGTTCTCTTTGTCTGACCTATATACAATTTATTACATCCACATTTTTTTGCATAAACTACACTCTCTGTAAGGCAGTTAAATGCTGCAACAGCCTTAAACCTAATATTATTAGTAACAGGAAAAGTATTCGCAATATATTTGCAACCCAAACATTTGCCACATGGTGCAGTACCTGTGAATTGAATATGCTGTATTAACCTTTCTGTTGGTCTACTAAATTTATTTTGAACTAACATATCTTTGAGACTAGTCCCTCTCTTATAAGAAAATGTTAGCTTCTGTTCTGCCAAACCTTTTAACTCTTGATACTTTGACAAAAATTGCCAATAATGTTTTATAATATATTTAACTGTCTCACTAAGTATATCAAATGTTAGAACTACAAAATAATTTTATTAATATCTTTATATGTCCTTATATTATCTCTTGGTAGTCCAATAACCTCATTACTGCATATCCCATATCTTGCATTTCTGACTCTGTCCATGCTAGTCTCTACATTATTCATGTCATATTTCCCATTTTCAAACATATCTTCTGTTCTTAATAGTTCTTTTTCAAAATCTTCATCATTATTACAAATCCTAGATATCCTTAAAAATTCACCATAAGGTAAATATTCTAACGTATGAGTTAGATGACAACTATTGCCTGACATAAATTGGTTTACCACATCAAATTTTGTATGTAGCTTGGTGACAACCCCTTTTCCAGAAATGCCTTTTAACACTATATCTAAAAAAGGAATTTCTGTGCTCCACAGTAAACTATCAAATTTGAGGTCAAATCTATTTTCATGCAAATCCGTCACAAATTGTTCAATAAATTCTGACCTTCCATCACATAAAAAGACCAAATCATTTATGGATCGATAATATAACTTTACATATTGTTTAAAAAAACTGTGTGTATAGATGTATTCAGTCTCTACCATTCCCATAAACAGATTTGCATATATAGAGGCAAATGACGAACCCATTGAAGTACCTTGTAATTGATGATACATTATGTCTTCAAAATAAAAATAATTATTTTTCAAACAAAATCCAACTACATCCATCACAAAACGTGCCACTGGGTTGTCACCTAGATATAATTTGAGGGCTTCCATACCAAAATTGTGTTTGATATTAGTATACAGGCTTTTTACATCCAATGTCATCCAAAACATATTGCCTTTCTATATTACTTTATCTATCTTACTTATAAAATCTACAGAGTCTTTAGTGTATGATGGAAGATGAACTACCTCTTTTAGCAGATATTTAAGCAGTACAATTCCTAAATTATGTAGAAAATATTTCCTGGCTGAGACTATTGGTCTCCCTGGTGGATCTATCACTTGTTTATGCACCTTCGGCAAACAATAAAAATATGCATTATCTGACTTTTCATAAGATAGCTTCTTATTTATTCATTTATTTATTTATTTATTTATTTATTTATTTATTTGTTTATTTAACATTTGTTGACCGGGAAAGTCCAACTAGGTTCCACATCTGACTCAGACCAATAACCCAATCTATACCCCTTATTTATTAAGTGTTTATATTGAAGTTTAGCTTTTTCTAACTTAGCTGTTGTCGTCACTTCATAAACTTCCGTATCATGAAGTAAATCATAGCACATTTTGCTATATTGTAAATAATGCATCACTACAATTTTATTTCCCTTATCTGAGGGTTTGACTACCAATTCTCTTTGCTCTGAGAATTTCTTTAAGGACATCCATTCTCGCTTTGTTAAATTATAAATGACATTTTTCTTTTTAAGTTCATTAAATAACATTTCTGTTTCAAATTCTACCATAGAATGAAATTTCTTTATGCCTTCATGCATAAACGGTGGCATAAAATTACCTTCAATTTTAATATCTGAAGTATCCAAGTTAAATACGCATTCAGTTCACTTTCACATGAAACAAAATAAATATCAGAAATATCATCACAATCAACATCACTATACCCAGTATGAGAGAACATTTCAGCATTTGTAGACTGTAAAATTTTGTTTGAAAAAAATACCACAAGTGCATTTTTCATATCATCCTAAACTACTCTAGTTTAAAAAAATGCAATCTAGGTATTACAGTGGGTACAAATTTTAAACAATGCTGTAAAACAGCTAATTAATTTTCATTCAATACACTTTCTGAAAAATTCAATGCAAATGTCTAGTGTCAAAAAAAATGATATCAGTACCATTTAGTCCTTTTTCTTTTATTATTCCATTGTCAATAATTCGAATCTCCCTTGGTTTGTTCTCGTTCATATTCAACATAGTTCCATTTCTTTGGTTGATTAGATTTCCAGTTGCAATGAAAATTATTCTTCATATATTGTGGATTTTTGGGTTGTGGAAGGGCAGGATAATGTTGTTTGTCTTCTACGTTACTCTGACCTCGACTAGTATCTGCTGAAGATGTCTCCCCTTACATTGTATCTGCCCCTCCCTGTTTTTGAAAACGAACACGAGATCTAGTTTTCCTATTGAACAACCAAAAAAGGCTGTACCACTCTCATAGTCTTTTAGATCTAACTTTAATTTATGTAACTTTTGGTCACGCAATTTGTTTTCCAACATTACCAATTTCTCTTGAATATCATGTAATCCAAGTTCAAACTTTGTTTTATCAACCAAAGTCAACATACTGTACTGATATCTTGCTTAATGTCTAAAAGTTTCACTTCATCATGTTCCATTAATATTTTAGTCCATTCCACCGCACAATGATGTGCAGCAGCTTCCCACCTCTGTTTAAACACTGTTTCACAAGGTTTAGATAAATCAAAAGGTAAAGATGGAAATTTCATAGCTCTAAGTCCCTTCAGTGCTATATCTAGTTCCATGTATCCCTGCAAACTCATTCTGTTATAATGAGTTGCCGTTTCTTTATTCAATAACTGTTCTAATTTATTAAGCAGGACTTTAGCTTCAGACGAGAAAGCAGTGGAACACTTACCCACATCCACAAATGGGTTTGAAGAACGTTTACTTCAGGTCTCTTCTAGCATCCTCTCCCAAACTAGATTGGGTAGCCCTTCACTACTGCCACTAGCCAATGTCACAATTTCCACCTGATCACCTTCTCGATTGGATCTCATAAAAGTGTCCATAGTTAACTGGGACAAATTCAGAGACTCTTCTCTAAAGAAACGTGGTAAATTAATCCCTGGATCATTCGGCATACCACAGAATATTCAACAATATACAACAAACGCTGGATGGATATTAAAAAGAAACAACTCATAGTCAAGTAAATCCCAATTTATTGCAAAACACTCTGGCACCTTGGCTTGTACTAAGCCTTCAAGGAGTAAATTCACAATGTTACTAACTCATTTTATACCCACTAACATCCAATAAAACATTCAATCCATTAATCAGTTAAGCAATTAAGCATTAAAATACCTAAAACTATGCATTTGAACAATTTAATTTAAAGACATATTTTAAACTACAGAACAGATTTCAAACAACGATCAATATTTAGACATATATATATATATATATATATATATATATATATATATATATATATATATATATATATACATACATATATAATTTCTTCCTTCCTTTATATTTTTATATATGTATATCTATATTATGACTCTACTTTTTCATATGTATGTTTCATCAGACATGTATATGTATAATATATGTATATATATATATATATATATATATATGTGTGTGTGTGTGTGTGTGTGTGTGTGTATATACAACACATCACTGGTTCCACAATTGCATGATATGTTTGGAAAAGCAACATTAGTTCATAAGTTTAGATGGTGTAGAGGTACATTTCTCTGACTATAGTGTTCAGGGCCATGGGTATGACATTTGGGACTGTTTTTTCATTAATGTTAAATGACCAGAATGCATGATATGTTTGTTAAAGCATTACTCTTTCTCACAGCTCAGATGGTATGTTGGCATTTTGCTATGATTGTAGAGGACAGCACCCTGAGTTCAAAACTTGGTAGGGCTGACTATTTTGTTGCTAGGTAGAACAAGGTCTGAGGGATACAGAGTGATTAAGGCACGTTTAAGCATATTAGACATATAATTTTATATTATAAAATAATATTTATATACACATTATAATTTTACATTTATTTTTCCATGACATCCCCCTATGTGCTTTCATTAAATTATATTCTTGTGTGACTATACTCTATGGGACACTTGTGTTTATATGGGGGTTTCACGTCTTTTCTACACTGACATCTCACTTTTGGAACTGCTATACTGCCCTGGATGACAAAAAAAAAAGTTGTTACATAATTCAAATTTACTAAAATAATTTTAACACTACTTTCACATAGGAAAATAAGTTGCCTGCCTTGGGACCACTTGTATATAAAGGCACAACTCCAACCACTACACTACCACAGCTTGGAAAGTTTACCTCTCTATTTGCATTTAGTTCCTATGAGATGTTTAAGCTCTGCTAAGTGGACAGCCATAACGTGCACACCCACTTAGCTACACTTAAACATTCCTTAGGTTAGTGGAAAAATACTATTATTAGTATTATATTTTTAGGTAATATGGGTGTGTGTTTTGGTGTTCTGACTACGCTGGACTGCAGTCATGAAATCCTGGCATTGATTTGACTTTCAGGCTTCTATCCTTCATGGACTCCTGCTAATACATTTCCTGTTATCTATCAACTTTCTAAGTGTGTAAGGGCAATTTTTCAGGTGTGTCACTAGTGTAGTTTTATTCCCCCAATCATTTGTGCCTTTGTTAACATGAAGTGCTGTAAGGGAATGTTGCCATACATTTGCTTTCAGACGTCTACCCTTACGTGATTCATGCTGCTGCATGACCTGTTCACTATCAACTTTCTATGTTTGTGGAGCTGTGCTTGCGATTTTTCACTTTTGTGGGATTTATCCCCTGTTATGTGTGCATTTGCACACATTTCCTGCTTTAGCAGGTTGCAAAATTGCCGTACAACACTTTAGCAATGCAGGGGATGTGTCACAGAACCTGAAACATACTGCTTGGATTGCTTTCTAATTTCTGATTTTATTTCACTGTCTGTGGACACTGAGATGATTATTTTATCATTTCAGTGTTGCGGACACTGAAATACTGGCATAATATTAGAGCAAAGCTGTAATATTATGCTAGTTCATCTTAGAAAGTGCCGTATGGGTGAGGGGGCATGTTTAGTGTCCGTGCACTACTCGGACATGCCCCCTGCACTCATTCATGGTTTGTGTTCATGTAGATTAAACAGCAGTGCGCCTTCATGCATATGCAAGGCATGCTGCTCTTCTAAGCAGACATGAACCGCTCCATGCAAGAATATTCTTATTCTTCCATGGAGCTTTGCGAATCCCAGGGATTGAGTTTCCTGTGTGTGTGTGTGTGTGTGTGTGTGTGTGTGTGTGTGTGTGTGTGTGTGTGTGTGTGTGTGTGTGTGTGTGTGTGTGTGTCTGTGTGTGTGAGTGTGTGTGTGTGTGTGTGTGTGTGTGTGTGTGTGTGTGTGTGTGTGTGTGTGTGTGTGTGTGTGTGTGTGTGTGTTTTTTTTAGAAAATAAATTTCGAATAAACAAAATATTTTTTGAATTTCTGGATTTTTAGATTTTCAACAATTTAGACTTACTATGTTGTCCTTGATGAGTTTGTCTTAAAGTAGAAGACTAGACTGACATACTTCCAATCATTGCACTCCCTTCAACCAAGCCCCCTTAATTTCCACGAACAATACCATTGGCCCTTTGCCTACACTGAATCATACTATTGGTTCTACGGTTCCTACCACTACCAATGATGTCCTTTCTGCTTCTAATACCCACAGGTTTCCCGAACCTACTTCATCACATTCAACAGTAACCCCCTTACATATATCTCCAACAGACTCAACCCAACCTACCAGTCCAGAATGGAACATCAGCTTCCCTGTCCCCATGTGCAGAGATTCTGATGAAATTAGAAGAATTTTAACAGATAACTGGGATATTATCACGAACAGTCAAGAAACCTGTACTGCACTAGGTCCTAACCCTTTGTTTACACATAAGAAAACTAGATCACTACGCTGTTCTTTTGAGAACAGAGACCTCCCTTTTAACCCTACTGATAACAATGAAACTAATAACACTAACAATACTGTTGGCACATTCCCCTGTGGCACATGCGTTGCCTGTGAATTTATCTTAATTGGAAATACCTTTACATTTCCACACAACAATTTCAAAGTACACTTTTCAAGACATTTCAATTGCAAAACCACTAATGTTGTATATGCTGCAGTCTGCAGGTCATGCCCTGGATTTTACATAGGGAAAACTACACGCAAGTTTTCGTCCCGCATTAAGGAACATTGTGCAGCTTTACGTAATAAAGACATGAAGAATGCCTTAATGAAACATAGTTTAGAGTGCCATAACTTCTCACATTTCAAATTTTTAGTACTTGACTTTGTAGATATGGTTATGGGAGATGTCAACACTCTTCTCGAAGTCAAAGAACTTCGCTGGCAGCTCAGACTAAATGCGGAAGCGCCTCCAGGTCTGAATGAAATGCTGAATGTTAAATGCGCCCTGAGATGGAAACGCTAATCACTTGTGTATTCCTATTTCACTGTATTTACATGTACACTTTTTATGGTTCCCACATAATGTTGTTATTATTATAACTGTCTTAAGCATACTAATTTTATTGAAGTTTATTGGTTACCGAAGATGTCAATATATCCTTAAAGTCATAGAACTTCATGGGCAGCTCATACGAAACACTGAGACACCCTCAGAATTGAATGAAATTTTGAATGTTTAATGCGCTCCGAGTTAGAGACACTAATCACATATATATTTTCATTTTATCTATATTTACAAGTATATGATACTTTTTACTGTTGTACATAGTTTTACTACCTTAAGTTTAATTATTAGAACTGAAGTTCAATACCGACCAGTGGCCGGTCTGCCTGTCAAACCTTGATCTCCATGACTACGGCTTTGCTTATATACATTATCTGACTCCATCCAATCAATTCTATCATTGAAATCTATACATTACTGTTTATTGGATTAATATAATAATGGCACACCTACTCCTGTGACATATTTGTATGTATATATCCATTTGTTCTGACGAATATTGTACATTCTGATGAAGTTCCTCACACTAATAAAGGAACGAAAGCTTAATACCTGCTCCGTCTCGTTGATACTTAGTGCTTTATAAGAACAATAGTTATTGAAGTGTGTTTTTATATTAATCTAATTTTCTTCAACATACTCGGAGAGTTTGAGTTATTTGTTATATTATTTTATATGTATATGCTTGGCTGTTGTTTTTATTTATTTATTTATTTATTTTTTTGTTTGTTTTGCTTCTGTAGGTTTACTGATCAGAGATGACCTTTTTCAGCCATCAGAGGCCAGCAATACAGTGATACAATCTCAGGAAATATAAAGCACAATGCGTGGCACTGAATATTCAGCTCAGTGAAAATTGTTTCATTAATAAAGATCACTACCAGAGTCAGTTTAAAAGAATCCAGTGGCATGTACAGCAATTAATATTTACCATTTACAATCTGCCAGATATCCTATATTTAAAGCAGTAAAAGGGGCTCCAGAGAATGAGCATACAATTTATCATGCATATAGCATAAACTTGAAGAAATGTGCAGCAGGAAAAAACTCTATGAGGACATAAAACATTACCACTGACCCCAAAAGAAGTATATACAAAGACAAGGACAGATAGCTTCAGGTCTATGGAGGTGAACTTCATAGTATATTCAGTGACTCACCTCTTTCTGAGGAAAAGTAGCTAGCTATCTTGAAAAAAGCTGATATGACTCCTTGTAGGAAAGCCAAGTGCAGAAAAGACACAGAGAATAAGCTAGAGGTTAATTCTGAGTCTGTGCATTTTGGATTTTTAATCATCAGCAGAATGCATTTCGTATGGTTTATCCAACATTACTAAACTGGTGGTAAATAGAAGACAGTAATCCATACTGGGAAATATGACCAGCAGCTGATAACAAAAATATCCTCTGTCTCTCAAAATAGGAGCCACAGAACTCTATTGATAGTTATGTAGTTATGTTCTCTCTTAAGGTATAGTCACATTAATCTGCATGCTTTATGGTAAGATGCACTGTTTTTACAGGAAGGAAGGGACTATATCCAGCTTTGTTATGAGGATCCCATTACAGAAAACTATTCTTGTTTCAGGGCTCAGAAGTCTAGTTATCTTATAGCATAGTTTTATCACCGTGTTAATCTTCTCATTAATCAAGTAGCTGGTAGCTAACGGAAAGAGGGCTAGGTCTACTTAGCTCCACAGGAGGTGTAATTTGGACAAAACCAGAAACAATAAACAGCCTGTATTTCAAATCCTTCAGTCAGGGGGAACTACACCAAATAAAACAAATTATTTTATTAGCAATAACCTAGAGGTAGAGCTACCAAGTCCAGTCAGTGAGGGCAATAAAGTCATTTTATACAGTCATTTAGATTTTCACATGAGATGTTGTATATTTGAATACCATAAGAATGCTGTAAAATCTGATTAACAGGATCTCAGAAAGATGCATACTCAGTCAAAAGATATAAAAATAACATAGTATCATAGTAATGAAGAGGAACTGATTCTTTTCAGGCACCAGTTTGGATTGTCTTCAGGTCAGCTACCTAGTTTTCAACTCTGACAAGGGCAAGCATGAAGCCTCTGTCTGAAAATATCAAGAGAATTAGCAATACAGTGTTCAGAGAGTGAAATACCCTTACAAAATAAACAAATATCATATTCGTTTGGCATCTCTTGCCCATGTTGTTGACAGCAGTGAAAGACAGGAGCCAGACAACAGTCTTAGGCTCATAGCACGTACAGAATGATGGTAATAATATTTATTGCTGCATCATAGCACAAAAAATCTTGTCAGCATAGGTAAAAACCTATGCTGAAGCAAACCGGTTTCGGCTATTGTTAGCCTTTCTCAATGCCAAAATAAAATAAAGTAGAAACATCCAACATATTAGACCCTTTTTTATAGTCCCACTCTTAAAGTGATATGACCCGCATTTAAAATGAGTACATGTATTATACAATATACAAAACCCATAATAGGCAAATATCAATAGTCAACAAAAAATATCTATGCACATATCTCATGTTAAATTATAACATATTAGAGACATGTACATGTATATAAACAATAATCTGCACATGTGAATTATTATGTGCACATAATATATAACAATAGAAATATGATAGCCATGCCACACTAAATATACTACAAATCACAATACATATATATGTGGCACATATTAATTTATAAAACTGAATAGTGCCAGCTGTAATAAATGTTGCAATATTTCATATTTGCATGGTTATCCATATTTAGAAAAAATTGAAAATCAAAATAATCACCTCAATACAATTTAATATCCTCTCAATATGATGGTTCTAAAGTATTTAAACCTGGTCTGAATAGACCCCCTAATCTAATTATCCATTTGTTCTCCATATCATTCAGTTTTTGGTGCCATCCTGCTTTAAATTTTCTATGAAGAATAATTCTGTCTATAATGACAAATGTATAGGTAGCTGAAGGATGTTCCAAAGTATGTTTATATAAAGCATTGGTAGTGCGTCTATTCCTAATGGCACTCATATGTTCACAAATTCTCAATTTGACAGACGTAGAGGTCTGTCCAATATAGAATGCCGAACAATTACAAGTGGCCAAGTAAATGGCCCAATCAGAACTGCAATTAGCAAATATCCTGATATCAAAAACCTGAAACGTATTTTTGGTGGAAAATTCACAGGTTTTTACCATATATTTGCAGAAAGAATAATGGCCACAAGGAAAGCTGCCTTTACGTATTTGGCCTCCTAAAGTAGTTTGTAAGGAAGTGTGGGGAGTGTATCTCTTATAATGAGTAAAAAAGGAATTTAAGATCCTGGCTCTACGGTAAGAAAAACAACATTGGTCCGGTAATATACGGTTCAAGATTTCATGTGACCGTAATATATCCCAATGTTGATTGATGATACCAATAAAACGATTGGTATTGGCCCCATATGTAATTACTAACCTCAACATAGAATGGTCCTTGGAACCCAATTGGGTCTGATTCTTAGATTTATACTGTAATAATGTACAACGAGGTATATTACTAACAGTCTTCAAAGATTTGGTAATGTTGTATGTTTTATATCCACGATCAACAAATCTGTTCGATAAATCATCACAAAAATGAGAGCAATCCTGTGAAGAAGAACATATCCTTTTCATTCTCATAAATTGTGATTTAGGAATATTCTGGATGATGTGGCGTGGATGACAGCTATCCGCATGTAGCAGAGTGTTGTACTGAGGAAATTTCCTATAAACAGACATAGCTAAGGTGTTATCCTCAAGTCTCGTAACCAGAACATCCAAAAACACAATGCTACCTTGTTCAATATTAGCTGTAAATTTAATTCCAAAGGAATTATCATTAAGATAATTCACAAAATTAGATAGTTGTTCCTTATTACCACGCCACACCATCCAACAATCGTCTAAGTATCTCCTCCAAATGTCTAAATACGGAAGAAATGTATTGTGTTGTATGTCGTATATATACGTGGCCTCAAAATAGCCCATAAAAAGATCCGCATATATGGATGCGAATGAGGCCCCCATTGCTGTTCCATTAATTTGCCAATAGGCTTTACCATTATAGTAAAAGATGTTTTTACACAATACAAATTCCGTCAATTTAGTCAAAAAGTTGTTGAATTCCATTGAATAAAGATTGGATTTATACAGCCAATAGGAAATGCCTAAAATGCGTAATTCATGTGGTATACTGGTATATAGTGAGGCTACATCAAGAGTACACAACCACCAAGAGGATTCTAACTGTGAATCATTAACAATATTCAGGAATTCCGTGGTATCCTGAATACGTGATCTGATTTGAATCAACAATGGTTTTAAGTAATGTGTAAGGAAGGCTGATAAAGGTTCAGTTAGAGAACCACGCCCAGATACAATAGGTCTGCCTGGGGGATTCTGAGCATCCTTATGTATCTTGGGCAACAAATACAGGTATTGTGGAATGGGTTCCTCCACTTGCAACTGTTTGGCTAACTGTTCAGTGATTACCCCTTGGTTAGTTGACACTTCCAAAAACCTATCAATTTCTTCCTTAAACTGTGGAGTTGGATCTATATGTAACTCTCTATAATAACTAGAATCCGATAGTTGTCGTAAAGCCTCATTGATGTAAGCTTGATGGTCCATAACCACAATGGCACCACCCTTATCGGCCATGGTGATAACTAACTGGTGGTTATTTTTGAGTTCCAACAATGCCTGTCTTTCCATAGGAGATAAATTATTAAATTGTGGTTGGTACACATTAGAAAAGTGTAACTCTTTCATAACACATTCCCTAAAAATAGAAACATGTTTGTTCATCGGAGGGACAAAAGAGGATTTGCCAAATCTAAATTCAGTTGATCTTTGAGAACCATCAATATCTGAAAAAAATATTTTGAGGTTTAATAATCGACAAAAATCATTAACATCATTTAGTAAATCATTTTCAGAAACCACAGAGCTTGGGACAAAATTCAATCCTTTATTCAAAAAGTGTAATCTGAACTGGGGAGAGGACAGTCGAAGAAATATTATAAACATTGTTAATTACTTTATCATCTGTTTCAACAAATTCTGTAAGGTTGGGGTATTTGAACCTAGATCTATGTTTTCTGCCCCCCCTCCTCCTACCCTTTGATCTAAAGGGGGCATCTGTCTTCTTTTGGCTACTGGGGACGCCTGGCGGGAGGTTACTTCTCCATCAGTGGCCGAAGAAGTTTCCTCTTCAGAAGTAAAATCTGATGAGATATTTTGATGTCTAAGAATAGACCTAGGTCTTTTTTTATTATTATTGTTGACCCTCTGAGTATTTTTTGGTTCATTAAATCTAACTGTTTTCTGACTAATAAAAGGTTTGCCTTTTTCATAATCCATAAGGTCACGCTGAAATTTGTTGATCTTGCGTTTCAACAATTGTTTTTCAAGAATAGACAAATCTTTAGCCAAATCTGAGACATGCTGAGAATAATACTCATACTTATTAAATTGTTCAGCCTCCACACATAAACTTTGAATTTCTGACAAATTAGATGTAATAATTCTGTCATAATATTTTAACAAACATTCCACAAATAGCATAGAAGATGAGTGTTGTGCTTCAGCCCAATCTTTGGATAACTCATTATCTATCTGTGCCACTAAGGGTTGTAAACGTACTCTCAACCCCCTTGGTGTTATATCCTTAGCTTGATAGGCTTTGAACAATTTCATGTGCCATACATTAGATCGCAAGATCTTCATCTGTCTCCCAAGTTTAGTGAAAACATAGCTGCATTTCTGTTGGTCATTTGTTATAGGGTTAGACATAGTAGAACCAGCACTAGTAGTCAGGCCAAACACTTCAAGATTATCCTTATCAGATGCTAATCCTTGCAAAATTTCATTTAAATCCATATTTGAATAATTCCAGAACCCAATTAAAGACCTTCAGGACATATAGTTTTTTAGAACCACCTCAGACATAAGAGGTTTATGATTAAAAATATATATATATTGGAAAAAAACCCAAAAAATATAAATACAAAGTGTTTAGAAATGTCTGGATTATAATAGTCAAAATACCAACACTACCAATCTACTATCAAAGGCCTTATTATTATAAGTGATCAACTCTAATAAAATATATTGACCAGCAAAATGCTAGCCAAAAAGATAAACAATGATCCAATAAAAATTAGATCAGAAATAAAGATCCATATATCCCAATAGAATCAAACCAGAATCCAACCTAAATACAGTAACTGGATTGACATTCGTCTCACCCAGAATCTTTAAAGCTGGTATTTATCCTTCCAACATCAAAACAACCATCGGCCACCTAATTATGCCAATTATGGTTGAATGAAAAAATAGGATACAACCCATAAGACTCAATTTGGGAGTATCCAAACAGCTAAGTCAAATGTTCCTCACTAGGTCGACCTTCGTCTCATCTAGTGTTTGTGTTAATTATATTAAAAATAGTTTAACACAAAGAAATATATTGGTCACCATAAATAGGTCAAAAATAATGGTTGAAATAGTGTGATATATATATTTGACTACACCCAAACTAACCCAAGATTATTCAATTATGTTTCCAAAACCACATTATGGTGAGGTTGTCCCAAAAAAATATATACCAGCCCAAAACTATTGTTATAAAAAGATAACGTAAGGCGTAGGGCCAAACCACCAATGCCAAATATTATTCAAATTGCACAATGTAATCCAATCGTTACCCTAAAAAACAATTGTATGATAGAAACTGTATAACTTACATACAAATAGTAAGTTAGAAAATAAAAAAACATAAGAAATTAAAAGTCTTCACATTGGCTTAAGCGTTTAGCAAAATGTGCCATGAAAACCAAATATTGTGTAATAATAAACATATTTAAAGAATCAGATGACAAATATGTTCAAAAACCATACATCATGCTGCATCTTTAAGTCCGAAAGTATGTTAAGCTAAACAAAATGGGTTAGAACAAATCCCAGTAAACATACAGATTATTAAACAAACCATGAACACAATTTTGTATTTGGAAGTCCAAAATAATGTCCATTCCCAAACGAGTAACTAGGAAATATATCATGCTCTCATAATGTTAATCCTCTGTGCAGAAATCGCAAGCTGACAATAATAATAAACTCGACAGTTCCAGACAGGTATTATAGTCACTTATTTGTTTACTCAGCGGGCTTCAATAGATAGTTTAGTCTGCCCTAAATCCCTCGAAGCTCAAAGATTAAGCCAGTCCCACACAGTACCTGAAATTAAAGCCCACGTTTCAATAACCATACAGCCGAAAAGTGAAAAAATGGCAGGAGATGTTAAATCATGGCTGTCTCATCACCGTATGGAACATCCATCCATAAACAAGGCCCAACACATAAGATCCCTCGAAGCTCATAAATTAAGCCAGTCACATACAGTACCTGAAATTAAAGCCCACGTTTCAATAACCATACAGCCGAGAAGTGAGCAAATGGCAGGAGATGTTAAATCATGGATGTCTAGTCACCGTATGGAACGACCGTCCATAAACAAGGCCCAACACGTAGAAGTCCAAAGTTAACTGAGAACAAAAAGTATCTGAAGGCCACCTCCAGCAGAACCAATAATACTCGGCAAGCTCATAATATCAAAAAGAGAACAAATGTCTAAATTACATTGCTATGGAAAATTATACTTGTATCGCCGGTAATCCGAAGCAGGTAATATCCAAAAAGATAGAAGACTGGTGGAGTAGAACAACCATCCAGGCGTCCCCAGCGCGAAAAGAAGACTGCAACTGCAACCAAACCGACCAACTATCACGCACGTAGGACTGGCGTGCTCGGTCCCAAAAAAGCACAAACATCAAACCAAAAACGGACCAGCACGTACAGGATGATGGTAATAATATTTATTGCTGCATCATAGCACAAAAAATCTTGTCAGCATAGGTAAGAACCTATGCTGAAGCAAACCGGTTTCGGCTATTGTTAGCCTTTCTCAAAGCCAAAATAAAATAAAGTAGAAACATCCACCATATTAGACCCTTTTTATAGTCCCACTCTTAAAGTGATATGACCCGCATTTAAAATAAGTACATGTAATAAACTTTATTTACCATATTCAAAAGTTCCATCCAGTTTCATGGAGGGTGACACATAATAAACCAGGGAATAGTTAAAAGGTGTCCATAGAGTTATCTAGGTTTACTCGGAAGATGGGCAGGGTGTTATTATACTTGACATGTGTTAGATGTTTGCTTCAGAGATGATTGCTAAGCTGGTATTTGAATCTACTATGCCAGTGTGATTTTTTGACTGTTGATGAAAGTGTAGTTCCTTTAAACAGGTATTTAAGGAACAATTTGTTCTGAGAAGGAATAGGAGGTTCAAGGGGGGGGGTCAGATCATTCATGGTTTGAAAGGTCAGACACATATCACCATAGTGGATAACTAAAGATCTTGAGGGTATTCATCTTTTTAAAAGAATAATAAAGGTTATCTTTCAAGTTAAGTGATATGTTTCAACAAATACAGGGCCAAAGGGGATTCAATAATGGGTCTGATGAAAGATAAGTAATGGGGAATTATTTCCTTTTTGGGTCTAGATGAGATGCCCATGGAAATTGCATGAGTCAGAAGGTTTATAAACTACTGTGGATACATTTTGTAAAATAATAAGGAAGTGACAACAAAAGTACCTAGATCTCTTACCAAAATGTCTGAGTGATGGGATGTGTCTTCTATATGGTCTTCTTCTTTCGGCTTTTTCCCGGTTTGGGGTCGCCACAGCAGATCACCTGTCCACTCATGATTGGCAGTGGAGTTTTACAGTGTCGAGTTGCCAGCCCGGCGCCCAACCTTCCACAGAAGGCACACACACACACACACACACACACACACACACACACACACACACACACGCACGCACGCACGCACACACACACACACACACACACACACACACACACACACACACACCTAGGGCCAATTTAGAGTGTCCAATCCACCTACAGCATGTCTTTGGGATGTGGGAGGAAACCGGAGCACCTGGAGGTAACCCGCACAGCCACAGGGAGGACATGCAGACTCCACACAGAAGGCACCCCAGCCGAGGATTGAACCGGAGAACCTCTTGCTGTGAGGTGACAATGCTAACCGCTGCACCACAGTGGCCGCCCACTGCACCATCTATATGGTATAAGGCTGAAATGTTTTGTTTATGGAAATGAACTATAGTACATTTTTCACATTCAGTTTAAGACTGTTGTCCTTGTACCAGTTCTTAAGTTAGTCTAATCCATGTTGGAGTAATTCTGAGTCAAAGGAAGATTGAACACAACACCCGATTTACAGCCGCCCATAAACTTAGATAATTATAGGCCAGAAGATTTGGCTTGAAGGTTTGAGAAACAGATACTCAACAGAAGACTCAACACCAAGCCCTGTGATACACCTCTGGTAACCTTTCTTTTGGAATTAGAAGTGTTACCTATGACTCTAACTACATGGGTTCTGTCAAACAACCAGATAGCTATCCATTGGACAATATATAGATTTATGTTGAGATTTGCAAGTTTGTCAATAATGTCTCCATGAGAAATAGTGTCAAACGCCTTGTCCAGGTCTAGATATGCTACATATACAATATATTTCTTCATGTTATGCTCTTCCCTAAAGCTATATTGACTTTTAATTAGGTGTCATTTCATGCCTTACATCTGTGGAAGGCAGGCATTTTTCTCAAACATGGTACACAGTCCCATAACTAGGCTGTGGACAATTTGCTGATATGTAGTCAAGACGATAGCATGACTCATAAAAAAAGAATTATCCTAGAGTCAGACTGTGCATACTCAAACCTCAGCAACTATTGCTGTGGATATGGATCACAAACAGAGCCAGATGTCATGTGGGTCTACTTCAGAAGACCGAAATACCACAACACCGACTTTAACAACCCCGAGATGAGAAGGCCAATAACATCAGAAAACCGATTTTCCAGAACACTGACTGTGAACTCCAGGTAAGTATCCACTTGTCCAAGAAAGTATAAAATTAAACCCAAAGCAAATTAAACCCACTTATGTGGAGGGCAAACTATGTGGGGGCTTTGCCCCCCACATCCCCCTAACTAAATATACCAACTCTGAGGTCGCACTACTGCAGGCGTAAGGGTCAAAATTCAACATGGTGGCCAAGTGGTTACTTATCTGGAGTTTGCAGTTAGTGTTTTGAGACATCGGTTTTCTGATGTTGTCGGCCTTCTCATCTCAGGATTGTGAATGTCAGTGTTGTGGTATTTTGTCCTTCCAAAGTAGACCCTTAGAAGCCACCTGGATATACAGGTGCATGGCCATATGTGATGCCTCTAGGGCAAATAGTGCAGTAGTACTATGATCACTGTAGATATGGATACTTTTGCAGTTTGCAAGTGCTCGGTTAGGAATGTCAACACACAGGATCAGAAACATTTTCTAAATCAGGTGTATCTTCATTTAAAGCTCTCTTCCTCCTAATAATAAAATAAGGGACGGAGGTCATAATAATTAGGGAAATACAGCTAAAAAATGAGGGACCCTTAAAGTGCATTGGTCATATTCTGGAGCAACATTAAGTAACAAACCTTTGGAGTTCAGCATAACCTCATTACCATTTGCAGTACCAAATTATGCATTTTGATGCAAAAAGTGTTTCTGTATTGCATTTTGTTGATGTGGACAGTCCCTTAATTTTTTTCTGAGATGTTGATAATCTATGCTATGACATCATAAAGGACTGCCCACAATACATCACTACCTTAATGTATAGCCTGCTGCATTTCCACAGTAAATGCATCAGCAGGTGTTACTTACTTCCTAGAAAAGCAAATTGGCAACTAATTATTGTAGGTGGAGCACCTCACTCTGAAAATTAATACACATGATGCGGTAGTAGCAATGCAAGTAAGAAGTGGCTCCTCTGCAGAGGTGACTTGCTTTTGAGTACCCACAATACGTTACAGTCAAATGTAAATCATTGTTTAATACATCTCATGACATCATTTTGCATCTGTGGTTTTACAGAAAACCGGAGTAAACAGTGAAAATAAAAAAATCAAACAACGCTCTACAATCTTTATTTTTGTTGCAAAATCACATGAGGAGAATAATGTGGAATGAAAATAATTGTGAAACAATAATGCTTTCTGAATGTGACCGACACACTTCATTAGCATAAAATATCTGTATTCAGAACAGCATTTTATTTAGTTATTTAACTGTCTGTCTGTTTACTTGGGTAGAGCACAGGTCAAGATAGCCATATGCAGGCTCAGCTTGTACAAAAGAAATAGATATAGGAATTATAATAGGAGACACCACATATATACTGATATATAAAAGATGGCTGAAGTCATACTAAAGCACACAGCAAAAAGGGTTTATTAAATGTAACACAGGGTATTCCTATTAATTTAATAACACTATAATGGATGTCAAGAAATGCTGTACACTAAGAGAAATATGGTAGATAGTAAAATAAAGAGAAACAATTATCAATACATATACAATTGCTAATTTGGTTTGTAGGCGGTAATCTTAGCGTGAGAGAAGTATGGAGATTTTAAAAGAATTGATCACTGCTGAATACCAGGTTGGATGGCGGTGTCTGTTGAAGGGAAAAAAACATTTTTATACTAAAAGATCTTTTACTTAAAAAGTTCTTCACCCATATGGTAGCCTGTTGGTTGATACCTATGTCAGTAAGGTGTGAGAAAAGGAAAGGTGTGACCGACAAGATCAAAAGCAGAGGTGAAGTCAATTAATTTGAATCATCAATCATCATCTATTAGTCAATAATTATAATTATTGACCATCGGATGGGTAAGGCCAGTGTGTAACCAAAGAGGATAGGTATATTCAAGCACAAAAAAGGAAACTTGCTAGGCTTAAAGTGGTCTGCAAGGCAGCTAGAGTATTTCTTACCTATTAACCTGTGAAAAGAGCCACAGTAAAGTTATCTTCATCCATGTTTTTCTACAATATCATCTGTCAGTGAACATATTAAAGTTATGGTACTCCTTTTTGATCAGTATCCATGCTGCTTTTTGGAAAAATGGGTGTATTGTTGTATGTTGGAAGTGAAGAGATTACATATGAATGTCACAGGAATTTTATCAAGGGAATGTAGAATAAAGATAGGGCATAATTGTGCAGTAGAGGTGGGTTTAGTTTGTTAAGACAGAAATATCTGCATTGGTCAAAGTAAAATAAACTGCAGTAATTCAATAGTGGGGTTCTCTGAAGAAGCAGTCAGAGAGTCCTGAGAGGAAACAGTACAGTTACAAGCACTTTCAACAAACTTGTGGGAAGGAAGAGTTACAGTGGAATGCTTACAGATGTCCCATACTTGGCATAATTAATGTAAATATGGCTAGCACTTCTAACTAGACTAAGAGGTAAGAAGAGGGTGGAGGGATGCCACACTTAAGGAGAATAATCAGGCAAGCTTAGTCATGAAAGAACTAAAGGAGCTATCTAAAACAAACAATATATGACAGCCTAGTGTGCTGCAGTTCTTGGCAGTATTGGTCAGGCAAACTACTCTGTCTCATGTTCTGCATATTTCAGTGTGTCCAGGCAGGTTATACTATGTTTTTTCAGATGTTCCTGAGGAGATGGACAAGCACAGAAAGTACAGGACACAGGCAGACTAAATCAACAATCAGCAATGGGTATGACTGCTTGGTGTGCTGCGGTTCCTGGCAGTGCTAAGGCAGAATACTCTGTCTTGTGTTCTGCACATTTCATTGTGGATAAGCAGTTATACTGTCACGTTGGAGCACATTCCTGTGGGGTTAGCCAAGCACAGTTATAGTGACAGTTATCACCCTTTCTAGTTGATTATTTAATTCTAACATGACCAGCATTTGTCAGTGAACAGGATTATACCGTGAGCAATGATGTTAGAAGTAGCATCTACTTTAGCCAGTGTTAGCAGTGACCTTAGAAGCCAGTGTTTCTGGTATTGTATGCCTTTGCCTTTCGCATCACAGGACCATCTGTAAGTGGTTGACATACTAACACCTCCATAACCAGAACATAGCTGAACACTACTGTGTGGATAGATATGTTACACAGAAGCTGGTTGACTGGTGCTTGTCCTACCACTATATCAAGGAAGATGCATGGATTATTGGTCCCTGTTGACAGGAAGGGTTAAGTGGTACTAAGATTTCCTGCTATGGGGACCTTTCGGTATCCAAATGGTGGCACACTAGGACTTTCACAAATATCAGCTTCATAAATCGTGCAGCTGTTCCTAGATATGATCCTGATGCATGTTGAGGAGCAGAAGAGGTTCCCATGGGCAGCAAATAAGAAAACTACCACTGTGTGGGTGTCCTGTGTCATAACTCATTTCCATGAGGTGCTGATGGGCCACTGACTGCACTCAAACTGACATCATACTCCCACCTGGTCTACATGGCATCTGCTATATCAAATAGAAGGGTTTGCACTCCATCAACTTCCAGGTGGTGTGCAATGAACAGGGTATTATAGACAGCGTGCCTGCATGCCATCCAGACGGATCTATTGATTCTTGCACCTGGGAGACATGCAAACTGTACCAGATCTTCTTGCAGAGTGGGACTTTTCACAAGTTCAGCTTCTTGTATACACATTAACAACCATACAGCCCATAACTGTCTAGTGACATGATGATACATAGCAGACAGCTCATAAAAGTGATTGTTCTTGTATTTTACAGTTGATGTTGCATACCCTTTGGAATGACATCTGTTGACCCCTATCTGCAGTGCCCAAACAGAGGCAGAGAGGGTGTACAACATCAGACTAGTACAGACACTGGACAACATTGAATGTGACTGGTGAAGTCTTGCTTCCACTGACTAGATACATCTAGCAGTGACTACAGTGCTTTCCCAAGACATGCATCAAGCTATCTGTGGTGTGTGATATGTTACATACATGATGCTATGTAAATTGTTGCAACAAGGGAAGACTATAGCACTGGCTGACATTACTGTGCCACTAGTGGAGGAGGAACCAAGTGAGGAGACAGAGGAGGACACTGCTGGAGTGAGCTCCTTTGTGAAGCTAAGGCAGGTGCAATTTGTCATGGCACTGACAAAAAGATGGTGTCTGAGTCACAACTATTGACCATGACAGAACAAACACTGAACAAAAGTAATGCATGCATTTATGCACCCAGTTCATTTCACAGAATATCCAAACTGTGTATCATACATTACTTAATCCACATGAGCCAGTGGGTGAGAAAGCTAGATTAATCAGCATTTGCACAGATGAAATGCAAGTGGCATAGGATAAAAACACTAGCATAGTTGGAGAGATCATAGTTTATGCCTTTGATAAGCTTGCACATGTCCCTTGGGTAGTGAGTGGGATGTTAGAGATCAGATCCTAAGGTGATGATGTGGAGCTACCTGGAGTAGTTTGCTGGACATATGCACCAGCTGTTGCAGCAGTGGCAGGTGTGCAGGCATGTGCTTCAAGGGAGGTGATAGTGTGTGTGGTCTCCATATGTAGGATTGTGTCTGTGTTCCATGCTTTGTGATCATGACAGATGGCTGGATGACTGCCTAGTGTGTCTAGCCAAAGATATGTGTCATTCAGATGCATCAACCATGGACAGGTTAGTGTGTAACTCTGGGACAGTAATTTTGATGTGTAGGGAAAGCCCACTGAAGGACAAGACAAACATTGTGCATATCCAAGACAGCTTCTGCAGTCACAGGTGGATGCAGTAAATGGAGACAGAAAACTGTCTTCCATATCCACATGAGTGGGCTTGGTCAGGACAGGAGGCAACAGTGAAGCCTTAAGAGGTGTCATCCATATCCATGATAATGTCAAAAAATGGGGACTGAGGCAACAGTGGAGCCATGTGACTGTGCAAAGGGGTGCAACTACCCCATGTTAACTATTTCTTTTGTGTACAGTGAACTGCAGGACACACTAACAGATGTCATGGGTTGCCATTCCTTGCAGTATTTAAAGGTACTCCCCAGAGGTCATGGCTGTCTTCCAGCAGGACATGCAGCACACTGAGCACTGCTGGCATGCTCTGAGTAGCATCCATCTGTATCTGGATCACAGCCCAGCACATTTATTGCTTCATAGTTGGGGAAATACCAATAGTATGTAATACTTGTACTCCCAGTCACTTATGGGCGTGCACCTCTCCCTAATACCATGTGTGTGTTCCTCAATGTTGGGTGTCACTTTGATGCTGGCATTATTTGTGATTGCTGCGTTCATTGTGTGGGATGCATATGGATAGGTTATCCTTTACTAAGCACTGATGATGCAGCCTGTGAAAAAATTATAGTAACTTAACCATATGCATTCCAGTACATATGTGACCTCTGCTACCATGTGTGAGGTAGACTGCTGAGTTCTAGTAATATACAGAACCTATGATCACATACATATCTGTTGATGAAGGATACATATGTTGCTGTCCTGAAGTCCCTGGGTTACTGAAATGTAGTATTGTATGTAGAAATATGCTCTGAAGAGATTTTCACCAATGTTGGATTGCAATCACGTCACAAAAGTCACCAGGTACTCCTTACACAGGCAAACAGGCAGTTATCACCTCTGTTTAGAGTTGAAGCTCTGATGTTCCTGGATGGTATTAAAGCACATGGTAAAGTCTACATACACCACATGGATCAGATACCAATGTCTACATGACTGGCATTTGCTGCTACTTACCTGAGACCTACCAAAAAGAGACTTAGGCACTCATGACCTGTCCCACTCCTACATCCAGTCTATTACCTGAAATCAGTGTTCCCTCAGTGTCACCTCTGAATGTTATTAGGAGCTGTTCCATCTCTGTGAGCTGAAGATTTGTGGGAGGAGTAACCTTAGTGGCATACCTGGCAACAGTTATGTTTTGTGCCCTCTTCCTTGCACGCAAGATCACATCAATCGCCCTCCATTAAAAATGCAGCAATATGCAGTTGTGACCACCAACAACATTTATCTTCTGTACCACTTCCTTCAACACATGGTCCCTGAAGACATTATCTATTTCATCTATCTTCAGGATATGCCTGTCATATGCCAATAAGGCCTAGAGTGAAACATATGTTCCTGAAGTGCATATTTCTTAGTGTGTTGCTGTTCTTTACATGCCATGACAACTCCAGCACACTTATGGAAACACACATAGATCAACATGTGTATTCAGGACTGTTATGTTGCATAACACCTACCAATTCACTGTGGCAGTTATTGTATTTTCCGATGTAATTACCTAACTGTTATGACACTGAGCCAGACAGCATTACATGTGGGCATGTGGTCCACACACAGTGGCTGTCAGTGCAGTGCTCACAACACAGGTGTTTCCCATAGAATTGTAATCCAAGAATAATCTTCCAGGTGGGTATACAATATAGTCTTCCTGGGCTCTCTTCCTGGATCCCCAATCCCTACATGCATGCCAGCTGGAATGGCCATTTATTGTAATCTGTGCAGCTGTCTCCAAAAAGACTAAAATGTGTTACCACCATTTGGAACAGTGTCTGTTGTGCCTCTTCCCATTGGGTTTGCTATTTGAACACTACTCAGTCCAACACTACAACATTTCCTGCCCATTCTCTCAGCCTTACTCATTATATTGGTGACTGCCACCCCAAAACAGGTATTTTTATGAGGGTCATTGCAGTAGTAGCACAAAGCAATCAGTATGGTGTGACAGCAGTGTGTGGCTACCATACTCCCTGGATTTGTCCCTACAATGTGGTGCACTTCACCAATACTCCTATCTGCTGTAGATTTTCCTATATTTTGTTTCTGTGCATTATTCTATTGTTGGGGTAATCTATCCTTTTTTATAGCTTGGTCTTGTGTAATATAGTAACTGCACTGCTCTTTTCACTATTTTGGAGCTTGTAACAATTACCTCTTCTCTACTGCTGTATTTCTAGATCTCTCAAAGGCCTTTGACATGGTATCTCATGAGTTACTACTCTCTACTCCACCCAACCTCTCCTTCTCACAATCAGCCTGCAACTGGTTCGACAGCTATCTACACGGATGCCAGCAATCAGTAATCTGGGACAATAACATATCACCTCACCTCCCAATTACTCTCAGAGTTCCCCAAGGGTCTATCCTTGGCCCTCTGCTATTCTCACTTTTCACTAACAACCTACATGCTGCCACCACACAAGCATCTCTTATACAGTACGCAGACGACTCTACTCTCATCTGCTCTGCCCCCACTCTACCAGAACTACAACAAATCACACAGGAATCATTCTCTTCTGTAGAAAGCTGGCTATCCAATGCTCAGCTCCTACTCAATCCAAGTAAGACAAAACTTCTCCTGTTCCAACCTTCCAAAGCCACGCAAACCACTCCCCACTTCAACATTCTTGCCAAAGACAATACCATCATCTCTCCATCAGAACACACAAAATTACTCGGTGTGGAAATAGACAGCAAACTTAGATTTGACACCCACATATCTCGCACAATAAAAAAAGTTCACAAGAAACTTGATGCATTATATCAAAGCCGCCAATTCCTAACCAAGACAGCTAGAATCTCCATAGCCAATTTCCCAGCTAATCTCCACCCTACTCTATGCATCCCCCATAAATACCAATCTTAGACAGACAGACAGACCTACACAAGCTGGATGCTTGTTACAACAAAATTGCTAAATTTGCCACTGGAACCTCCTATCGCAGGCATCATTGTATCTCTCTTAAAGAACTAAACTAACTAGAACTCCCACAACTCCTTCACTTTAATCAACTCACCTTTGCTCATAAACTTATTAACCAACTCTTAACATCTCTTCCCTTCAAACCCTTCCCCAACCCTATCAGTCCACTAGGCCCCTAAGGTCAAGCAACAAAAATCAACTCACTGTTATCAAACCCAAAATCTCAGCAGGAGAAGCCATATTTTCATGTACCATATCTAAACTTTGGAACAATCTTCCACCCTCTATAACTACTCTACCTTCCAGCAGCCTTTTCAAGACTGCACTCAAATTCCACTTACATTTGCACTGGCTTTGTCCTTGTTCTAATCCAGACTAACACCCCCCTTACCTCCCCTACCTAGACTCTTAACCCAACTATACTACCACCACTACTAACCACAGTCAGAATTAGCTAGTTGTCTTTACATACTTTAACATCTTGTCTGACAACTTTGTTACTAATATTATAAACGACAAGAAACTATCTTAACTTCAAACATTTACTGTATATACTGCTGATAATCAATATCTTGCTATTGTATTAAAGCCAACAACCTGTAATGTTGTTTACTATTGCTGCAACTTTGTATCTCTATTTATCATGTACATGATGTTGAGCTTTTCTCCCCGGGCATCCGCTGAAAAAGGACCTGCGTCCAGTCAGAATTTCCCAGTAACCAAATGTAAATAAATGTAAGTAAATAAATAAATAAATAAGTAACACATTGATTATGCTAAAGAGACAATATAAAGTGATGTTCTCTGAATCATGCCAATAATGCAGTGTGTTCAGCCTTGTTTGATGCTATGAGACTCAACCTACCTTATCATATACAATTTGGTCAATTAAGGTCTGCAGAACTTTCTAGTTGGGCTGTGTTACTTTACATTTACATTCCAATAAAGGCCATGCCATTAATCTACCTATTTGCAAACTGTAGGCATGCTTAGGCATGTATTTCATGTAGCTTGTGTGAATGTGGGGCATAGCCACAGAACTGTCACCTTGGCCTTCACTACTGACTACGTTCAATGTGTTGCCATATACAGGCATTGTACTACTATGCTTCTTATTGATACACATCACATGGTATCCTTAATGTGTGGAATTGCTCCAAGTACTCATTTTCACTCCTGGACTTGACCTGTTGGGGGTACAAGGTATTGTAAGATCTGTGAGTGGCAGGATTACTACATGGTACAATATGGAGAGTGCGATTGTTCTTTTTCTGCTACACATGCCCCACTGGAAGTGCCTGTTGGGGGACTCCTGTGAGGGTCACCTGTGCAAAGTTGACAATTGGCACTTACTTTCCAGGGCAGAGAGTGATGTCATGGGCATTAACTGCTCTGGTAAGCAGTGCTGTTATGTGTATAATGACGTGAGGAACTGCCATTCTGACTTTCTTCACCAGTGAGTAGAAGAGCATACAGAGAGGCAACCTGACTATTACAGTAATGATTATTAATGTGCTTTGTTATCTTACAGTAGAACTTAATGTATAGGTATATGCTGTTTCTAATGTCCATGGTTAAATTGTGCCCATTAGTCTATCTTTTGTGTTTTGCAACAAAGAGGAAATAGAAGAAAACAGACTTATAACATTGCTGTTGTTGCACCACCATTTTGTAATTCTTTTGTAGCCATTTCAGTGTCCTTCTCTGTGCCAGTTATTTGTGGAATAACATGGGTGCAACAACTGTAATGAAGCTATGTACCACTGTAATGAGGCTTACTTTTGAGCTGAATTATTACAACAGCAATTACTTGTCCATTACCTATTCATGTTAGTTTTGTTAGGCATGATGTATGTTTAACTGTGAAATCCTGTGTTGCACATCTTTACATTTACCACACTTAGTATGACAACTACACATACAGTTTTTTAAGCAGGGCTGATTTTCATTTGTACATTTTGGTTATTTTTTCATTGCTCTGCTGTTTATTGAACACACAGACACTAAGTACCATCTAGGACATGTTTCACTTTCCTACACAGGAGTGGCCGGGGCACTTCCAGTCATATTCCAGTGTGTTATCCCCTGTGTCTTATCAGTGGAAAGTCAAAGTTGAGAATTACCACAAGTGGTGAATGAGCAGATTAGTAGGATTTCACCTGTCCCTTAAGGAAAGACAGCAGACTTTGTACCTGTATCTGATACATGATCTGTTGTAGAGCGTAGCTGAAAAATATGCACCTAACTGACATTAGCATGGTTGAGGCTAGCTCTTACTTCAAACATACCAGCCCCCTCTTCTGATAGGTAAAGTGGAAGAACATTTGTTTGCCATACAAGATCATGCACAGCAGCGTGACATTGTGAAAATGGGAACTGGACAGCTTAATTTTGGAAGGCAGACAACAAATGATTCTTAATATGTCCAGGATAAATTGAGAGACTTGAAACTTGTGCCCTCAGTAGTAGGTTTAATCCAACTACTGCTGCATTGTGCTCACCACCACATTGTTGACCCATGGGTGCCCACTCACAGCCATTAGTGCATATCCCTTGTATGCTTCATTACAGTGTATACTGCAGATGTAATCAGCATCACTAACTGATAGTACAATATCTGCTATACATTACACTGTACAAGCCTGCCATAATAGTGCAGAAAGGGTAAAAGCTAGTCTGCAAGCATGAGTAATGGAGACTTGTTACTCATGTATGTAGACCAGTTGTTTGCATAGATTTAATCTGCAACATCCACTACAGGATTACTTATTAATGAGGCATTACTGTAGCATTATCAGCTAAAAGAGCTGCAGGGTATGCGTTTTCACAGTTGCACAGTACTGAAATCCCATATGACTGTTTGCAAAACTGGGATATATTGTATTCATTTGCTGTACATTGTACTATCTGCTATATCTTATTGGTTAGTCACGTTATACTGTGTACTACAGCTTTTTATTTTCCTAATCCACATTTGCAGCTTTAGTTACATTATGGTTGTTCCAGTCATACATCAGTATTCTCTAGCCAGTGTCTGTTGCCCTTACTCCAAGGTAAATACAACTGTAAATCACAAATGGCCATGGATCTCCTCATTTGCACTGCTAGGTGTATTTGTTAGGTTGGAATAATCCAGGGTGTATGACCACATTGTCCACAAATCACGTTTGTTTGCAATTGGGTAGGGCACTTGCAAGTGATTCTTATTTGGTTAGCAACATTACCAATGTTGACCATCAGTTTCATAGGGGAATACTAGGTTAACTGCCCTGAAGGGCTATTTTAAGTCTAACCTATAACAATACATTAGAATCAAATGCTGTACTTTGTGCCTATGAGGTAAAGACCTTAACTAGTATGCCAACCTTCCATATTTTTGTGAATGCCACCAGTGGCCTGTGATTTTATTTCAGTTGATTAATATAGGAAAGAAAGAAGCAAGATGAAATGCAGGGAATAAAGAAGTAGCACTTGAGGAATACCACAGCCTCATTCTGCAGATGAAGAGCATTTCTTTGTATAAGGGTAATATTCTGCATATGCACCAGAAGTCTAATAGTAAAGCCTGTGTGTATGTCTAGTAAAAATATAAAGAAGATGGTCTATACTCAGACACGCAGCTTCAAGAAGACCCTGGATTCCAAGATGGCTGCTAACTAGGAGGCAGACTTCAAAGACAGTTCCTGACTGGAAATTAAAATCTAAACCAATCTTGGCTTAAACACGTCTCAAAACCCAGCAGAAATCAAGAAATCTAACAATATAATGGATACTAAACCATATTTTCAGAATATTTCGCAAAAAGAAAAAGAAAATCACAGTATTTTATACTTATCTGTGAGACCACATGTGCTGACAGGGGAACATGTATAACAGTACAGACTTCACTGAAAATCTGCAGTTTCTGCAAAGAAAATAAAAAATATCAATTGTACTAATATGGATTCAATGGAAGCGCAAACAACAAAAACAAAACGTTCACAATTAAGCACTCCTGAGAAAGAAGTAAGTACAAAAAACAAAGAACTGCAAAGCTGCAAACAGAGAAGCAGACTCCCAAAATGGCAACTGAAAAATCTCTCTTACTGGAAGACCTTAAATTAGCTCTATATCCACTGCAGGAAGAAATAAAATCCTTTTCTACAAAACTGAATGCCTTTGGTAATACCTTAGAACAAATATCATCCAGACTACAGAAAAACAAGGAGGAAGCTCTAGAAAATGAATACAAGATAGAGGAAATAAAAAAAGTAACATTGCCACAGGAAAAACAATATCTGAACTGCAACAAAAAATAATAGACTTAGAAGCAAGGTCCAGAAGAAACAATGTGCTTATCAGAGGCATCCCTGAATCATATGAGCAAACCTCCCTGCATACTGCAATAACAGAAATATGTGAACTATTCCCAGATAAACAAAGCTTTGTAATAGAGAGGTTCCATAGAGCACTAAGAAAATCCCAAACAATTAATCCAAGACAAATATATGTGAGATTACTGAATACAGCTCATGCAAACATGGTTTTACAAGCAGGCAAAATAAAAAAACAAATCATGTGGAAAGGAAATATAATAACAGTTGCACAAGATCTACCATTAATAATCAAACAACAGAGGCAAATTCTTTCACCATTTTGTGCATATTTGGTAAAGAACAAAATAAAGTTCCAAATGAAGTATCCTGCTTCACTGCATTTCCAGTTTAAGGGTTCTGCATGCCAAATAAAAAACAAAGATGAAGCAAACTCAACCTTCTTGAAAGTATTTAATGAAATCCCTCCAAAATAACAAGGGAAAAGTAAGTACATTTATTCTGCTACTGTAAGCATTTCTAGTGCATCTATGGTACAAAAACACTTAATTCCAATGAAATAATGATGTCGCTATTGTTTTAAATATTATTTTAGTAGTTTCTGATGTAACCTTACCTTAAAATACAAGAACAATACAAGAACAATACTTTAAAAGCTTTATTTTCTGTTTCAACATTCTAAAATCCATTTTTCTAGGAAGCTGAGTCACAGCAAGCATCCTGTGACCTTTGACCTCGTGTCAAAAATGTAAATAAGTCATCAGTGATGTCAGAGCCAAAATCCAGGCTATGGTAGCCTAGAAATCACAAAAAGAAGCAAATACAAGGTAAAAGCAAAGCTATATCTTCCACAGCTCGTATACATCGAAAAACCAGGAAGTAAAATCAAGCTGCAAGGCTGTATATTGAGAGACTGCTTTTTTCTTCAAGAATAAGAACCATACATGGCTTAAATTCCACAGAGGTACTGCAATTTTTTTATCTCAATACATGTAAGTCCTTAAAGACAGTCTTGATTGCAAAATAATTCTGAAGCACTAACAATCTAGCAGATACAAAGGATGGAAGCAGTATTAAGTAAGAACTGTGTAAGAAGCTATGCTTTAAAAGATCCTTGCAGGGAAGAAAAGGGAATAGGAAGAAAAAAAAAAGAAAATATATAAAAAAAGAAAAAATAAGAGCTTATGAAGAAGAGGTTAAAATAATATGAAACGGTTGGCACATTATTGTTAACAAAATGTATATATGCTCTTTCATGATATATCTTTTTTTTTTTTTTTTTTTTTGCGAACTAATAGTTACTAGAGGAAAAGTATAGTGTTTATACATGATGCATGCTAAGTAAAGCATATTGTGAAGACGCATTTGTATGTGTAATTTCACATACATAGTATTATTGAGGAAACAAAAGAAGTTTTGAAAGCACAAATTGCAATTGTACTATATTTACTTAACATTATATGTACTAGCAAATTCAACAAATAAATAAAAATAAGCTATTAATGTCTGAAATAGCTGGGAAATTTGGAATATAGAAGCGTAAACATTAACTACCCTACTGCCTACTTGTGTTAAGAACACACAACAAGTTATTTTAGTTAGGTTGCTGTCTGGAAATGTGTGATGTTTTTTGGAATGCAAAATAACTATTGTATTATAGTTAAATCTGTAGATAAGGATTGTTTTTTTAATTTCAGAATGTTGTTTACACTACTTGTTTATTGGATAATCTTTTCTCTTTCAGAGATTAGGAGCAAGTGGTTAGGCACCAAGGAAAGTTTGAAAGAGGAATATGTCACCTTAATCTTATATCTAACTATTTCTCAGTCTATAGTAAAATATGCGCAAAGTGCTCCGACAAGATTCAAAATAAAATACATAGATACCTCAGATATAAATAGAACAAAATAGAATTCTCATAAAATGGTTAATATAGCCTCATGGAATGTAAATGGCCTACAGGACACTAAAGAGAAAAAGCTAGTCATGCATCTCATTTATAATTCAAGAACTGATATAACCTTTCTGAAAGAAACACACATGACTATGGAACAATGGGATAAGGGTAATGAAAAAATTCTAAATGGATTAGGAAAAGAATAACAGCTGGAAACAGTACTTCAGCAAGAGGTACAGCTATAATAATCAAGAAATAATTTGATAGTAATATCCTTAATTATAACTACGATGTTAAAGGAAGATCTTCCTTTAACATCGTAGTTATAATTAATGATATTACTATCAAAAGGCATCATATTTTAAAAAACAAAGAAGATAAAATATAGAGCAATTAGAAAACAAGCTAAGACTGCTTGAAACTGAGCTACAAAAAAAGGCAATCCTACTATTGAGAAGCAAATAGCAAGCTCACAGAAACAATTAAATGAGATTATAACACAACAATTCTCATTTACAGAACTCAGAATGCTACATAAATATACAGAATGGGTGCAAACTCCTTCAAAAATGTTAGCAAGAATCAACATAAAGAACCCCCATTGTAAAATACAAGAAATAAAATATAAAGACAAGACGTATAGATCTAATATTGAAATAATTGGGGGTTTTGAAGAAATATTTCAAAACATATATGGCCCACAAGATTATATTAATGAGAATCTATTTCAATCCTTTGCAAATAACTTAGACTTTCCTAAGGTTAATGAATCCCAAGACAATAACCTTAAAAGCTTAATACAAGAGGAAATCAGTGGGGCTATTGATAAAATAAAACCTGGTAAAGATCCTGGCCCTGATGGATATGTAGCAGAATTCTATAAACACTTTAAGTCTCAAGTCACACCAATACTTTTAAAACTATACAGCTATATTATACAAGTTGGGATATCGGACCTATATATAAACAACTCCAAAACCGTGCTTATTCCAAAACCAAATACAGATCCCACAAACCCAAATAATTATAGACCTATAGCTTTGATTAATCTGGACATTAAGATTTTCTCAATGATTATAGCTCAAAGAATACAAAAGGTAGCTCCAATCATAATATCACCGGAACAACTAGGTTTTATGAGTCATAGACAAGTTAAGTATAACACATTAACTATAGATGCTCTAACCCATTTATGTGCTAAGGACAAATCCCCAAAATATGCATTATCTGTCGATGTAACAAAAGCCTTTGACAGAGTAAATCAGAATTTTTTACTTTTTATACTGTATACATTTGGATTCCCTAAGGAATATATAAAAATGATCAAAACATTATATACTAAAGCAACTACTAGCCTTTATATTAATAAGAAAACTTCTAAAGCAATACAAATAGTTAACAGAACAAGACAAGGTTGCCCACTTTCACCATATTTGATTACTCTGTATATAGAAACACTACTACTGCAAATTACTCAGAGAACATACCATCATCTTATCTATGTCTCAGACACCCATATTAAATTCACAGCATTTGCAGATGATCTTAATATCTACTTTCAATATCCAAATACATATTTAAATAAAATACTATCGTCTATATATACTTTTTCCATGGGTATCCAACTATGAGATTAATCCCAGGAAATCAATCATATATCCAATTAATCCAATAGGACATAAAGAGTTTTACTTATCGGAGACTAAGGTCAAAGTGCAATACACTCTGAAATATTTGGGTATAAATTTTAATCATGTACAAGCAGAATTGTTCACTAACAATATTGGTAAAACATGGTACAATATAGTTGAGAGTATGAATAAATGGGAAAAGCTTAAACTATCTACCTTATCAAAAGCCTCAATTATAAAAATGAACATTCTGCCTAAAATTTTATATCATCTCAATGCCAATTTTATAAAAATACCAGTTACTTTCTTCAATAAAATGAAAGTAATATTGGCAAAATTCATATGGTACCCAAAGTGTACGAGAATTAGGTATGATAAGCTAATACCCACAAAAGAAAAAGGTGGCCTAGGCCTTCCTGACCTTCAGTTATACTATGAAATTATCAATGCAAGCCATATTGTACAGATAGTGAATTATGACCCAGTAAGGAATACATGGTATCCATTATGGATCATATTACTATATAGGGACATACAATATAAAATCAATCCAAAATCAATTCCCTTTATAAAACAGGTAACTCTTAAAACAATAAAAAATCATCCAATATTAATTAACAACTCTGAAATTTTAAAAAAAACTACTGATGTCAGTAAACTTAAAAGATGCAATTACTCTCCTGCAACCAATTCACAATAACCCAGATATAAAACTAGCAAACAGTATGATAAATCTGGATAACTTTCTTTTAATAAAAAATTATACAGTTTGGGATTTTTATCAAATAAGAAATCTTTCATTGAAAGATATCACAAACTTAATCAAAGTCTGTAAATATATAACCTGATAATTAAACAAATCATATAGCTAGTAAATATTCTAGCCAAAGATATCAAAGTAATCAAGCAAGAAAGAAGTCAAGTTAGCACAACAAATTATAAAAATGCTATTAAGTAAAAAGAAAATGATATCAAACACTTATAAATTGATAGCAACTATTAAATACCAAAACACTATCATCTTTTCAAAATTTTGGGACAGGAAGGACAACACCATAACAGATAACCAAAAGGAAGTAGCTATCAAAAACACTATAAAACTGACACCATATAAAAAGTTAATATATATATACAAAACTCATGATTTTTAACAATGCATACTTCACATCTATACATCTTAACAATTTGAACCCATCCAAGTCACCATATTGTCCCTTTTGCCCAAATAAAGAAGCAGACATCCTTCATATATTCTGGAACTGTAAAACAGTATATAAGCTATGGTGTTCACTTAGAATTCTATTAGAGAAATCAGGATATTCAAAATGTATGCTCTCATAGCAAACAGCTATACTCCATTTATTTAAGGGTAATATTAACAAGTTATCTAAACATATCATAATAACATTTTGCACTCTGATGAAAGCTTATATAGCAAAAAACTGGATTGATAGATCAAAATTAACCTGGTTAGAATACAAAAGCATAGCAAAAAAACACATATTAGCCAAAAAACAATATACAAAAAGTCAGAGAAATCAAATATATTATCAAGAGTATTGTAAAACATTAATTGAAATACTCTCTTAATAGTCTGGTATAGTCTATGTATTTTAAGGATAGTAAACATTACTGCTGGAATCAAACCTGCTACTAAAGGTACTGCAATACATTAACTGATATGTTGTCATGAATAGTATGTAAATACTATGTACATAAGGAATGTAAGCACACCACTCTGTTGAGATTAGCAACCAAAATAAGTAAGGTGACATATATGTATATAAGTGTGTTAGTAGAATAGAATGCTATTGTATTATAGGTTGATGTTATGCATATATTATAGCTCACAGTAGTAAAGTTAGTATAATAAATATGCCATATGAAAAACTTTTAGACAAACTTATAATTGAATTATATCAGTGTGATAATACTATGGTTTTCTACAAAATATAAATGTTATTAGCATAATGGGCAATAACTATCATTACATGTTTATGAATGTACAATGTAACATCAATTGTATCACATGTAATTGTCTTTTATACCAGAAAAGTTTTCAATAAAAAGATATTTGATAATAAAAAAAGAAGACCCAGCTGAAGTAGTCAACCTTATTTTCCTGTGGTCTGCAAAAAGAAATGAAGTATGCAATGGATCAATGTCTCAGTAGCTAGTGTAACATACCCAACAGTATTTATCAGAAGCATTTATTTTGTTTGCCCTAATTGCTAAAAGCTGAGCCTCAGAATTTAATGTAGACTTTCATTGTGAATGCATACACTGTGCTAGAACAGGCACATACTGCCTGAAAAATGCCAAACATTCAAATTTTATACTTTTCTTTGTTCATAAAAGTCATATTGAGCAAAACATGTTGACCTGTTAACTTTATAAGTGAATTAGAGTAATGCTTAAACATAACCCTTGAAACGTTGGTTGCCAAGGCACTAGAGATTGTTTCATGTGTTTTATAATAAAGTAGATATTTTTTCTTGCCTTTATAGTTTTATACATATATATATATATATATATATATATATATATATATATATATATATATATATATATATATATATATATATATATATGCATTTCTTGGACTTTGGTGTTTATTTAATGCTTAAAAATTGTCTGTGATTTTGGGCTTTCTTGTCCCATATTATTTTTTTTAAGTTTGACCCCAATTCTTAAGCAAAAATGTTGAAGACTATGTAGGGATTAATGGAAAAAATAATAAGTACAATGCAAGAAAAAAAGAGACATCCACTGAGTACTTTTCTGTACTGGCCAACCTCTTATACAGACTTATCTCGGCATTTGCATCTTATTTCACTTGTAGTACATTGCTGAAACACTTTATCTTTTCAATCATAGACAATGGCAAAATAATCCAATTAACTTCAAGTCAATATCCAAGTAAATGTTTATGAAAATATTAATAACTGAATATATGTGTTATGTACATTGCTTTTCTTGGCTTCTATTTCACAATTATGTTAAAATTTTATAATTGCAATAACACATCTTCTATCAGTGCTTTGTGCAGCAACTTCTTAAATGTACTCTATAATGACATATTGTTAAAGGACATATTATCCCTCTCTGTTCTCACTCTTTCCCCATAAATATTCATGGTACAGATCACCATCATATATTATGGCTACCTTTTATTTTTTGATTACTTTCTGGCAGTCAGTAACTCCTCTAAACCCATATGCAAAGAGTTCATTCTGAGTTGCATTTTTTCATGCTCTTTACTGTTCTGCTCCCATTCAAATAGGTGTCATCAGTAATGTTAACAGACTAAAATATCAAAATAGCACCCATGCTTTAAACAGGCTCCCAGACCATCATATCACAAATGGTAAACATATTCAGACAAGAACATAAATCTTCAAATTTCAAATTAAGATTTCAAGGAATGGTAAGGTAAATAACCTTCATCATACTTGTAGCAAGAAATTCCTACTAATAATATAAGATGGCTATGATGAAGATAGATATCACATAGCAGAATATCAATAGGAGGGTTCACCAGCCCACTCCCTGGCAGATTCTAATCCTTTCATGAACTCTACTAAACTTGTAGAAATGTAGGAAGTCAAAAAATGGACTTTAATTCACTTATACAACCAATTTTAGACTTGAAAAAAGAAATTCAGAAACTTAAATCTACATCATCTAGCCCATAGGAGGAAGTCATCATTTTGTTTCCACAGAGCAAGAAAAGATTTCAGACACTAAATCTGTATAACAAAGTTAATATGAATATATATATATATATATATATATATATATATATATATATATATATATATATAAAGTTATGCCATTTCTATATTCTCAGAGAGACCAGATATGGTAGATTTTGTAACTAAAAGCCAAGAACCATGAACACCAATTAGTACAAATCCACTCAGAAGAACCACAGAAAAGCACCAAAGGATCACGGCTTATCCAGAGTTTTATTACCAGACTTCATCAGAGTATGCAGTAAAAAATCACACACAGGTTTAAATACTCTCTTGAAACATCACATGACTCCACACATCCAATCAGAATAAAATAATGAAATGAATGAATGGAATAAAACAGTTAAATTGTATTAATACCTACAACTATTAATCACTACAAACAACCACAATTACTATCCATCCACAAAATGCTAGTTAGTTATGCTTGATAGGATTTTAATTTTAACACATTGCCAATACAGGTTTGTTCATTAAGCCCAGGATGCAAGGCAGCATTTAGCCTCAGTTGCCATAGTAATTCACATTGTTCCAATAGGTCCTACCACGGACCTCCCCTAGAATTCCTTAAAACATAATTCAGCCCAAAAAATGTTTTTTTAGAGGGGCAGTACTTTCAATAGGTTAAAGGTGTAGCTATGGGGGTCGCATGTGCCTCCATTTTTGCCAACATCATTTTAATACAATGGGAAAATAACTATTTGTTTAACAAATTTGAGACAGTCCCATGGAGAATGTGCACCCAATACCTGGATGATATTTTTATTGCATGGGAGTGTGATATTTCAGACATAGTGCCTTTTTTTGAATTTATAAACACCAGTACATCTTTTTTGAGATTCACCCATATTTTTAATCCTGTCTCTATTAACTACCTAGATGTTACTTTATTTAAGAATGATGAGAAATTTAGCACTGAGAGTACTATATACAGAAAACCAATGTATAGTAACAGCTTATTGAAAGTAACCATCCTAATTTTCAAAAAAGGGAAATCATAAAGGGCCAGTACATTTGTTTGGCCAGGATGATTTCAGACAATGACCTTTTTGATAAAAAAAGTGAAGTGCTGGCAAACATGTTTAGTGCCAGGGGCTACCCTTCTCAACTTATTAGTTCTGCTGTATGGCCATAAAAGGAAGAAGACAGACTAGTAGCATTTTATCACTTATCAGATGCAACATTGGGTCTGTTAACAAATTGTTCAAACATGCAAACTCGTTGAGGAGTGATTTCTCCACATGTTTTTTAATGCAATATTATGCAGAAGACAGAGCTATTAGGAACGTTCTTAACAAGAACTGGTCTATTTTTTTCCCTTAATAATGGTGCTTCAGACAAGATGGGGGATAGACCAGTTATTGTGTATAAAAAGGGTAGAACTATACAAAACTATTTGTAGCCCCATGCTACACATTTGGGTATGGCTTCCAAAAGGAAGTTTTGTACTAGAAAGTGTGTTTTTTGTACCCAATGTAAGTTTATTTTGTGTAAGGACCACATTTATATCAATGGACATTTTCTCAAATCTGAATTTTTTTGCAATTGCAACACTAAGGGAGTTGTTTACTTGGCCTTGTGTCAAAAATGTACTAGTTTCTATGTAGGGAAAACTCAGAGAAGACTCAGTGAGCGAATATAAGAGCACTCCCTCGATATAAAAAAAAAATAAGGCTACTAACTCTTTAGCTAAGCATGTACACAACAACCCATCGCATAATTTTTTTATTTTTTGGGCTGGATTGTGTTTTAAGGAATCCTAGGGAAGGTGTGTGGAGACCCTACTGGAACAATGTGAATTACTATGGCCACTGAGGCTAAATTCTGCCTTGCATCCAGGGCCTAATGAACAAATCCCTATTGGCAGTGTGTTAAAATTAAAATCCTATAAAGTATAACTAACAGTGTTTTGTGGATGAATAGTAATTGTGGTTGTTTGTAGTGATTAATATTGTTTAGTTAATACGATTTTAACTGTTTTATTTCATTCCTTTATTCATTTCATTATTTTATTCTGTTTGGGTGTGTGGAGTCATGTGATGTTTCATGAGAGTAAACCTGTGGGTGATTTTTATTGCATACTCTGATGAAGTCTGGTGATAGTGCAGACGAAAGCGCTTAGTATTTGAATAAAACTCTGTTTGGATAAGCTGTGGTCCTTTGGTGCTTTTCTGTGGTTCTTCTGAGTAAATTTTATAACTAATTGCTTTCTAAAGTATTTAGACATCCACAAGGTTTGCCATGTAACAAGACTAACCCAGACAGCTCAAGTTCATTTAGAAGAAAAACATGAGCTAGAAATGCTGAGCAGGGGAAGATGGCAGTAATTGCCATCGGCTAGCTTGCCATTCTGGGAGAGAGTCGATTATCTCATCCAATGGCATATTCCTGTGCAAACAGATGGTTCCACATAAATTGGCCTACATCATGGGGCATGTTTTTGACAATTCCATGCTAGTACCAATAGTCGCCATTGGGTTTGCATGTGAAAGCACATGTACACCAGGATAAGTGTAAGATACACCAGGGATAAAGTGTAAGATATCCTTGTGGCAATGTCAGTGTCTACTCCATGTCAGTTATCAAAGGTGGGTTAAGATCATACTAGAAATGCCCTCATAACTTGCATTGTGAATGATATCAAGCTGATAAAGGTGAGCACTGTATAGTCACAACTCTAAGAACAGACAAATTTAATACCATATGCCTTGTTCTGGGAAAAGCCAAGCTTACCTGGGTCAGAGGACATGGATGCCTGCCTCCAGTGGCAGAGCAGAGATATGGATGTGGGCAGGTGCATAAAGTACCTTCATTGCTGTTGGATGATGCCACTTTGCATGGCCCTCACGTCCATGCTTTGGGTATCCATTACTGGGAATGAGTAGAAAATCAGGTTACTTGATCTTTGACAGCCTAAAATACATTACAGTACTTAGAAAATGACAGCATTTCCTTCCATTATAAACCAGTAAACTGGCAGATCATACATTTTTTGTGGTCTGACATTCCTGACATGGGACAATACAGCACAGTAACAAATGAGAAAATAAAGCCATTAGGTATAGATTTTGTTACATTTATCATAAGTTTAACTCTTTCTTCTTGGAAGCAATCCTCCTTGTGAGCTTGCATACATAAGAATGTGTCATAGGTTCATCGGTGTGTACTAGGCTAATGGCCTTAAAGCCTTTACAAGCCTAGCTCATAGAAGTGCCCTGGTATCGTGCTGCCCAACATTAGTTCCCAGTGCCTCTATCAAGTAAAGTCACTGGAGTGATTCCCGGGGTGAACTTTCTATTGCCCATCCACTCATCAAGATTTCTCTTGAAGAGGGATAGCAAGGTGTTCAGCTTGACATGTATGGGAAGTCTATTCCAGAGCATGTGCAGTTTCTGAGTGAGGAACCTGTCCCTCCAGCATGTTATGTTGATTGTGGTAATGAGGTTGAGGTCTCTGGCTGTGTGGTGCAGAGGGATTGTAATTTCTTTAGATGTAGCAATTCTATCAGAGCTGGGTCAGACATGGATTTATAAGTCAAGCAGAGATCGCCTCTAAGTAGGCTATATGAAAGAGAAAATAGCTGGAGTCTTTCCATGTAGGATATGTGACCAACTTGGAACCAAGCCAACAACTTCTGAAGAAAAAGCACCTGGAGAACAGCAACCAATCCATGTTCTATTATGAAAATAGAATGTCCACAAATTTGTGACAGCAAACCAGTCCACACTTTATTATAAAAGTAGATAATACACAAAGTTGTTGAACTAGGTTTCGTCCTCACATCAGGACTTCATCAGAACAATTAAAAACTCACATACATTCCTTTTTATATGTATCATCCTTCAAAGAGATCTTTGAGAAGGGGTCCCATCAACAACCATCTAATGCTGGGAGAATGATGGGAAATTTTAAATGTGGGAGATGCAGCACATGCAAATACATTTTTTGGATGGATGTGGATTGGTTGCTGTTCTTCAGGTGCTTTTTCTTCAGAACATGTAGGACATGTGTTTAATGCTAAGGATCCTCTTCAGGAGGTACTTCTGTGGGCTCTCCAGCTGTTGCAGGTGTCTAGTGAGGTACATGCTAAATGGTGGATTATACTCAATGATCGGTCTAATGAGGGAAGAGTAGAGCAAGACAATGACCTCTTTCTTTCTGGATGTAAAACCCTTGGTAATGAGATATGCCACATAGAAGGACTTTCTGACCACAGTGGCAATGTGGTAGTCGAAGGAGAGTTTGCTGTCAACCTACATCCCCAGATCTCTTATAACACCTTCAGTATTCAGTGGGCTCCCATCAATGTGGTAATTAGTGGGAACTGAGTTTTTACCAAAGGGGATGACAACGCATTTTTTTGGCATTAAGCTTAAGGCCATGGTTTCGACACCAGTCATTGGTCTCAGTGAAGCCTTTCTGTAGGATGTCTACATCACTTGGGGAGTTAATAATGACTCCCAGCTTGCAGTCATCTGCGAACTTGGTCCCTTTGTGTTGGCCTGGATTTCTGAGAAGTAGATGTCGAACAGGGGAAGATCCAGGACTGATCCCTGTGGGACTCCACTTGTGACTGGTTGGCAATCTGAATTGGAGTCAGCTAATTTCACACTGTAGGTTCTATCTGTGAGGCAGTTTGCAACCCACTTAGTGATATAGGGGTTGATGCCTAGTTTGGTGAGTTTATCAATAAATCCAGAGTGAGGAATGGTATCAAAGGCCTTGGCCAGTTTGAAGTAGGCTCTATGCACTGTCTTAACTTCATCCACAGCCCTGGTGACTGACTCAAAGAAGGCAACCAGGTTGAGCAGGAATTATCTCCCTTTCACAAAGCCAAATTGCGTGGGGTTTAGAGTTTGGAGATTTCCTATATCTTTGTAAATCAGGACCGTGATGATGTGCTCCATAGCTTTACATATCAGACTCATCAGGCTAATGGGATGATAATTCCCAGAGTCTGTAGTCGTGCACCCTTTTACCCTAGCCCATTCCCTAACCCTAAGGTTCATGACTATCGCACCATAGTGGAGGACATTGCTATGTCCTACACTGCGCTGCAGTCATCACAGACCTTAGGGTTAGGGCATGGGTCATGGTAAGGGGATAGCCCTATTGTATTGAACTTCACGTAAGTGCGCTTTTGATTAAGCGCACTTTCGCTGCAGTGAGCATTAAATGCACTATTTCGAATTAGTGAAAATTCGATCTATTGTATGGAACCCATATATATATATATATATATATATATATATATATATATATATAGGTTTACTGATAATGATCGAAAGAATGATCGACATTTACAAAGTTGACACTGAAAGATCGACTTTGCAAATGCTGACACACTACTGCACGTGCACCAATTGACAATCTTGGTGCATGCAAAACCAATAAATAGAAAAATAGTTTAAAACAACACAGCACCTCCCACACTCTATATTAATTATATATACAACTCCAAGACTTAACAATCTCTGGGAAAGGGCATATTTCCCTGTCTTGAGAACTGTGTGCTCTTGCACACTTGTCGATCATCTGTTTAGTTGATCAAATATTTTCAGCTAAACAGATATCAACCAAAGATAGTGTCAACCAAATTCAGGCCACCCATATGTGTGTGTGTGTGTGTGTGTGTGTGCGTGCGTGCGTGCGTGCGTGCGCGCGCGTGTGTGTGTGTGTGTGTGTGTGTGTGTGTGTGTGTGTGTGTATGTATGTGTGTATTACTTCAAGTTTTCAGAAACTTGAAATTCATATGGTCGAGACCATCTGATCAAGTTTTCAAAAACTCAAAATAAAAAACAAATCTACATTTCTAAGGGGTGGGGAGACACAAGTCCCCCTTCACCACCCACACCTCTTGCAAATTATATATATTCCAACTCCAAGATTTCACTACAGTGGGGAAAAGAGTAAATTCCCCTTCGAAGGTTCTCTGTAGATCACAGTACAGTGGGGATTGGGGAATTCAACCTTTTTTCCACTGTAGTGTGATCTCGGAGTTTGTATATATAATTTGTAGGGGGAGAAGGAGGGCTTGCTCCCCCTGCAAAAATGTAGATTTTTTTTTTATTTCAAGTTTTTGGAAACTTAGTTGTATGATCTCAACCAACAACTCAATAAAGTAACATAAACCCGTGTGTGTGTGTGTGAGTGTGTGTGTGTGTGTGTGTGTGTGTGTGTGTGTGTGTGTGTGTGTGTGTGTGTGTGTGTATAGTTTTGTTTATGTGTGTGTTTTTATATATATATATATATATATATATATATATATATATATATATATATACGTCAAACAACCTAGGAGAAGAGGGAAATTGTAAAAAAAAACAAACAAAATAAACAAGAAAGTCTCTCCTCTTTTCTGAGATGCTTGATGGCACAATTGAGTAGAACAGGTAGCTCTAACATAATAAGACACACAAAAAGTTGTAAAAGCAATTTTAACTGAAGGGATGTTTTCAATTCTGACAAAAGAGCACATGATATACAGCAGTCCTCCCACTCTCCTTTTTAATGTCATCTTTATATAGTATGCATTAACATTGATGGGGACATTATTGATGAGCAAATTATGTTTATTTCCTGTAATCATAACTGGCAAGAACTATCGAAGAAATAAGTTTATCATTTCACTCATCTGATTCTAATGGCATGTATATTAGTGCCAAAATGTGTCTGCGATTATTGAAGCTGTCTAATGTTTTATCACAGTAAAGCTCAGACTTATACACCCTTGAAGAACTCCAGGTTTATGTGTGTGGTTTTGGATATAGTGGATCACAAAAAAAAAATCTTAATCCAACCAATACTCAGAGCAGCTAAGTAGATTGACACTCCTGGTGCACCATTATATCACTGCTGAGAAGTGTTTTCTGTATGCCTTAACAACCCTCCATTTGTTCACCTACTAATGTCTAGGAGTGGATGTGTAGTGGAGATATGCTGACATATTGTCCTGCCCCTGCAGTGACTTAGCCAATATCCCCTGCCAGTTTCCCTTCGGACAACATCCACACTGTGCTCCTCCAGCCATTGCCAGAGAGTGACCACAAGGAGTGCCCAAATGCTCAGCCTCCCCTCAGGATGGGCACACCCACCCTTCCTTGCCAACACCTCAGAGGCCCCAGGCACTAATCAAACTTTGGTCAACCAACACATTGTTAGGCATTTATTCCTTTATGCTGAAGTGTGATGTCAGTTGCTGTATTCGTAACATTTCATTCACACAGATACTGCTAGTTACTCCTTTTTGGCCATGTGTTTCCTTTTGTGAGAGCAATGTGTAGGCATAAGTGTGCAAAGAATGGTGTGCATCTGTGAAGGAAACATTTTTAAGCTATGACTATCACTGATTAAATCTTTCTCCTCTTGTAAATTCTGGCCTGGATGAGAAATAAGTAGGGGGTTACCACAGTGCATTGTCCCATTGAGGATTAAAGGAGAGCTGAACTCAACAAACTATTAACTAAGAAATAGGCATATCATTGGCTGAGGGGTTATTGTAAGCAATGGGAAAGCAAACTGTGCTTAATACAGAGTATATTTAACTTTGTGCTGGCACTATAAATATGGCTGACTGTTTAGTGACGGAGTATCAGTTAAATATTTAATAATATAGACTTCATTGCAGGGACAGATTACAAACACATGGAATATTAATGCTACAAAAACATACTAATCACTGGTCACAGAATACAATAGTTTTATATCACTGATGATAGTAACAATTCAGAATATTCATGGACCATATTAAGTAGTCACTTGGTCTTCAGAAGCAAATTAGCTATCAGTATTTTGCCACCTACTGTATTTTACACAAGTGAGTAACAGTGATTTTCCTACATTATGAAAACTTAAGGACTCACATTATGGATCAGGGCATAACATAATTATACACAAATTATGTGGGTATACTAGCACATCCTGCAGGGTTCTCTTGAAATTGCAGACTTCTTTTTTGTTGGGGGGTACTAGTTGTATGTGCGATTATTCTTCTGAAATACAGAACTTTGTTTTAGCAATCACTCTTATTATTCTGTACTAGAATATTACATCAGTGGAACTGAATCTATATACAATAATATTAAAATGGGGAGTTTACAGATCTGTACTTAGTAATAAAAGGTAAGTAAGGATATGGTTCTTTGGATGATCTAACTGCTACAAATGTAATTTTGTATCATAAACTTTGTTACGTCGCTTTATTTGCCTATGCACCCATATAAATCTAGCAGATCTCACATTGTATCTGGCTTGATGTAAAATGAGCATTGAATAGATACCTGTTTATCCCAAGGATCCATCAACATATGTGTGCACGCCACTCAAAGCCTACACGCTGCATCCGTGTTAGTGCACAGAGTAGTGATACTTACTGAATATTCAAGCTACAAAGTAAGCCTACATAGTCGGCAGCACCTGTTCATGGCCACAGCACCTGCTAGTGGCCACAAACTGTTGCACACAGACACAAGCACACAGTATAAACAACAGGTTGTACAAACACACAATCCCGGTAACGGAGCACAACTGGACAGCACAATACAAGTCAAGAGCAATTTGAAAGTCATAATTAAGAGGCAGGGGAAGCTTAATGAGAAAAGTGAAGGTAGATATAAGTAAATTTGTGTACAAACAATAGTAATTAAATATAGTTGTATTGATACAAGTAATCCTGTCCACATAGGGCACTTACATAATAAAAAGGAAATGCTGACAAAGTATGTGAGAGGGGCACAGATACAGTATTAACAACCGGGAGCAAATGTGATACATGTAAAATTAATTTAAAATGCAGAGTTCAGATGAAAGTTATCAAGGAAAGCAGAGGCATTAGTGAATATTGCATATACTGCAGTTGATGCACATCAGTTGTCTATCCAGAAAGTTATATGTTGTAAACAACATTATGCTGTGCTCCCCACCAATTATGTAAAACAATGCAAACAAACATTAAAGCTGTTGTCCTATGCACTTGAAAAAGGAGACTTTTTATTTTCATTTGTTGTTACTTGTAACCATGTAAAGGCTATTTAAGGTTAGAAGTATGTTAGCAAAGCAATGTTGTATATTAATGTAAATTATAGAATAGTTTATACAGTTATAAAATCTAACTGTATGTTTTCATTATATGTTTCCTGAGGCATCATCATTAAATTATTTTACACACTGTTATATTGAGAATGAATGCCTACACCAGTGTTGCAGGTGTATGGAAGTACTCTGTCATTATAATGTTCTCTGTAGGAGTGACCAACGGTAATAACTTCCATCCACATGACTGCTGTTAGAACATGCATGCAAGTTGAAGAATTGTAAGGCTTTCTGTGCCTTACAGGTATATATGTAAGTGCTAGGCTAGCTATCCTTGTGTGTCATTTTAAGTCTAGTTGATTTTATTATCAAAGGTGAGAATCAAGCTTTTTGTACCTTGTGCCTTTGAGGAAAAACTTTATCCATACTGAGAAGAATATCAGACACTTGTGCAATCATTCCAATAATAGTACTAACGGATGAAAAAGGTATTTGTGGCAGTAAGCTGCGTGTTGTGAACATTGGAAAGTTTGTGACTGTTCATGCTTGCTGGGTATGTATGTAGAGAAATATAGAAGGATGTGGCACATACTCAGAAGTGTCACAGTGACCAGGATATAAACAGAACAATGATCTGATAGCAGATGTGACATACGTGCATGCAAAGTGAGGCTTATGGTCATGTGGCATATGCAAACATGCACATAAAACAAAGTAGAACTCGTGTAGTCAGTCTCTTGATAAATGGGGTTTGTGTATATGAATGCCATTGCATATATCAACATGCATGGTGTCTATTATGTGTATATCACAAATGAATAGGTATCCCATACAAGATTTAGGCAAAACAAATTATATACCAGTATTATGGTGGTATTACATCAGTTACTGGAGAAATGCAGCAAATGTCGAGCTGCAAATATTTCGATATGATGCATTTGTTGTACTGTAATCAGTTATATGATATGTGTCCTTCCTGATGCAAGTGCCACACCATACACATTGGCATAAAAAAGTGTACCAAAGTACAAATGTGCATACAGTACACCATGGTCAATTTCTGAGAGTTGCTCTTGGTTTGGCTACTTCACCTAAGAGTTACAAAGAATCTGTTGCGTCTAAAACCATCTGCTGCTAAAAGAGTGAATCATTTTGTACTTCTGCTGATTATTTTTTTTCTGTATTTCATAACATTCCTATATTATTTGATACATTTCTTGCACTTTAATAGAGTTTCAAAGCTGAACTGTTTCCACTGCTGCTGTAGTAGTTCATTAAATGTTGTCTGCTAGTTTAACAGGTTGTAGTTCCTAGATTGTGTGGTTTCCCTGCACTTGAGCTGTAAAAACAGCATTTTTACATTGAGTGGGTTTTCTGACTGCACACTTGAGACAAAAGTGGGCTATAGCAAACCTATCTGAGTTGGAGGCTGCTGGCTGAAAACTTATTGTGTGTTTTCCCGATTGATCTGTAGGCCTTGCTATTGTAAAACTTGTTGTTCTGATTCTATATAAGGTTAGTGTTTGTGCTAGGCTGCACTCCACACCACAGTGGTTAGCAGTGCCCTGTATAGATGCAAATGCTTTCAAGTTAAAATTTCCTTTTAGAATAACTATCTCTGCAACCTTCCCAAATCCTCCTACTGCTTTAGGAGCTTCTGAGTTGCATGCAAAGCAATAATACCTTGTTGGATAGCTACAGTTCACACCGAGTATAGCACCCATTCTTCATCCGTGTCCTGTCATCTCAGTCCAGTTAAATCTACCCACTCTTCTCCCTGGTTAAACCCATAGTAAAAAAACTGAAACCATGGATAGACACATTCCTGCTGTATCTGTGGCCAGCCTGATGAACATGGGCATCCTGAGGCAAGGTAGCAATGTCTCATGTATACTGACAACCACTAAATCCTGAAACAAACAAGCACAGTGTGTGAGAGATGTAATTATACTATGAAAGTTGGACACAACTCTCACACACTTATAAATCAAATGTCAAACAGGTTGTCAGCACATGCACATTATTTCCCCTCACTAAATAAGGTCTTGACACATAAATCCACATGTGCGGAGGTACTCACAAGTAGCTTACCAAAAACTCAGAGGCTTCCGTATGCTTCCTTCAGAAACCACATACAAACAAAACAACATCAACATCCCTACACATAAGAAATACACATCATAGTGTCTCCATAAGCAAGCACCTAAGACAAGACAACACACATCAAAACATCTTGATCATAGGAGACTCCATCGTGAGACACATGGTTGGATAAAGAGAGGGTTGCATTTAGTTGCATGTCAGGGGCCAGGATTTACCAAATCATGCAGGCGCTCAGGTCACTCAACCACAAGTCACAGTATAACTCAGTCATAGCTCATGTGGGTGTGAATGACCTGAGACATACTTCCCTGGGTTATATGAAGACAGACATGCTGGACCTCTCTGAATATGTGCCACAGGCATAAATGAGCCTTGAGTTGAGCAGCATTCTACCCTCACCAAGGATGATACAATACAAACGAAAATGATTGACTTCAATAACTGACTTAGCTACTGCTGTCATTTCAAGAGTATCCAGTATTTGTCAGCCTGGGCCGACATTACCAACAGACCTCACTGCCTTGCCAGAGATGGTCTGCACCTCTTGCCATTAGGCTTTTCTATTCTGGCCAAGGCATTAGCCACCCCTCTAGTGTCTTTCTTAGGCAGTGTCAAACCAACAGACCTACCAATGTAACAAATTCTTCTAATGCCAAGCTGAAGGTACTACTGCTGAATGCAAGGAGTCTTAACAAGAAACTGAACTCCCTGTAAGCTCTCCTCATCCTGAAGAATGCTGCTGTCTATGCAGTTACAGAGGCATGGTTCAAGACTGTTGAAATCAGCCTGGCAGTGTGAGACTATAATGTCTACCACACATTCAGACCACTCACAGAAAAGAAAAAAATGAAAGGAGGAGGTGTTTTAATTTACATAAAAACAATAACACTGCAAGATTGGTCAACCAGGATGACTCACTTGATCTACTCCATATCCAGTTGACTATGGGCAAAATCCTCCATTATATCATCGCTAGCTACAGGTCCCCAAGCATGAATCATGAAAACCACTCTGCATACCTGAAGTTACTAGAATCACTTACCATTCAGCCCAATATACTATTCATGGATGATTGTATCTACCCCTCCATAAACTGGGAAACATACATGATCACTAATATGTCAATGTAAATGCTCTGGAACAACTGGTCTATACTCCCAATAGGGGTTCAAATATCCATGACATAGTATTCACAAACATGGGGGAGTTTTGTACCCACACTCAGTGTATTGTCCTCACTGGTAAAATTGGATCATAAACTAGTCTCCTTTGAAATAAATGTAATGGTAGAAACCCCATCAAACTCTAAAACCCCAAAGAATTTTCCAAATTAAATTATCTTCTATTAAATGACAGCATAGATCATTTTAAAGCTCACCCTAACCCCAAAAACATGGAGGCCTATGCAGAAGTATACATGAGTGCCCTGTACAATCACTTAAATGACTGCATAGAAACAGCAGTACCTGACTAAACTAAACCCAGACCTAGCCAGAAAAACAAATCACCCTGGTGGACCCCCTGGTATAAATAAAGTATACAACAGAAGGAAGGAATTCTTGTCTTGAAGCAAGTGGGAGGTTGCACAACACAGAAAAAAGTCCCTCATTAGTTTCAACAGACAAATCAGGGAACTAGCCAAGTATTCAGCAACTAAATATAGGACTAAAATAGCCTCCCATGCAAATGATAACCACAAAGAATTTGTATTTAGTCTACAATCTTAAGGGAAACACTCAACAATGTGCTGAGTTGGCTGTAGATGGAACTACCTATACACAGTCAGAAGAAATAGCAAACCTGCTGGACAATAAATTCAGCTCAAATTTCACTCCCTCGTCACTTCTGGTCACTCTCCATGAAATATGCCCTACCATTCCTTTCCCTGTTATCACAAAATAACAGGTCATCACTATACTCTCTAGCATCAATGGGCCCTGGGGGAATCCAAGGGTGCCTATTATATAGCTTGAAACATAACCTAGCAGACCCACTCAGATCTCTATTTAACCACAGTCTTCAGACAGGGTTTGTCCCAGTGGAGTGGAGGACAGCAACAGTCATCCCTCTGCACAAGGGGAGACCATCAACAGACCCAGGAAACTACTGACCCATAAGTCTGACTAGCCTCATTTGGAAGGCTACGGAAAGGATAATCATGGACCTAATTAACAATGACATAGGAACTCTCCAGACTCAAGACCCAATCCAGTTTCGCTTTGTCAAGGGTAGGTCCTGCCTTCTCAATCTGGTGGATTTTTTTGAAAACATCACCAAGATCATGAATGAGGGTAAATCATTGAATACTGCCTACCTAGACCTGGCCAAGGCATTTGACACAATACCCCACTTGGGTATTATAGATAAATTCACTAAATTTGGCATAAACCTCAACGTCACCAGATGGATAGCCAATGGCTCACAGATAGGACACATGTTATTAGAGTGAGAATCTACTTCCAGCAAAAGGCCAGTCACTAGTGGATTACCATAGGGATATACTTCTCAGATGTCAAGACAAATGTAAATTGCTTTTGGCTGAGAAAATTTGCTCATGACTGCAAGTCGGGGGCAATCACTGACTCCCCAAATGATGATGATATCCTACAGAAAGGACTTATGCAAACTAATGATTGGTGTCAGAGCCATGGCCTCAAACTAAATGTGAAGAAATGCATAACCCTTTGTAACCCTTTGGAAAATCAAATAACCCTTCAAATGTCAACATTGATAGCACACCCCTAAGAGTGGATCCAAGGTTGTGAGGTCTGGCTACTTAGATAGATAGTAATCTGAGCTTTGACCAGTATGTGTCCAAGGTGGTGATGAAATCTTTCTTTGTGGCTCCACATCTAAGGGTGTCATAGTACTACTGTACTTGGCCCTCATCAGACCAGTAATCAAGTACAATGCACCCTTTGGCATGTAGCTTGCCAGGCTCCAGCAATAGTTGGAGTGCCCTCAGAGGTTTCTCACCAAAAAGCAGAGTATAATCAACATGTCATATATGGATCCATTAAAAACCCTATCACTATATTCAGTTTCCTACCAGTTATTGATGGATGCTCTATGCCTAATGTACAAGGCAGTCTCTGACCCAGCCCTGATGGAAATGTATGTTTGCAAAAATAACTGTATGAGGGTTACCTGCTCCAAGTATATAACCCTGATCTCTGACATTAATAAATCCCACTGGTGTGACAGATATGTGTCCTAGAGATTGACCCTCCTCTGGAATGGGCTTCTTTTTCACATGAAGCAGAGCCCTTCCTCGACCATCTTCAAGCAGAATCTGGACTAATGGATGGGAAATCGCAAATTCAGTCCTGAAGTGGTGCCCATATCCTTTATGGACAGAGGCAGTTTGTAAAAATTGTGAAAACCCTGCTTGCTTACCCTTATTATCTTTGTAGAAAATTGGGTAAAATCTGGGTAAAACTGTCTAGGTTTGTAAAGGCTCTTGAGCCATTAGCCTATGAACTTACAAACCTACAACATTGTAACTGATATTTAGACCCAATGCGAGGCTTCCTAAACCCATTAACAATACCTTTATGATACTACTGTAACGTATATCTCACCCAGGTGAAGCATTATTGTGTATTACTGAGTGACCTGTTGACAATTTACATTTCATGAATAACAAATGTACACTAGCTTGTGACGAATGTTGTCATCTTATGCTTGTAGGTCAGTAAGTCCATTGCATGGATCTTGGCAAAGCCAACCTTCCTTCTAAAAGCTAATGCTAATGTTCATAAGGAAGTACAGCAAAGACTACAATAACATCAACTACCCAAAACAAAACTATGAAAATGTATCATAACACAGACCCCTGCACTTTCTGAAGAATTTGCAACATGGCACACAATAAGAAATGATGAATAAAGCCTCAGCTCCTTTAAAGCCCTAGAATAGAACAATATAAAAAAATGTATACATAATTGTTTGTATGAAGTCATGCAATGCAGATCATTATTTTATGGAAATAAATGCCTGTGAGCATTCACTGACATACTCAGCAGTTGCATCTTTCCAGACTTACACACATGCAAGTCAAATCTCAGAGAGAGTTGTATCAACCATTAACACCACAGAAAGAGGTATATCACGAAGAACATACTTGAATGGATGACATCTGTATCCTATTGTAATGAGTATGGCACCCCTAACAATGGAGTGTGAGACCTAAAAAAGGCCCACTTACTGTGTCATACCTCCGGCCTTTGTCTAAGCCACTCCTAGCTGTCACAATTGTCTGCTGGCTTACCAGATTCAAACTCCTGACAATCATTCTACACTCTCTATAGAGCTGTGTAGTAACTGCATCTGCCACAACAGATAACTTTGGAAGGTGTCACAAAGAACACACTTCAAGGTGTGAGGTAAGAAAGGAGACTTTTCATATTCATTTATGCAATACAAATTATTGTGTGGGATCAAAAGGATGTAGCAATGTTTCTGTTCTTACATGTTTTTGTTACCAATATCACTATTGGCTGGCTAAGCCACTCTTGTCTGTCCATATTCTATTGCACATATACCATGCCAGATTTGAACCTACTGGCTAAGCACACTTGCTATAAAAGTCAGTATTAACTGTGTGGATGACAAGAGAACTCTCGCCATAAACATCATGGAACATATATTTGACTAGCATGAAATCCCCAATGTGTTGAAAAGTCTTTGCTAGAAATAAAACTTGATAGAAATAAATTGATGTAATGTTGTATGTGATCATGTCACTGCACTCACATTATGTTGTCCTTTGCTGGAGCTAAACAGCTGGCTATGTAAGTCCACAATCTACTAAATTGTGTATTAACTGCACATACCAAAGGCAAAGCCTTACCATGGCTGTGAGAAAGAACATAATTTAAGGCATGACATCATCACTGTGGTGCTAACCAGTTGTTTAAGCTAAATGTAATGAAGAAGCCCTCTCCCAATGTATGATTTGTGCATAGCAGCATACTGGCATACACACATACTATTCAATCACTGTTAGTTTTAATCTCCTAACCACACAAGCTACAGGATGTTATCTCAATTGCATGTGTCACAGGTGAAGTCTCACTAAATGTGACATAAGGTGTAATTGAAAGCATTACATCATCTTATTGCTGAAAGGCATATGTATACCTTTAAACTGACTGAATTTGAAAGAGTGGTGTGATACAGATCTCTGTCACAAAATACTGCATGACCGTAGGTGTACCCAACCACATGTGTTGCAAAATACAGTCATTTGTATGATGACAGAAGCTAACAAGCTACAAAAGATTTCCCTAACACAGGAAAAGGCTTATTAGGTTGAGATAAAGCACACTTCAACAAATGGCCTCATCAGTGTTTAACAAAGCAGTTGTCTGTGCTGAAATGGACAGAAAGTAGTGAAAGAGTCCTCTCTGGCTATACATGTATACATCAGGTATGTGGGTGACACCGTTCATATCTACACTCAAACATACATTGGCACAACTGAGTCAATGAGCAATATCAGTTTTTGAACTGACTGAGTAACTAAGATCAGACGCTAAAGAACATTGCATGAATTGCAAACTCCACATGCGATATTTGTTTACAATGTGGAAGTGCACATTTGTAAGGATTGCATCATCACTGGTTTCACAGGGTGATGTGTGTGCTAAAAGGGACTGATAGTGATGGGAGTGCACACTACCTGTGTAAAGCTACATATCATATCCTACCTATCACAAGAGAGACACACTCTCAGTAGTTACTCACTGTTGGATTCAAACCACCTATCAATCTAGTTACACAACCTACAGTCCAGTATCAACCACAACCACTATAGGAGAAGTTTTAATGTAAGTGTGGCACTCAGCACATTTGAAAAGATTACCTTTTCAGCATTTAGCAGAACAAATGTTACTGTTAAAAGTGTAAGAAACTAATATGGAAGCACTAGGACAGTATAAATGTTTCTCCTGAATAGAAGTGTACACATCAAATGTGCTGTTAAACCATAGTTAATTGATAATAGACTCACACAGTCTCACACTAGTTCAACACTGTAAGATTTGAGCCAACTACCTTCCCAGTTGCACAGTCTAGAGAACACAATATCTAATACAAGAGCCACACAAAAGTCTGACTCCTGTAGCAACAGAGTGTACTTTTGAAAGGATGACCTTATCGGTGTGTTGTAGAGAACATTTGTATTAAAAGTGTAAAACAACTGATGGTGGAATACTTCTCATCTGTTGTTGAAGTGTTACTTACATGATACTAGATGCACACACACACACACACACACACACACACACACACACACACACACACACACACACACACACACACACACACACAAGTTCAACACTGTTGGATTCAAAACACCTGCATATCTAGCTACATAGTCTAGAGAACACAGTATCAACTGTAATTACCATAGGTGAAGTCTGACTACAACAGTGAGTAAGTGCACTTTTGAAAAACTGACCTCAGTGTATTGCAGAAAAGATTTTTGTGTTAAAAATGGAAGAACTGATGGTGAAGCCCTCTGCCAGTTTAAATGTTACTCCTGAGTGGATGTGTACACTTGAGATGCATGGGTGAATCCAGTTTCATTCACTCAGAAACACACACACACACACACACACACACACACACACACACACACACACACACACACACACACACACACACACACACACACACACACACACACACACACACACACACACACACTCGTGAAAGTCATTCAATGCTTCATTTGAATACGTACCTATCTAATCACATAATCTAGAGTAAATTGTATGAACCGTAAGCACTACAGGAGAAATCTGACTTTAAAAATGGGATAATTCACATTTGTAAGGACTACTTCATTAGTGCATTGCAGAGAATCTGGTGTATATCTCAGGTTTGGGTGACGAGGCATATTATCTTGACAAGCAGCAATAACAGCAATGTGTTGATCAGAAGTAATTATATACTGCTCTGATAACTTATCTATCCTGTCATTCATGTACACTGTGAACAAAAATCTTCACAGAGTGATGCAGTCCAAAGCATAACATACAGCCAGTAAAAAGTAATCTTTATTTAAAAAGTTAAGCACCTTCATCCCCATTCAACTAGGGGATGAAAGCACATAACTTTTTTAAGAAAGATTACTTTTTACTGACCGTATGTTATGCTTTGGACTGCACCACTCCATAAATAGTTTTGTTCGCAATGTACATGAATGACAAAATAGGTTATCTGATCAATATGAAGCAGAGCTGTGTTCATAGTTTTGAGTTGTCTTCACGGTTCAGCGCAATTTGTGTTTAATATTCATATACATTGTAGTAATGTGAGTGACATGTAGCTGTTCCACAGTATGGTGTTTTGATGACAATCACACTTGTGAAACAGTGGACTAATAACAAAACATTTCTGATGATAGTATGCATATAGTTATCATTTCTTGTATAATTTTCAATATTTCTCATGCTTATATAATGTGCAATGCAAATACAAACAGACAAGCCGAAAATATGGCAGTGCACTGCTTAATGGCACTGAGGAAGTGTATGTGAGAAGGCCCCACACCATTGTATATCATTTACAATTCTAAATGTGTTTGGAGAGCAGACATAACATTACATAATAAAGTGTTCAGTCAACATCACAGTTAATTCCAAATATCTTGAGTACAAACATACAGAAATAATACAAGCTACTCATATTCCCTTGTTTCAAAATTGCTCCTTGAAGCGCAGTGCTGGCAAGCTCATTTGTGTGATTGGTGGTAAAGTATTAGCGCATATACACTTATCTTTTGAGGTTTTGAATTTAGAATGGGAATTAGCAGTAGTCTGCGGTGCTTTATGTGAACCTTATTGCAAATAAGAAATACAGGCACGGAACCAGTTCTGATTCTGATCAAAATCAGAACAAATGTGTGTTATATTAATGCTTTATGTGTAGTGATTTACACATTTTTTCCTGACAACTGCAGTAAAGTAATAATTCTGCTGACAACACGTGCATATTTAGACAGTCCTCATATACAGTATGTGGTGACTGTGCATGTACTTGAGGTATGTTGCACTGCTTCTCATCCAACTGTATGTGTTTGTAGATCATCACTGAGTAACACAATCACTACATGATAACATACATGTAAGTGTCATAATTAAAATACTTAAAAAAAAATGCATGGAAATGTAACTTAACTCATCCTACCACCTTATGTTTGTATAGCAGCAATATTTTTTCAGATGAGCCTTGTGTGTTATGCTTATTTTAACATATAAAACATTTAGGTATGAGCATTTTGGGCCTGATTATACAACAGATAAGGGACCAAGCATGTTAATGCTGGTAGAATCCTGGACTATTGAAATACTATGAAGCAAAGAAGTATGTGTGCAGCATACTTCATAACAGTAGTTAAAGATGCAAGATCCCATATGGTTTTCATTCAACTCTGCACCTTGAGCAAGATATGATAACTGTCTCCTTATTGTGCTATCAGCGTGTGTTCCCATAGTGCAGTGAGCTTAAGCACAGTAGCAAAAGCAGCAGCAGACTAATGTGTCTGAAGGCAAAAACTGACTTTTAGCTGCAAGTTTATGAACTGCCACTTATTGTCGGTCACTACGGCTGCTCGGTGCCAGGTATCATATAAATGCTGAGGACAAAGACTGTTGACACAGAAGGGGGGAGAAGAGAAGATATTGGGAGACAAGGACAGAGACATAGCATTTTCTTTGTGAGTCATTTCTGGACATCTTTGTGTTGTGCTATGTTTAGGCATGTCACCATAATTAATCTGCCCTGGCTTCCGGTAAGGAACACGCAGGGGAAATAGAGTAGAAACATGCTTAAGACTTAAGCAGGATAATGTTGGATTAATAACGTATGTATCCAACAGTTACATACACAATACTAATATAAAATAAATAAATAAATATTTGGCATACTTCTGGATTCAAACCCTTGACAGTATGCAAAAAGCTGTCTATACACCTGAGCATTACCTCAGCACACCGTATTGGAACTCATACTTCCCAAAGTTAAAAGCACACATTTGAAAAGACAGTGACAACAGATTTCAGCAATGGAGAATACAGGCATCATGCTTCATCAGAGTAATGATTTGTAACATCCTATAAGCTATACATTATATCCAGCAGCCCAATAAATATGAAAGAGTAACCACTTCACAATAATGGTTCCCGGCTGTATTTCCATAGGGTAGTGGGGCTAAGCACATTTACATAAAACTAATGGTACTAGTGCAGTAAACAGCAAAACCTCTCCAGTCTTTGCCATATGATGTGCAACACCATTTACTGTCAGTCAGAACTGGTGTGTGATGCCAAGTACCATACAACCATTGATGAGAAAAATTGAAGGCTTTTTCACGGGTCATTTCTGGCCTTGCATATTGTGTGTGATTCTATTTTCTGAGCAGATTACATGTGTGAAAAGGGGTTGCCAGGATACTGGTGAAAATGTGGGTAAGCAGAGGGTAAGACACAGGATGAAGAATAAAGGAATGTGCAGGATGATGGGAGACCAACATAGCTATCTAATTCTTCACAACATAAATATCTACGTGTAATCAGAATTTAATGACTTTGGTTAGACACCACATCAGCCTGGGTATCAGCAACAGAAAAAATGCTATATGGTCAATACGACCAAATCAAGTGTGTCAAGCAGGCACATAGTCAAAGTGGATATCTATATATATAGGTCATAAGTTTTTTTTGTGAGACTGGTGCCCATTTTGTAGAGATGACTGTTAGGGAAGCTGATTAGGAATAAGAGAGTTGGGTAGGTAGGGTAGGTTAGGCAGCAGGTACAGACGTGCAGACAAACAGGACATACAGAACAGACATGGATGGTGATGGACACAAAAGATTGGAAGACGCCATAACTGGGAAAAGGTAGTGGATGTAGGTGGTGCATCTATGTCCAGCTTGAGCACAATGACAATCTAGTCCTTCCCTCAGAACTTGTTATCATTATTCTCCTGTCACAGATCCCTAGGTCAGTGCTAGATGTGGCATTAACTTTACAAATCAATGCAGGATGTTTTCTTCTCTGCCAGTATGGGCACTGAGGACCCTTTCCATGATGTGCTCCATCAGCCTTATCAGCTCCTGATGGGTGACAAAATCACTACCTCCAGTACTATTCCCAGTGGGTACCACTACACCAGTAGCCAGGACAGAGCTATCTAATGGAGCTGAAGCAAGTAGTACAGGAGTTGTGGAGGCAATGCTGACATATTGGGACTCAGGTGTTGAGTGTCTGTGCTGCATGTGGTGGCGCCATTGCAGCTACCTGTAAAGGTATGGTGGAGTAAACCTCAGTGGTTACTCTAGCACTCTGTGCTGATGGTCATTTGGGTTGCAGCAACAGTGCTTCCATACAGAACAAAAAGAAATAAAGGGTTGGGGAAGGAAAACATAGATAATAATGTCATTGTCATGCAAGATTACTATTTCAATATGTAAACAAATATAACCCATAACTATGTTAACTTTGCCACAGCCGGATATGATGTAAAGGTTTCAATGCATCATAAAATATATCAACCTCAATACTATCAGAAATAAGGCTCCCTATTATGCTGTAGCAGACGCAGGTTGTCAAATGCATCTTTGTCGAACTGAAAAGGCAAAAAAATGAAGCAGCTTTTCAGCAAATTCTTTCCCTGGGAAAGAATTTGTTTAGCGGCTTTCATTACTTTTGCCTTTTTGGCACTATAGTGCAATCTTGGGGTTGGTATATTTAAGTAGGAGGGCATGGGGGGGCACAGCCCCCCACATTATGTAATGTTTTACAGTTTTTTTTTTTTTTTTGGAACAGCGATTAAATCACTGTTCTGAGGTTTTGACGTTGTAAGCTTTCACTTCCATGGGGTCGATTATGTGTCATTCGCTCTTCTGAGCATGCAATATCATAATATAGACCCAGAAATAATATAGAAATAGTTGACTATGGCAAATCTGATATACACATTCAAAGAGATAAATCCAATAAGAAAAATTAATTTTTAATGCTATTTAATATTGCATTAAATAATTCTTACATACTATCCTATAGTAAAAAAAGCTAATTGCTGCTGCCTGGAATTAAACCCACATGCAGCTAAGTTGATTTACTCATTACCTAGTACAATAATCAAGAACTATTGGAGCAGGCATGCATGCTTGATATAAAGGGTATATATGCATATGCAAGCTGATGTGGACTGATGCTCTGAAATTTGTCAAGTTTAACTACACTAGTGATGGCAAACGTTTTGGTTTCAGCTTGTCAAAAATTCTGAAAATGCCTAGCTTGACTCTGATTATGTGTCAACCCCTCCCAGCAAAAAATAAATAAATAAAATAAAACAGGATGGCTCTCTATACATCGGGGATAAATCTCAACAGAATCGGACAAATCTAGAAATAAGAGAAATGGACAGTTTTAAACTACTACTACTATTAATATAACACACTTGACAGAAAAAAAATGAACGTGAATTGATATACATTTTCTGAAGTAAAATTGGTCTATAACTCTAATTATTATCATTATTAAGTGGAAAAAGTTGCCAGTTTTAGGAGGAATTAAGAGGGACAGTTGAGAGGAATGTAAAAGAGCACTCTCCTAGAAATGCAGACTACTTGCCCTTTGCAGACGTGTAACCACAATGACAAAACAATGTCAGTACTGCCCTTTGCAAACTCTATGAAGAAAGTATACCAAAACGGTCTTTGACGTTAATAACTTCCTTACCTCTGCAGCAGTGTTGTTGAACTGGCTCCTGGCACAAAATAATTCAATGCACTTCACATAAGCAACAAATGCAAAAGCAATTTCTTTGGTAACTTGGGTGTTGCTGAACGCTGGTGTGTCACCCAAAATGTTGTGGCGTGTCACTTTTGACATGCATGTCATAGGTTTGCCATCACTGAACTACACTGTAGAGGTACTATGATCTTGCTTGCATTCATACCTGAGCCATACTTAGCCTATGACTCTCTGAAGTGAGCCAGTCTTCCCTGATGTGCCTTTGTATTCTGAGTAATCTTTTCAGCAGCTGTACAGAATAGAAAACAGACATAAAAAGAAGCACAATGAATAACTGTATTGCCTGGCGAATCCATAGTACATTATTGACTCATGATGGGTCACTATATTTACATAATTCAGGGGTATTTCCAGTCTTAAATTCAGCCTCTCATTGGCTCATGAGGTTCTCCTTGTATCCCTTCATGTCACTATAATGCTGACAACATTGTTCCCAAGTGCATGGAATGAATGCCAGTTGCACTGGAGACAGCCTTGGCCAAGCCATTCTAAGCTTCAATTTGTAATGAAACCTAATAAAGTTCCCCTGCAGAAGCTTGTGCCTGTAGTACTTTACAAGGAATGCCATGAAGATCCTGGACTCAATATTGCACCTTTGGACTCTAAATGAAGTACCACCCTTATCTTCCCCTGTCATGTCTTCTGAAGGACACATAGAAGTATGTGTCTGTGTTTGCTCCAAATCCAAATCTCATGTGTACAAGCCTGTGTGCAACAATGCACAGCCTTGCCCACAGCATTTGTGCAAGTGGCAGCACAGAAGTGGCCTGGCAGAGAAAAAGGAAATGATTCCTTTGAACTACAATGGAAGTGTGAAATATAGCAATGAGACTTGACCATGTGTGATGCTCACTATGTTTAAAATGCTATACTGTAAAATCATCAAATGCTTTATGATATTTGTGAAAATCACTATTGCTTTGAGTTAAAATGTTTACAATTGGTACATAATGGAATGGTCTAATAGGCAAAATACAAATTTTGAGTAAACCACCTGGGAACTGAAGAAAGCTAAACTGCTAAATATTGCTAATTAACTGTCACTGCTGCAACAGAACTAACACTTGTAACTTATAAGTTAAGATTTAAAAATTTCAGCATGAATGTAAATGTAATTAAGGCATGTTTGTACATGTCTGACTTTCATTTGTCATATTAAAGGAGTTATATGTAAAAGTAAGCATTTTTTATATAAATAAATTTCATATCTGTACAGTTGTATGACCTAAGTAAAACATGTTGTGGTAGGTGCCATACATACATACTTTATATGACACACTGTTCTACATACATATATGTGATGTCACACTTTTTAAATATATTGTCAGATTATACCTATGTAAGTATATTTTAAATTATCATCATTGTTATGCTTAACATACTATTGTTATTATTATGATTATAGTTGACTTATGCAATAATCATTTCACATTTGTGTTGCAAATTTAATACTAGTAAGCCAAAAATGCAGGTGAAAAGAAGGCAAAGAATCTCTATAAAAACTCACACTCCACCAAAAGAACCCTTAGGCTCTAACTCAAGAAAGGGAGTCTATAAAACAAAACAACTGAAAATCGGTTAAAACCACAGGATTTTATTCACCTTAATATTCAGCTGAATAGCACTTATAAGCACAAGTTCAAATTCAGCATGCTTTTTGTCCCAAACCAACTTAAGATAAGACTTCACCAGAAATAATCAGAGCACTTTTAAACACACTCTCAAGTATTAAAGCTTTGCTTGCATCATAATTGGTTGATTAATCAAACAGAATCATTATCAATATCAGTCTATCCTTACAAGTGATATGTACAGTAAAAATATTGTAGCTATGGAACCAGTGTTTATTTCCAAAACAGTTAAGAGCATTAAAAATATTCTTGAAAGATCAAGCTGTGCAGACTATAGTGTCAGATTATGAAATGGCAGTAGAAAATGTGGTACTTGCAATCAGTTCAAGCACATCCTTGAACTGCATATAATAAATTTAAACAATTCCTTGAATAGTACTGCTCATTCTGCAAAATGTAGTTGTAACCCTAAAGGAGTGGTCTACCTTGCTCTGTGTCCTTGGTGTTCAGCATTTTACACTGGAAAAACAGACAAAAGTTTAAGAAATTAATTTATGAACATTATGATATCACAGCACAAAATGATAGCAATGCTTTACATAGACACTCTTTGGTTTGTACTAATTTATATCAGTTTTCATTTACTTATTTGAAGAAAAAAATAGCCCTGATATCAGAGGAGGGACATGACAGGACAAACTGGAGATTAAGGAACTTTACTAGCAGTTAAATGTGGATGCCATTTACTCCCCTGGGTATTAATGATCAAATTTCTTTAACTCTTGCCAACAAATTGTAGTGTGCTTCTTTTAGATTTTATCTAGGACTGCATATAGGATTTAATTAAAGTTTTATAATCAATGCTTCTTTTGTAAATAAAAGTAAAAATGTATTTATAAAGGTTTTAGAATCTATCTATCTGGAAATATACAGAGCTAAGTATTTTTTTTTTGGTTTTAGAGTTTGTACTGTTAATTGTTGCTTATAATTTTTCAGATCTCTGCTGAAAGTGTTTTCCCCACCTCCCCTTATTTTCTGCTGTGTCTTCAGTTGGTATAAATGTTTTTTACAGCTTGTGTGTTATCTAACTCAAGGATCACTTGCATAAAATTAGATCTGTTAGTAACAGCCTGCATTTCATTGCTGGAACCTGTGTTCTGAGATACTGTTTTTCAATCTATCTGGAAATATACAGAGCTAAGTATATCTTTTTGATTTTACAGTTTGTACTGTTAATTATTGTTTATAGTTTTTCAGATCTCTGCTGAAAGTGTTTTCCCCACCTCTCCTTATTTTCTGCTGTGTCTTCAGTTGGTATAACTGTTTTTTACAGCTTGTGTGTTATCTAACTCAAGGATCATCACTTGCATAAAATTAGACCTGTTAGTAACAGCCTGCATTTCATTGCTCGAACCTGTGTTCTGAGAGACTGCTTTTCAATCTATCTTGAAATATACAGAGCTAAGTATATATTTTTTGGTTTTAGAGTTTGTACTGTTAATTGTTGCTTATAGTTTTTCAGATCTCTGCTAAAAGTGTTTTGTCCCACCAACCCTCCCCATTTCTGGCTCATAGTTTAAATTTTGTGGCTTTTGCAGTTGCCCGCCCCACTGTAGATTTGATCTGGGACAACCCCCTAGTCCCATCTTTTTACCACATTCTACCTAATAAACTCCTTCTGCACTTGCTTTAATCCTTTTTAATTTAATTGCATTTTTTAAACTGTGTTTGGTCTAATATTGCTACATACTCAAGTGTGCTAGCTGGCACTGCATGTGAATTGTTTTTACTGCTGTTTTAGCTACTTTTCTGTAACAAAAGAAATACTGTAAGCCTGTTTCTTACCTTTCCTGTAACTAGTGTAGTCCAGGTACAGATTTGCTGTATCCAGGACTGTATGTAAGCTTCTGAGCCCCCCCACCCAAGCCTTTCTGGGTTAGAGGGAAGCCTTCTAGCCTATCAGTGGGAGTGGTAAGAACTAGGTAACCTGTCTACCACATAAGGAGTGGCCCAGCAAATTTAGTTATTGGCCGTTTAGGCAATCTTTTCCATCTCTCAACTTTCTGATTTGCAAGCCTGCATTTGCACTTGTTTCTGTCCTGTAACTCGTCTAGTGCAGATACAGATTCTTAGTTTTAGCACTTAAATTTGCTTATTCATGCTCAACACTTGTTCAGAACTTGTAAGCACTAAATAAGTTACTAATTACTATAGCACTCAACCTTCCTCATTACCTAGAGGAAAATAGTTTTTGGATTTACTTTTCTCACTTGCTTAGAGGAAAAACAACTCTTGTACTCATTTTCTTCACTTATCTAGAGGCAAATAGTTTTTTATTCAGCATGTCCAAGGGTCAGCTCCCAGTGTTCTCTTCTGTCTATCTGATGAATCTGGGCATCTTAAGGCAATGTAGAAATTGCCTCATGTACACAGACAACCCTCTCCTCCTACCATCCAACACTACAGCCGATGAGAGATGCACTTATCTAGCCAAAATGGAGGTAAAGCTCTCTCCAACCAAGACTGAACTTGACAGTCAAGAGGAGAAGGTAAAAATTTGCAGCACACCACACACATCACATAGTCTCACTAAATCTACACCACCAAAATCCACACATAGTAACACAAAAACATTTGCAGAGGCTCTCAATAATAATCTGTCTAAGCAACAGAGACCTCCAAAGCAGAAACGCAAGCAACCTCCATCCCCCAACACAACCCAAATGACACATAGCCCACAGACTCAGTGTGCCACTCAACCATAGCCAATAAGGCAAAACAACGTACCCAACACACTAGTCATAGGTAACTCTATAGTCAGGCACACTGATGTCCCACTCACCAGGCTAAACAAGGAGAAGGTTACTGTCAGCTGCCTCTCAGGTGCCAGGATCCGCCACATAACCCATGAACTCAGGTCAATCCACAACAAATACAAATATGACTCTGTCATTGTCCATGTTGGTGTGAATGACCTGAGATGTACCTCCCTAGACTATATGAAAAGAGACATGGAAGAGCTCTCCAGCCCAGGCAGGTATGACTGTAGCCCTGAGTAGCATTCTGCCATCGCCCAAAATTATACCGCAGTACATGGACAAAATGATTGACTTCAACAATTGGCTAAGCTTCTGGTGTCATTCTAAGGGGATCCAGTATCTGTCTGCTTGGGATGACATGGTCGACAGACCACAATGCTTTGCCAGAGATGGCCTGCACTTGTCACCCCTGGGATTCCAGATACTGGCTAAGGTTCTTGTCACCCCTATAGTGCCTTTTTAGGCAAGGTTCAAATGATAAATTCAGCACTGTAACAGGAACAGGCAATCAAAAACTGAGGGTAATGATACTCAATGCTAGAAGTCTAAATCTCAAAATGCACTCACTCAAGGCACTCCTTAAAATGGAGAACATTGATATCTGTGCAGTGACTGAGACCTGGTTCAAGGCTCCAGAGAGCAACCCTGCACTACCAGGCTATAACTCATACCATATTTTTTGGCCATGTAACCTGGATTGAAACACCAAAGGTGAAGGTGTGTCCATATTCATTAAGGATATCCACACCTCCAGGCTAGTTGCTCAGCATAATGCATCCGAGGTTATCCAAGTGCAACTAACTCTGGGCAAAACTGCAATCCAAATTGTAGCTTGCTACAGATCCCCCACCATGCCCCAGGATTCACATTCCTCTTTTCTTGATGTACTGGAAAATATTAGGGTTCAACCAAACACCCTAATAACGAGTGACTTCAACTACCCCACCATTAACTGGGAAAACTATTCATGTACCAACTCCTTAGCTCAACGCTTTCTGGAATTTATAAACTCCAATGCCCTGGATCAACTTATCCACACCACCACCAGGGCAGCAATATCCTAGAACTAATCATAACCAACATGAGTGACCGGTGTTCCACACCTGAAGTCAACTCCTCTTTGGTCTGATCCGACCATAAGCTAATCACCCTTGATATCCACATTCTGCCCCCACCTCCCATTTAGGAAGCCATGGTAAAAAATTTCTCCAAAGCCAACTTCATGCTTCTTAAGACAGAAGTGGTAAACTTCATGGCACCCATGCAGATGGACAATACAGTTACAACTGCTGAATCCTACACAAATGCACTCTATAAGCACTTACATGAGTTCATGGATTGTGCTATCCCAAACATAACCAAGACGCTATCCTCAAAAAAAAGGAAACCAATCTGGTGGTCCCCTGCCATAAACAAACTGTGCAAAAGAAGGAAGAAACTGTTGCAAAAGAGAGTAAAATCCCACGAGTGGAGGAGCTCCCTAGTCAGCCTCAGTAAGAAGCTGAGATCCCTTATAAGATCCTCCAAAGCTAGCTATGAAAACAAAATCATCACTAATTCTAAGGACAACTACAAAGTATTCTATAGCTATGTCAAGAATCTCAATGGCAATTCCCAGATCTGCTCTGAGTTACAGCACAACAGCACGAAAATTACAGAACCAACTGATGTTGCCAACATCCTGGCAGATAGGTTTAGTGCTAACTTTACCCCCCCTACCCCATAAAGGGCCCATATCTATACATGAAGAATGCAGAGTCCCTGTAATCACAACTATGCAGGTAAAAGCTGCACTCTCTAAAGCCAAAAATACAGTATCCATGGGACTGGACAACATCCCAGGCTGCGTTTTACATGAACTTTAGAACAAACTGGCTCTCCACCTAAGCACCATGTTCAATAATAGCCTCGCATCAGGCTTTGTGCCCACTAAATGGTGCACAGCAACAGTTATCTCACTCCACAAAGGGAGAGCAACCACTGATCCTGGCAATTATCGCCCTATTAGCCTAACGAGCCTGGTCTGCAAGGCCATGGAACTTATCATCATGGAACTCATAAACAAAGACATTGGTAACCTCCAAACTCTGGATCCCACCCAGTTCGGGTTTGTGAAAAGCAGATCATGCCTCCTGAACCTGATTGACTTCTTTGAGGCAGTCACCGAAGCCGTAGATGAGGGTAAGGTGGTTCACACAGCCTATCTTGACCTCGCCAAGGCTTTTGACACCATCCCCCATTCTAGAATTATAGCTAAACTCACTAAACTAGGTATAAATCCCTACATCACAAGATGGGTTGCCAACTGGCTCACTGACAGAACCCACACTATTAAAGTTGCAGACTCCAAATCTAACCTCAAACCAGTGACAAGTGGAGTACCACAGGGTTCAGTCCTGGGACCTCTCCTGTTTGGTATCTACTTCTCTGAAGTACAGGCTAACACAGAAGGCCTCTGGCTAATAAAGTTCACAGATGACTGCAAACTAGGAGCCATAGTCAAGTCCCCAAATGATGTGGACATCCAACAGAAGGGCCTCGCTGAGACAGATGCCTGGTGTCAGAGCCATGGCCTCAAGCTCAATGCCAAAAGGTGCAGTGTCATCCCATTTGGCAAAAACTCTGTACCCATGAACTACCACATAGGCAGAAATCTACTTAACACAGAATGTGTGATAAGAGGCCTTGGGACCCAGGTGGACAGTAGTCTCTCCTTTGATAGTCATATCACCACAGTAGTCAGGAAGTTCTTCTAGGTGGCACACCTCATCATAAAAGAGTTCTCATCCAGGAAAAAAAAGAGGTCATTGTTCCCCTCTACTCGACACTCATTAGACCCATTATAGAGTACAACGCCCCTTTTGAAATGTACCTCACAAGACATCTGCAGCAGCTGGAAAGGCCACAGAAGTACCTCACTAAGAGGATTACTGGCCTCAAACAAATGCTTTACACTGAACATCTCAAAAAACTCCAGAATTTGCTCCATAGCATATCGCCTACTCTGATGTGATTTCTGTCTAACATATCAAGCTATGTCAAACCCAGAGCTGTTGTTGAACATGCTACACCTAAATAAATCCCAATCCATCCAAGCTACATGCTCTAGGGACCTAAACCTTGTCACCACAATAAACGGGACATGCTGGAGAGATATATTCCTGTCCCATAGACTTCCCATACTCTGGAAGAGGCTACCCATCTATGTCAAGCAAAGTTTTTCATTAGCACTCTTTAAGAAAAATCTTTATGAGTGGATGGGAAATAGGAAATACACCCTGGGGATCACTTCTGTGTCTCTGCTTGACAGTGGAACAGGAAAATAACTTTCTTGGGTGGCGTAAGCCAGGGAACCTTGTTGGCTAGGCTTATGTAGGCCCTTGGGCTGATAGCCTAGTATGTACCTATGAACCTATGAATCTATATTGCACTTTCATTTTTAATTGTATACTTTTTACTTGTATACTGGTTTACTTGGAGGACTTTCGGTTGGTATATCTTTAAAACACTTGTATTTTTGTTGTTGTGCTTGTTTGATTAATCAACCAATTAAGAGGAAAGCAAAGTTTTAGTGCTTAAGAATATGTTCAAAAGTGCTCTGATTCTTTCTTATGACATCCTGCTTTAAGTTGGTCTGGGACAAAAAGCACGTTGAATTTGAACTTTTTGTGCTTGAAAGTGCTCTTCAGCTGAATATTAAGATGATTAATTCATGTGGTTTTAACTAATTTTCAGTTTTTTGTGGTATAGACTCCCTTTTAGAGTCAGGGCCTAAGGGTTGTTTTGGTAGACTGCAAGTTTTTTCTAGAAATCAAATTTAATATTCTTATTAGTCAGTTTTACTGCATTTTCAATTCTTATTAAAACTGTAAGACACTGCTTATTCTGATCTCTTCAATAAATCTGTATTCTGAATTTGAACCCTGCATTACCTCTGCTGTTATTCTAAACTCATTTCATTAAAACCTTGAGATCCATGTAAAGGTAATCTGCAGGTGTATTTTCTTCACTCAGTACTTTCCAAGGTGCTGATGGAAGTACAATGACACCAGTCCCATTTATGCTACTGATGTAAGCCCAAATTAAAATTTTGAATTTTTGTCCTCAGATGTGAAACATTGTTGTGAGTGTCAAGTGGCACAAAAATAGAGAAGCCAAACAAAAATGAAATGAAGTAAGATTAAACAACAAAATAATCCAAGTAAGGGGTATATCTAGTAATTAATGCAGCACGTATGACATTAGCATGATGCATTTGTCCTTTTCATAGTGTTCACCACATACGTTGCATTTGTGTTACACAACATCAGGCTTTCAGGTAATGATAATACTTGAGAAAGGGGTCACACAGGATATTACATAAGTCTCATTTTTGACATACTATATAGAAGTAATAATGACATATTTTTAAGGAAATGTTTTGCTGTCATTACTACTGTTTGAGAGATATTGATAATTCATCCATAATATATTATAAATATTTCCACATTCATGATGTTAATGATTTTCTTTCCTCACACTTCAATAATTGTAATTTTTTTACACCGTGCATATCAAGATATGTTATTGCTACTAAGAATAGTTCAGTTTATAACAAGAAAACATTGATGTCACTGTGACTAGTACCTTGAATTTATCAAAAGCTGGAATCAAATCCTGCATTATTGCTGGAGTCACACATATGTTACTGTATTAACATGCCGATACACAGAAAAAGTTATATAATGACTCTCTATTTGACAATCACCACTAAGTATTTTAGCAGTATGCATATGAATGAGTTATTTCAATTAAATATGATCAGTGTTGTACTTAACAGCAATTCACACAGACTAAAGTAATGCATTTAGCATTTATTGGACAGAGTTGGGTTGTTCAGTTCCTAATAAAAATTGTCACTCTGCTTACTCTGACTCCATCAGTAGTCTGCATTCAAACCTAGCATTACCTCTGCTCTTTATAAAACTCACTGCATTAACAAATTGATCCACAGAGATAGGTAGTTAGCAGGTGCATTTTCTTCAAACTATCCAGTGTGCTGACCTGACACATGTGTAATGGTAACAGTCTTAGTTGTATTACTGATGGCAGTCAAATTAAATTTCAAATTTTTTACCTGGGAAAGAGAGCTGTCTTTCATTGCTAATGAGCACTAGCAGTCCCTAGTGTGCAAGTAGTGCACAAAGAAATAAGCAAATAAATACATTCATAAATAAATATATAAATAAAGATGTTAACAGTATCTTTATGATGTTTTCTCAGCTTTTTTGTCTTATTACATGCAATTATGCACATTAAACATCACACTTTCACATAAAAAGCACTGTTTCTAGATTTGAACTTCAAAATCATGGCATTAACCAGACACATTGGAGATGATGTACACTATTTGCCACATGCACACATATACTGTTAAGAAGATAAACTAGATTGCATATACTCATACTACTATTTTGTGTCACTTTACATTAAGGTTCCAAGATAAGCATTTTCTTCTCAGTTTTCCTTTGAAATTTTTCAGTAAGCATATTCCACCAGTTAAGGTAATAATTCTTGTCACAATAGTAACAAATGTGTGTAGTACAAGAGGGTTTCTTCCATTTCTTTATTGAGGAATACTCTGCTTGTATGTATTTCTACAATGAAATATATGTAAATTGCAGTTAGTTATGAAGTACAGACAACTTTTTTCACTCAGAGGCATTTTTACTCAGAGGCACAGTTAGGTCATCAGCATTTATTCATAAAACTGCATACATGTTATTTCCTATGTCAGCCTGTGTCATCCCAGACCTTTTTCTAAGTCTATTCTCATTGACATGCTCATAGTAAGTGTACATTAAAATGGCAAGAGTGTGAAATTTTAAATACTCCCTCATTATTTCTAATCATTCATTAGCAAGTCTCACTTCTTACGTCCCATATTTGTAATGCTAGGGTGTGCACCGAGCATTGAGTAGATCCACATGCCATGTTTACCTGCCCAGCATTTTGAGCAGATTGAGTGATTACTGAATGGTAATGAGCTGTCACCTGATTTACATATTCACAATGTCCACAGGGGTTAATCTGTACTATATAAGCATAGGTGCTAAGGCCCTTACAATGTATTAGGGAATATTGCTTGGATTTGTTTAATTGAGATACTGCTGTTTGACTGCAATTACTTTAATTTTTTGGACATTCATACAAATCATGCCAAGGTTTGTGATGTTTTATTATAAATAAAATTATTTCAACAGTTGCAATAAATTATACTAAAGATTATAGCATTTCTCCTCCGCCTCCAAAAAAACACATGAGGAACAGGATCTGGACTTTCCCGGTCAACAAATGTTAAATAAAATAAAATAAATAAATAAATAAATAAATATTTCAGATAAATGTTGCATGATGTCTGCAGTTTGTCCACTGGTTTTGTTATAGAAGGTATAGCAGTTGTTCTTTGAAGCATCATCAGGTAATGTTACATACCTTTATAACATTTCTCTGAAAATGCGACCAAATTCTTATATGACTAGTAGCAATGTCAATGTTACATTTTAGTATCTTAACAGCTGTATTAAGCCTCCTATATATGCCTGACATCAACAAAGCTTATCAGAAATGGTAATATTTTAAATTCCCTACACTTTGATCAGTTCTTGATGCTGCATTCTGTTCTGGAGTTACACATTTTTTTCATCCTTATCAGGTTTGTCATTGCAGTTTTTTTCTTTGGGGAGGACATTTTCTACATTAGATATGTTTATCCCTATAGAGCAGCAAGTTATTTTCTGTTAGTGATGCTTGTATACATACATATTTGTTTTGTTTGCCAGTCACTTTGCTTCCTTTACTGAAATATATATTTGTTTCTGTTCTTTTTCATACCATACAGGGATTATGCTCTAAAGAAATTTTGGACACATATTCTAGCATTCACAAATGCTAAGAATGATGTCATAGTGCAGACAATCCATCAACACGGATCACATATATTATAGAAAGTCTTAGCTGACAAACCCTTCTGTGACCATATTTGGCAGCAGATGGTCAATTATGTCAATGCTGTGGGTAGTCATGTCCATGAGTACAAACACATCAGACATCAGGCCAGTGACAGGATCATCATGACAAAGAAAACAGACAGTGATATACCAAGGAAAGTATGTCTACTGATAATAGCCCTACTACCAAACTACCACTAATTCAGACAATGTAATTCCTGTCCATTGAAAGGGATGTGAGCAGCTCATTGAGGGTTCCCAGTGCTGTAATGACATAGGTGTTGAACATGGCAGACAGTCAAAGTGTGCCTACTGGTGAAGCTCCAGGTATATCATTAATTATTTTTAAAGAGAAAGAGGGGAGAGACAGTGAGATAGAGAGACATAAAGAAGGGAGAGAGGGAAACTGAAAAGCGAGAGAATGAATAGCGATATAAAGTATACAAAAGCTTTATTAGTATGCAGAAGTATTTGAGGCTTCTGTTTATTCTGTCAGCCTCATTATAATGCTTATCATCCCTCTTTCCATCTTCTTTTTGTCTGTCTAGGCACATCTGGTACTGAAGTTACATGACCACCTGCAAATAGTATGGCTAGACCTTTTTTTGCATTATTAATGTATGGGATTTCTCCTGATGTCTAACAATGTCTTTTTTAATTGCACTTTCATCTGTTATTGCTTAACTCAATATGTCTGATCATTTTGTCTTTTCGTATTTCTCTATTTGTAGTGTTTTATATGTTTATTCACAGGTGAGCCTGCCATTGGCTGTGGGACTCCTACCACCTGATGTCTCAGTATCAGTAGCCTCTGATGATGATGATGATGATGGTGGTGATGAAGAGGCACTCTCTGTGGTTTTAGAAGGTCAACCTAACACTGAGGTTGTGGCACCCAAATCCCCTGCTCAGAGTGTGGATGCAGTAACTATGCCTACACATGCTCATGACATTGAATAATCTCAAATAGGACAGGCTGAGGGTGACACGGTTGATTAGGGTAGTGTGATTACTCCATTTGCAGAGTTGGTTGAGTCTCCTGCTAGGAGACACAGACACATTCCACCAGGGCTTTGAAAGAGATAGTCAGAGAACTGCATCTTGTGCATTCTGACATGCAAGACTGTCTGAACTGCATGATTGACTCATTGGCCTGGATGAATGACACACCGGATCATGCAGTGTCTGTAATGGAATGTCTGCTGGAGGATGTAGCGGAATAAATAAAAAACAAGAAAGTTGAAACACTTAGTGTAAAATGAACTAGGCATGTCAGAAGAACGTGTATGTGGTCAGTAACTTTTAACCACATCAGCAGATACTTTTAAGCAGTAAACAATACATATTATGGTCTGCGCATGTTTGTGTATTTTGCTGAAACTGCTAGATATGTGGAACATGTGAATGGATTAAAATGTATTAGCTAGGCTGCTTAAGAATGCATTCCTTCTAGTTTCAAATAGGAAAGTTTGTTGTAACATTCTAATGCTAAATTGGGAAAATGATGTTTTAACTAACCTATTTTTAGGACATTGACGTATTTCATTTTAGATATTTAGTACTGTTCTAATAAATAACTACATTTACAGATCTTGGTAGTAAACAACTTTTTATTGGATACTGGCAGTGATCTGATAGATAACACTTGTTATTTTCACTTGCATTTTCTTATAAAAATACCTGGATATGTTTGTTCGGTGAGACATTACTGACTCTGGTCCTGTCTCCCACACGTGTAATTTCTAAGAAATTTTAAAACTCAATCAGGACTGTTTATTTATTTAATTATTTTTTTTAAAGTTTCCTTAACAAGGAGGATCAGCATCCAAGTGGGTGTAGAGACACTTTTTCATTAGGTGTTAGCCAATGTGGCTGTACCAGATCCTGCTCCTGTAGTACCACTACTTCCAATGATCCATTAGTGATTGAGGTGTTCACACCCAGATGCATTAGGCCATGTGTTTGTGGTCATGAACATAGTTGTGATGTGATCTTTTCCGCCAGACATCATTTACATTCAGGTAGTATCCCAGCATCTAGCCAAGGTCATGGAACTAGCAGTGCATCTCCTGGGAGATGTAGTTCTCAAGGTTGCATGTTGTTATGGTGAACTCAATCCTCTGCAATGCATGGCTCAAGCCCAGGCACAGTTCTAGCACAAGTGCTTTTATTGTATTCATTTAGACCCACACACAATAAAACTCATCTTGGTTATACCACCTCACACACACACGCACACACATACACACACACACACACACACACACACACACACACACACACACACACACACACACACACACACACACACACACACACACACACACACACACAGACACGCACACACGCACACACACACACACACACACACACACACACACACACACACACACACACACACACACACACACACACACACACACACACACATAAAAGTATATAAATGATGTCCTTCTATTCCCACGTTGCAGTATTCATAACATGAGGGATTCCCTGCCTAGGCAACCCAAACATCTGGCCAGTATACCAAAGACTTAAACTACTGTAAGGCATATATGATATTCCATACAGGATAGCAGCTGATGTATGCCATAAAGGTGATGCCTGCATGTACCATCCCAAGAACTTCTCTTACACTAGTCCAAACTCCATCTTCAACTGTTCGTCTGATCTCTGAGCAGTTGTTGTTTCAGATGTGTCCCATTGGGGAATTTATTTGTGTTTTTCTTGCTACTGCATATTTTTTGAGGTTAATGTCATCCAAGAAAGGCATGTGACATTGGGGAAGACAAATTATACACAAAGATAACCATGATCAGTGTCTTTTCTGTCTAGGGTCCACTCATGACTATAAGACTTGTGCAGTTTATCAACCATTTGTTCCTAAAATGCACTGCAGATGTCTTTCTGCCCTAAACATCAGCCTTGAGAATCAGAGACTCAAGCAACTAGTGCTTGCAATGGAGAGCATGGTGGGTCTGTCCAGTGAACCTCTGAAGAAGATGGTAAAAAGGTTAGTCCTGAATCTTCATCTGTGCCTCTGAACCCAGATATCCCTCTCCAGGCCAGTGAAGGCCTGGAGGTCCATTCAGTTCCTGATTCTCTTCCTGTAGTGGGTACTGGTTTGGAAGCTGTTAAGGAAAGTTCCATTAGCATGTCTGCAGAGGCCTTGGAGATGTCCATTCAGGATGGTAAGTGGAAACCGCGGCTCACTTCCTTGGATACTCCTCACAGTACTTCTCCTGACTTATCTGTTGAAGACAGTCTGATGTCTGTGCCAAATCCCAGGCCTATTTTGGCCCATCCATCCCAGCCTCCCCTTAAAAAGAAACAAAACAGCCACAGTAACATCCAGCTGACTAAACAACGGTCAAGGAAACCAGTCCAGCCAAATAATAAAGATAATAAAATCCAGATTATTGAGAAGTTAACACTTTCATAGTGTTAAACACCACTTCTTCAGACTATAACATCACATCAATACATACTAAATATATACTAGTCTCCATTAAACAACAACCAATCAAAATAAAATAATTAATTTTCCAATCAATCATTCATTCATAGATTTTATCATCCTAAAAAATGAACCAAGGAGAAGGAGGGTGGGATATAATACTGCAACATGGAAGAGAAGGACATCTATGTTTATGGCAAGATTTTACACAGCTATTCTTTACTATTGAATGATTTAACTCTGTTGCTACTTACTCTGATAATGGACACTTGTTGATAAACTGACTTCACACTCACACACAGTCAGTTCTATAGAGTCAGGCTTCTCCTCCTGTAAACATTCCACCCCCACACTGTGCAAGTGATAATGATTGTGCCCTGTCATTTGCACACTTTTTATTACTTAGTGTTGCCTTATGGCCAATGCACAGAGTGTAAATAATGCTTGCTTACTCAAATGTTTGGTTTAATCAAATGCATTGCACTTTTTTTACCTTTCTTTTTCCTGCTCAGTTCAAATGATTTGTTATGTACTTCATTTTCTTCATTTTATTTTTACTATTATTCTTATTAATGCAGTCATATTCGATAACAATTAGTCATTAGTGCTTGCTGTGGTCACTGTTGGGGATGTCTACATTGGGCAGTTTTAATGAGTGAAGCACAGTATTGGGCAGATTCATATTTATGTTGCATATATAAGTCATAAGTTTCTGCTGATCTTCCTGTACATTTGAGCCATGTTTCATCTCACTGATGTACAATTCTTGCATATCACAGTAATCATTTCTATCTCTCCTTTACAGGTTCATTGCTTACCTTTGCTATTGCTGCTACAAGTTGTGTCTTCTGGAGTTGGCTCTGCCTGATGCTCACAGAATGCAACCATTACATGGGTAAATAAAGATTGCAAATTTTGCATGATTAGCTTTTACTCTTTGTATGCACTTATCTTCTTAGGTTTTCACTTAGGTAGTGAGTGTGTGTGTGTGTGTGTGTGTGTGTGTGTGTGTGTGTGTGTGTGTGTGTGTGTGTGTGTGTGTGTGTGTGTGTGTCTGTGCTGTCCTCTGCTTCTTGACCAGGGCTGTAGCATATTGTGCATGCTTACATCTGACAGGACATCCATAGCTGCTGGTTCTTCCTCGGTCGCCTCATCTGTATCTGCTGGCCCTTCTTGTGGTGCTAGAAACTGTTATCCTTGGCCTTCTTATCCTTGTTACAGCTGATTCATGAAACTTATATTGTGCAACATGGCACAGACTGTAAGTATTTTGGCTGAGGTGGCTGGGTCGCATTACAAGGTATCACCAGATGTGACTAGACTGGAACCTTGATATGAGCAAGCCAAATATATGTTCTGTAATATTCCAAGTTTAAACATGTGCATTGTTGTATCATTTCTCAGTCAGGTTGTGTTAGTTTTTCATGGATGTCATGAGCCAAGGTTACAGTGCATAACTTCCATCCCCCACTAGATGCTCTTGTAGAAAGCCACCCCTAGCAAACCTTACATACAGACCACAGGAGTGCCATATGTGTGAGTTGTGAAAACTGTGAGGGTTACCTGCACAGACATTGCAGATGATCCCTTGGCCAGCACATACCACCTGATAGCTGATACAGTGACATCCTTTCTTGTTGAAGTGCCTCCTTCCCTGTTTATCAGACATGGTTTTTATTTCAATATATCAAACGTCTATGCCCCCCAGAATCTCAGGGAAGTGTGCCATAGCATTGAAATGTTATATGGTTGTCTTTGTCTCTCCTCTGGGGTATGTGAAAACAAGGTATGATTCCTTATATGGTGTAGCATTGCATTTAGAAATTAATGTAATATTCTTGAGGCTGAGGTCTGTGACACCCCTAATTTTTCCCCTGCAGTAAATTGCCTGTAGCTAGTATATGTAATGCTACACATACCTTTGTTTCCACTGGGATGAGTTCTTCATGATTTCCCAGGGGCCAGAGATGAGGGTGGCAGAGGTTCCATTTTTCCCCTAAGGTATCCCTGTGTACCCTGAATCACTGTATAATTTCTGTATCATGAAGTCTATGATAAATCAAATGTGGTGTGAACACTCATCTCCTTCTTGGCTGAGGTGTGGCAGTAGCAGCAGCAGCAGTATTAAACCCTGTTGCACATAGACATTAATGGTAGCTCCAGCAACCCCTAACAATTTTTTTCTAAGTGTGCTCATGGATATAGTATGCATGTCTTTGCCTGCTTTATACATTTAAGAATCACTCCACTATGTTAGATTCCTTAAATAGCATGTATTTTACCTACTTATGTCATAATAAGCATATTCTGCAACTTACCTTTGTTTTGTGGCTGTGCACGACATGTACAGCTACTTAATGAATACAAAACAGTGCACTTGCCACTATGAGATGCACACATGTGCTTAGCACGAAGTGTAGGCATTCATGAATCTGGCTCTAAATTTGTAAGAATAAATATCTATTTGGCACCGTTTATTGGACTACTGCCACAAAATACTTTTTAAATGGAATTTACTGCAATTTGTGGTTCAATACTTACTTAATGTCTAGTTGCTAATGCTCAGTGGTTCTTAAGATCTGAAGTGTAACCACAAGATATTTTAAATTGTTCACTTAGACCAAGGAAAAGTCTGTCTTTGACTAATAAAGCTCTTCTTAAGGGGTAAATGAATATAACATGTAGAGTGATCCTGTGCTGTTGTTGCACTTTTCCGCTGCTAAGTATTTGAGAAGTGAGTATTTACTACACTCTTATTAAGAAAAGTAAGGTTAGCATATTATTCTTGCCATAATGTTTAGGCCCACTCCTCTCATCAGTTGATCCATATATGACAATGTTTCTTTAAGACTATAAAAGTGAATGTATGGACAAGTACCTTTTAAACAGTTTTCATGTTTAAGTAATGTGAAAACTCAGCTAAAGGCACAAGCAGTTGCAGTTATTTTAATTTACTTTCAGTCACTTAATTCATTACTTCTGAGTCACGCCTCCAGGTGCATCAGCAGTTAATTCCTACTGACACCTCTAGGTGTCAAATATTACTTGTTCATATTTGCATCAATAATTCCAAAACCTTGCTATATACAAGGTTTTAAAAGACTTCATCTTAAAGCTTACACAGTGGCAAACTCAACTACATTAACATTTAGCTTCTGTCTAGTGCAGGTAAAGAGATATTAACAGTTAAGAAAAAAGTATCCAGGCTGGGTAAACACTCGGTTTTCACCTCAGAGCATCCAAGTAAAAAGAAAAGAAAAAGCGAACTGACCGCCACACCTCAACCAAGAAGGAGATGAGTGTTCACACCACATTTGATTTATCATAGATTTCATGATACAGAAATTCTACAGTGATTCAGGGTACACAGGGATACCTTAGGGGAAAAAATGGAACCTTTACCACCCTCATCTCTGGCCCCTGGGAAATCATGAAGAACCCATCCCAGTGGAAACAAAGGTATGTGTAGCATTACATATACTAGCGACAGGCAATTTACTGCAGGGGAAAAATTAGGGGTGTCACAGAACTCAGCCTCAAGAATATTAAATTCATTTCTAAATGCAATGCTACACCATATAAGCGATCATACCTTGTTTCCACATACCCCAGAGGAGAGACAGAGACAACCATATAACATTTCTGTGCTATGGCACACTTCCCTGAGGTTCTGGGGGGCATAGACTTTTGATATATTGAAATAAAAGCCATGTCTGATAAACAGGGAAGGAGGCACTTCAACAAGAAAGGATGTCACTGTATCAGCTATCAGGTGGTATGTGCTGGCCAAGGGATCATCTGCAATGTCTGTGCAGGTAACCCTCACAGTTTTCACAACTCACACATATGGCACTCCTGTGGCCTGTATGTAAGGTTTGCTAGGGGTGACTTTCTACAAGAGCATCTAGTGGAGGATGGAAGTTATGCACTGTAACCTTGGCTCATGACATCCATGAAAAACCAACACAACCCGACTGAGAAATGATACAACAATGTACATGTTTAAACTTGGAATACAATGCTACTGACAGTATGTGTGTAACTTGAATGGTTGCTGAGAAATTGTAAGTTGTTTACAAAATATTACAAACGTAATCATTACTGTGTTTACTGTGACTTATAAGATTCAGTTTAAAACCAAGAACCTAAAGAATGCTACCACTACAAAAATAGTTTGTGCTAAAGGGTTTGCCATTTATTCTTCTTTCATACCCCCTATGGTTCTAGAGATATGAACATTTGTTTGAAATGTGCGGAGATAATTTGTTTCTGTCAAAAGGCTTAGGCTCTGCTCATTTGAAGTTACAGTGCAGACTTCGTTAGTGGAGTGAATGAGTTAATTTAAGAGGTTGATTGCATTATAAACATGTACTATTTTCATTAAACTCAAAATATTTAAGCAAGGTAAGCAGCATCAGACAAAGCTATGCAATGAACATAGCGCTCAAGTTATACTGGGTTAATGATGAGCGCATCATCATGGATCTCATAAACAAAGACATTGGGAACCTCCAAATACTGGACACTACCCAATTTGGCTTTGTCCAAGGCAGATCTTGCCTCTTAAACCTAGTTTACTTCTTCGAAACAGTTACCAAAGCCATAGATGAGGGAAAGGTAGTCCACACAGCCTGGACCTGGACCTAGCAAAGGCTTTCAACACAATGCCCCACTTTGGCATCATAAATAAGCTTACCAGCTTAAACATTAACCCATATGTCACAAGATGGGTTGCAAACTGACTCAGAGATAGAACTCACATGGTCAGAGTCGCGGGTGCCATGTCCGACTCTAAACCGGTTACAAGTGGTATCCCACAAGGCTCAATCCTGGGACCCCTCTTGTTCGGTATATACTTCTCTGAGGTACAGGCAAACACGGGAGGACTGTGGCTTACCAAGTTCGCAGATGATTGCAAGCTGGGAGCCATAATCGATTCTCCGGCTGACACAAGCATCCTCCAGATGGGCCTTATGGAGACGAATACCTGGTGTCAAAACCATGGCCTCAAGCTAAATGCCAAAGAGTGCATAGTCATCCCCTTTGGGAAAAATAAAGTACCCACAAACTACCACATAGGATGTAATCCACTAAGCAGGAAGTAGTAATTAGGGATCTGGGGATCCAAGTAGATAGTAACCTCTCCTTTGACAATCATATTGCCAAAGTGGTTAGAAAAACCTTCTATATAGCTCACCTAATCACAAAAGGGTTCACAACAAGATCAAGAGAGGTCATTGTACCCCTCTGCTCATCACTCATCAGGCTCATAATTGAGTACAATACCCCATTTGGGATGTACCTTACTCGACACCTGCAACAGATGGAGAGACCTCAAAAATACCTCACCAAGAGGATAGTGGGCCTCAAACAGATGCCCTATGCAGCTCGACTAAAGAAACTCCAGTTCTACTCAGTTGCTTACCACCTACTCAGAGGCGATCTCTGCCTGACGTTCAAGGCCATGTCTAACCCGGAATTGTTGGACATGCTCCACCTCAAGAAAACCAAATCCATTAGAGCTACACGCTCCAGGGATTTAAACCTTAGCACAACAATTAACAGGACATGCTGGAGGGATAGATTCATATCCCAAAGGCTTCCCTCGCTCTGGAATAAAATCCCAGTCCATGTTAGGCAGAGCCCCTCGCTGACCCTCTTCAAGAGAAATCTTGATGAGTCGATGGGAAATTGTAAATTTACTCCTGGGATCACTTCTATGGCCCTGCTGGACAGAGGCCCAGGAATCTAGTCTAAAAGGGAGGCAAAAGCCAACAAATTCTGGCTAGGCTTATAAATGCTCTAGGGCAGATAGCCTAGTACCTACCTATGAACCTATGAATGATGATACCACAAAATCTGTCTATCCAGTTCACAGTACTGCAAACCATTTATACTGAAAGCCACTGTCAGCAAACGCCTATGCAAGCTTTTGTTGAAAAACTCAAGGGCCCCTGAACTCCACATGTTGGTGAAGACCTGCACATCCCTCTGACTTATATATACCATCTCCACTGTCACACAATAGTTGAGAAAAGTGCATGTTCTATATTCATTGAAAATGTCTTTCATTAAAATATTTTGTAGTATTGTCATTTGGATAAACTAGAGTCGGTCACCTGTCTGGCTGCCATTTTATACTCATATAGATTTGCATAGTTGCTCATTCCTAACTAGTCTCAAATTCCAAGACATAACTGGAGAAACATGTTGATGAGATTTTGAACGCAACTATGTTATGTTATGAGCTTTCTCTTAATCTTCCAAAATATCATTTTATTCTGTCACCCTACTAGAAAAGCTCATGTGTCTGAATTAATCCATTTGGTTATTTTGTTAACTGTTTTTTCCTTTCTGTCCCCTCTTCATTTGTTCTCCTTTTTTCTTCTCCCACCTTTTTTACCCTTACCATTTCTAGGCTATTCAATCTACCTTTATGTGGGACCAACATGCATTTCTATAGGAGGCTACAGTGAAAACTCTCCTTTATACAGATAGGTTGTTGGTGGGATATTCTGATGAAGCAGGACAATAATATTACATTGGTCTATTGTAAGGGGTATACTATTTAAAAGTAATATTTCAATAGGAGCTACATTTATAAGGGCACAGTTTGTCTCACTAGAACACCTGCACCATATTGTTTAAATTATTAAAATTTTATAGTATATAAATGCTTTATTGATAAGTGATACACTCAGTCATATCAGAAGGTTTTTGATGAGCATTTGCCTTCTGTCCAGCTACAGATCTACATAGTTGTCCTCCTGCTAGACTGAGGAACAGATTCTACTCCAAAGCTACACACAGCCATTTAATCCAGCTCACCTTAGAATTGTTGTTGTGTGTATATGTGTGTTTGTGCATGTGTGTGCAAGTGTAAGTGTGTGAGTGTGCTAATTATACGGTTTAAAATAGTTGTATTGCTCTAAGAAGCTAGGTCATTTGTTGTTTTAGGTTGATTCTCTCCTTCCTTCATGACCCTATTATATTGTAACTTGGGTATATCTATTTTAAAGATTTTCAGATGTACAAGTAAGTTTAAAAGAGAAAATTCATCAGATCATGGCCAGTTTTGTTCAGTCTATTTTAATTTGGATGGATTTGTACTGATTTTAGTTATTATAAATGTCCCCCACTCTCCATTGAAAAGAAACATGCTGCTCTGATTTATAAAGAGCACACAGGTTATTATTGTTAGTCTACAGGAAATATAGCTCTCTAAACAGGAACCCCATAACTTAAACAGCACTACTTGGTGACCACTTCAAATATCTGTGGGAGAATTGAGTTGCAGCCATTTTCATAAAAAACACTGCATAGTACCACAAGTAGTTCAGTATTATATGTGTAAGACAGGCTCCATAACTTTAGGTACAATTAAAATGAAAACTCAGCATTATTATAACTGTATTTTTTCAATCCACATCTAGGTTTTAAAAGAAAAACAAAGCTATAACTCATCATCTTTTGTAGTTTATTCCTCTCCTCCTTCTAATTCATAACTAATTTCTCTCCCAGCATGTCCAACAATTTCTTTTTTTACTTTCCGTTCCTCAGTCATTACACACCTAAACCTTTTAATCTTGTAAAGATACTATTGATAAAAGCTATCAATTAATATTTTTTATTGAAATCTAATGGTAAATAATGTAAACCTTTCTTATTATCATAATCTGTGTTTTTATAGTCATATTTGTTTGTAACATTTTTTATACTCTCTGATAATTATGTTTGCTATTCTTTCTTTAATTTAACACTGTCTTTTTGAAGCTTTACTTCTTGGGCTTCCACTGAAAAACGTATATTTCATAGTCCAGTCAGACTATCCTGGTAAACAAACTTAATAAACAAATAAGTAAATAAATAAATAAATACTCATCAGTAAAATGTGAATATCATGTTGGGACAGGTAATTATTATGATGCTTTAACCGTATAACAAAGCTTAAAGACAGAAGTTCTGACAGCAATTATCCTTGGACAAATTTATAAACACCTAGATAGCAATATACAATTTAACAGATATAAAATCACCTTCTCCTAAACTCTATTATACCCATTATGCCATAATTCTTCATGCACATAGTAGAACTGGTAAAGCTTATGCTGCACCGCTCTATAAATTACATCTATATATCTGATATGAAACTCAACATTTTGTATGACTCTCATCAAATCACATTTTTCATAACTTCCCTATTTAATGAGTCACCAAACATATGAAGGTTCCCACATGAATAACTACATGCCATGATTGCAAACCATAGCTTGAACACCAGGCAAAGAATTTTGAGAGTACTAATCCCAAAACTGATTATATCTCCCTTATCTTTTGAGATGCTTTTAAATGATTTCCATACGGTATTAAGTAATTGAAAAATTAGTACAATGAAACAATAAGACAAATAACTTCCTGAAAGATAAGACTGCTTATGTCATATAATGTTTGAAAAATAGAAATGTTTAAATTGTTATAAAAATCTATTAGAAAATTTTGAAATAATATTCAAAATCTCAGTTATCACATGACATAAATAGTCTTAAGTAACTTAAAACTACAGATTTATTCTGGCTCATATAAAACTTTTGCAACCTGTACAGAAAGATAAGCATGCTACCCTGCAAAAATGTAATAAACCTCATCCAAGTATCCACAAAAACTGTCACTGATCCTGCTATGTCTTTGATACTCATACAGCCTCAAATATATTCTGCCAACCATGTTACAGTAAGCTCTGATATCATAGATCCAATACAAAAATGTTCTTTAATAAGCTAAACATTAACCCTTTTCTTCAAAGTTGTGAATAATTACTCCATCGACATGTATAACTAACAGGCATTAAAACATATAAAACTACTTATTAGGAAAGCACCAAGACCTGATGGAATTCCATCAGAGGTCTTTAATTTCTATAAGGGACAAGTAATGGACTTTTAAATAAGGGCACTGCTCTTAATTAAAGAATGACTTGTGGAAATCAAAAATACTAATGACAAATAGAGATCCAATGCTATGTTTCGCAGAGAAGTCAATATCCTTAACAAATATTGGTTATATGATGTTTAAGTTATTATAATCAACTTAAAACTTTACTCTTCAATTAATGCATCAAGATAATGTGTACTTACTATGGATAGGCAAACTTACAACAACATAAAAAGATGTTAAGTGTAATCAAACTAATATTTAAAATTTCCAAAATTCTGATAAGTCCAGACAGATGTAACATTTTTCTGCATTAAGCTGACAATTTTTGTCTCCTCAAAAAAGTAGACCTCCAGGAGAGGATCTAACCCTTAATGATGCAATTCACCTCTGGCTTGACCAATAAAATATCATTTATATCAGATAACGTTGAAGTAGCAGGAAGCCATAAACAGGATTCCCCATGCTTAGCACTTTTTTTGCTTTACCTATAGAAACTATGGTTCTTACTATTATAATTAATATGACAATGCATGGATTTGACAAATTAGGACTTTAAAACATTCACATTTTTTTTACATTTTCCAAAATATACTGACTTGTTAGTGATAGATTTATTGAAAGCATTCACTAAGTGCTATGAATTGTCTGAGCTAAAATTCAGTTAGTCCAAGTCTCAGACCTTTTCTTTTAACCTCAAATCCACAAAGTACCCCAAATCCTGATTTAATAACCCATTGCCTATACAATATCCATAGACTAAGCTTTGTATGGGTAGTAGTTGCACAACTCAAGGTAATTTCCATATAATTACTACTACTATACTCTCCTTAAACTCAGAAATGTTTGACCCTATACTTAACCTGTGAGGAAAGAGGAAATATTCAGTCGTTGGTCATTTTTTTTTTTTTTTTTTGAGAAAATAAAGTACTTTTATACCTCCCTTGAACAGAAATTCAGTTTCCAAAGTTACATATTAGTGAGGCATTAGATTTCTCTAATCTAAACCACCTAAAGCACATTTTTAACAACTTCTCAAGAAGGTAAAATACTTTGAGAAATAAGAAATAAAATGAAGTTTAGGTATTTGAAAGGAGACAAAGGAGGAGAGATGGTCATTGTGGACGTGATCAGCTATACAATCAGTATACTTGCCATGATGTACAAACAGTCGATAAGGAGAGACAATAACATTGCTTACATTAACATCTGATATTGCATTAAGAGAATTGCTATCTAAAGGGGTCAATATAGACAAAAGTTTGATTTGATTTTTCCAAGGTGAAAAATGTGAGCACAACTAGTTTATTTGAAACATCCAAAATATAGCAGTATATTTTAACATATTTTAGACCAATATTTTTGGCTGGAGTCTCTAAACTTGTGTACATATCTATTTTTGTGGATATTAATTTGAAATGAATCATCTTAAATATCCATTCCTGCACAAGGGACTCTTACAATTTCTGTTATTCCTCCGAATGGGAGGTATTAGTATGACTCACAGTTATTTAACATGGATTGACAAAACTGAATGAAAAGAAACACACTATTTATGTGTTAGACCTTATTTGCAGGTTCTCAGGTGTGTGTGATCCAGGAAACCACTGAGAAGCCTAGCCAAACTTTCTAGCGGTCCCAGAGTACTGTCTGGTTAAGTGACTTGAGCAAAGTCACACAACAGGCCAATGGAGGCTGAGGTAATCAGACCTTGGGCTATGGGAAGCAGCTAATTAACAATTATCTTAATACTCTGTGAAACTGATAAACTTTTTCTCCCTAATGATTTCTTTGTATATAAGCATAAGTATTTCAAGCAACTAATTAGACTAGCTATATGAGGTATCATGTCTCCAGATTTTCCTAATCTAATTCTTACTGAATGGGAAAATATATTTGAAGTGATCTGATTATGCCATTAATATTTTGTTCTATATTAGATACATTAATGATGCTCTCATGACAAAAAGATGGATTTTTATGTTAATTACACAAGTTTTAGTTTAACTTTCCACTCATGTTTTTACTCTTAAACCTAACAAGTCATAAAGAAGTATAAATAAATTACTTAGACAATGAGACAATGAGACATTTGTTGATTCAGAGGGGAAGTTAAGTACCGAAGTCCACAAGAAACTTTCATTGCTCAGCAATTACCTGCAAAATCTTATTAATCAAACTTATTATATTAAGAAATGTAATAAACAGGTACAGACTTTGTGGGAACATGGGCAAAATTTGTGGCTAGGCTTATAAGAACCTCCGGGCCAATAGCCTAGTCTCATCCTATGAACCTATGAACTTTTAAATAATTAAACCATTCAACTGTCACAGCTAACTACTTGTGATGATGGTGCAGTCTCTAAAAAAATGCATATTCTTGGTGGTTATTTTCTTCACAGAAGATAAAACTCCAGCTTGATTGACAGTATATGTGATGAAGTTAAAAGATAAGTCAATGTTTAGAATTCAAACTTAAGGCTTCTACAAACAGTAAATATGTTAATGCACTTAGTATTTCTCATATTCTTGATATGAAACTATCTGGAATTTAGTTCATAACACTAGAATATTTGTACTTGTAATACTGACTTGGTTAACATACTTGCAAAAACTCATTTTTTTATTAACAAAAAGGGCACTAACTTGAAAGGATTGCCAAGGAGTTTCTGTATCTTATAGCACCCCCTTTCCCACAGGCACATAGGAGTGTTCTCTTGTGGGTTTTATTCACAGTGTCCCTTTGTGAACACTGGGGCAAGTTTAGCTTTTTCACATTTAAATACAACTTACAGCATCTCTGAACATTTCACCTTTCACTGGTGGTATTCTTTATGTTGCTATATTTTACATCCAAGAAGTATTTGTGTGGGTAAAATGCTTGCAAACTTTCCAAAATAATTTCTGAACAGAATTATATGATTGAAGTTATGTTAGCAACAAATGCACTTATTAAATGTTCTACCAAGTGTTTGACTCTAGTCTAGGATAAATGAGTATTAGAGCTTACACGATGAAAGATAACAACACACTGAAACTTATTTTAAATGCCACCTGACCAGCAGAAAATAAGGATCACAACCAGCATAATATGTCAAGAATTGAGAAGGCTTCAAACAATAGTACTACCATGGATTTACATGCATATTATGTTTACAACTTGCAAAGTAATAACATTTTAGAATGGTTCTGAGAGTGCGGTTACATAATTTATTTCTAATGCACTGAATGCCAAGATTTTGATTGGTTGTCTTTTAATTCCACAAAATTCATTGAATATTTAAACCCTCATTTTTACATAAGACCTATTCTATTGAAGTCTCTTGCTTATAGGAGATAGAAGAGTTAAAAGTTTTAGCATCTAGATAAAAAGTTTTATTTTTACTATTTTACACATTAGCAAAATTATGTTTCTTCTTTCAACATGTTCTACACACTTGAAAAATTAAGGAATATTGCTTTTTTAGAGAATGTGTGGCTTGTGTATCTTCATATAGACTGGCGAATAGATGTTCTCCAAAACTGCCAGGAACCTCAGATAAACTTGCTAAATATTGCTTTGCTGTTTAGAGTAAAGAAATTGTATAAACATGTAAAAAAAGACAAAAAAAGAACAGTATGTGAGTATGTGTGGTTGCATGCATGTGTGAGAGAGAGAGAGAGACATAAGCAAGAGAGATGGACAGAGATATCATTGACTACAAAAGGAAGTCCATCAGCATGGCTGCATTAAACAATAAGAAATATGGACTTCTGAAGTCTGGCATTGTTAATCAACTTTAATCTTCAGTGATTTATCCAAAAATTAATTGTTCTGTGAGGCACAGTGCAGCAATATAGGGCATAATCAGTCATAGTAAAGAGGCATGAGAATGATTTGTGATGCATTCGATGATTTATTTATTTTTATTCATTTGTTCACAATGAGACATCTGAGATGTATTCATTCAGTAATGTAGCTGTTACTAATTGGTGCGTGTGTGTGTGTGTGTGTGCGTGTGTGTGTGTGTATCCATGTGTGTGTGTGTGTGTGTGTGTGTGTGTGTGTGTGTGTGTGTGTGTGTGTGTGTGTGTGTGTGTGTGTGTGTGTGTGTGTGTGTGTGTGTGTGTGTGTGTGTGTGTGTGTGTGTGTGTGTGTGTGTGTGTGTGTGTGTGTGTGTGTGTGTGTGTGTGTGTGTGTGTGTGTGTGTGTGTGTGTGTGTGTGTGCGTGTGTGTGTGTGTATCCATGTGTGTATATGTGCACATGTTAAATGCTTAGGTAACGTGTGTGTGTGTGTGTGTGTGTGTGTGTGTGTGTGTGTGTGTGTGTGTGTGTGTGTGTGTGTGTGTGTGTGTGTGTCTATGCATTAAATACTTAGGTAACATATTTTGGATGTAAAATGCTTCTTCTTATCTATAAAGTCGGGTCAGACAGCACCCCTGGGCTGGCGGTATTTCACCAGCAGCACATACCATGTCAGGCATTATTTCTTGCTTATCTTATTGCTAGTAGCACTTCATGCAGAATATATCAACACCACAATTCTCATGATTTTATTGCTTCCTACAACTCTCACAACTTATTATATTTTTGTTACTCATTTTTAGTTTTTCATCTTGCAAACAACTTTACATTCTTTTAAATTGTAAGTAAATTCATTTAACTATGACAAAGCGATTCCACTTATTCTGTACACATTTGTTTCTCTTTATAACATTAAATCTGGTTGTCTGGATAATCTGCCCCCAATATAAGCATTTCTGATGCCACACATTATTCTTTCTCAAAGTACTATATTATATAATTCACAAAATTCATTGGCTTGACTGTGTAATTTCATGAACCTAGACAGCTGTACTTACCTTGGGACCTAGTTAAAAAAATAATGAATGTATGTTGAAGTCTTCCTTTGCTCACAGCAACTCTGAAACTTCTATCTTATCACTGCAATATACTTTGCATCTCTTTAATCTCTTGAAAGCCTAATAATGCATTACACAATTCCAGGGTGTTCCCTCTCGTGAGATGCAAAAATGTAACACAATGCCTAAAATGCATAGAAATGCATTTTAAGGAGGTGAATAGCTTGAACCACACACATAAAATAAACAGCAGCATAAAACAGACAAGAATAGCTAAGCCAAAAAATACTACATGAATAGGCAGAAAGCTATGTTTTAAGGAGATGGAAGAAGCAGAAATGAAACATAAGCAAATTAGTTCAGTGCAGTTTACAATATGCAAAGAAAGGTAAGGTAGCAATCTCACGTCTAAGCGTGAGATGTGTGAGACCATGTTTAAGAGATACACAAAGCAGCAGACGTAACCACTGGTAGTGGCAAGTTTTTGCTGCATGCCTCAAAGAAAGGATATGTTGCAGATGTGAAAAAACAGACTACAGATATTCTGCAAACTGGTCAACCTATTGATTCCATGAAACTAGTATAAAGGGAAGTGCATTCACATTAGAAAAGAGTTATAGCAAGCAAATATTCACATAAACAAAAACTTGAGATGGGGGAAGGTAAGATACTTTTATGTGTGGAATGAAAAGAGGAGGGAATAGGGGATGGGTGAAAGGCATGAAGCCAGAAGAAAGAAGGAGGCACATAAGCAGCAGCTGCACACAAAGACAAATTATGTAAAATAGACAAAGAGAGGTGTATGTGCACATACTAGACGAGGGAGATGTTGGGTGAACATAGACAAATTGGATGGACTTGAGTGGGGGATAGGCAGGATGCCAGCTGCTAATTGGCCCAGAGGGACATAACTAGTACCCTGTAGATGGAGGACCTGGCACTAGGTGGCAAATGGCTTGGTAACACTTTCTTTCAGGGGACATGAGCACATATACTAGCCAATGCAGTGATTCCGATGCCCACTGTGGGAAGAGTTGCTTTACAACAATGCAGGGTATCATTGTTTGGTTAACTGCCACCTGCATCACTTCAATGCTAGACAAGATGAGCCAAGTGATCTGAGGTAGGCTACTTTCATGGGATGGGTCAACCTCCCACCCCCAGTAAGGCATCTCATCCCTCTCTCCAGCTTGAGCAACAGACTTGCCCTGGGTAGCTGCCTCAGATGGACCATTTTTACCTGTGGAAGGAGACATAAAGGGAAGGATGCCATTAGTTAGAAAGATCTGGTGCGTGATACATAATACAGGTGTGAAAATCAGATACCACTAACCCCTTTGTGGTTTTAGTTGATGCTGCCTCCCTCAGCAGCTGGCAGCATTGATTTCTTATTCTGCAAATGATAAAAGACAAAATGGATATGCAACCATTCACATACAGGTGTGACTGAGACACTGATTATGGTGCAAAGCTACAACTTCATGTATATGTGGAAGAAGGCAGAAACCAGAGATGTTGACTACAACCCCAGACAGACGCCACACTACTGTGTTTAGATGCAGTAAACAGAAGCAGGACTTAGTGCCCACAGCAAGAACAGCAATCTGCACACACACATATTGGTACAATGGAAAAAAATAACAACATAATTACGGGTATGAGCATTGAAACAGAAGCATAAAATAGTGCCACAACAGAACAGTGTTCCACAGCAGTCAACATGGTATGTCCTGGTATCTGTCAAAGGAAACCAACCTATTGAAAAAGAGAGCTGCACAAGACAGGAAAACAGGTTATTACCTGCAGAACAGCACTCACTAGAATAATAAATACATACTATTCCATTTCAAGCAACCCTTCTTTATCTGTACTTCCCATACCTGGAGATCTCCACAGCAGCAGCAGCAACAGTGAGTGATGATACTAATGCATGTTACTCTTGTTTAAATTCTCTAAGTTCAGGGTTCTTATTATATGCTCATTGTTGCATCTCTTGGACTTTCTGCATGTGCTTTTTTTACTATGGGCATAGCTTGCTTTAGACCCCCCCCCCCCCCACATACACACACACACACACCAGAAAAGATAATATAATGCTCTATCATGCTTTTAAGCTATGCCTTTTTCTTCCTAAGTCTCTTTAGCAATATTATGCAGACCTCTGAGATGCCTGGTGTACAAGAGTTCAGATGGAGTAAACCCAAAAGAAGCTTGTGGCATCTCTGTTGTTGTGAACAAGTAGGATAACAACTGGTCCCAATTCTTACTATCTGTATTAATGACTTTTCTTAACATGAACTTCAGTGTTTTATTGAACCTCTCTACTAAACTTTCAGTCTGTAGATAAACACACTGATATTTTAACTTCTTAACCTTAAAGTAATGGCAGAGCCAATGTAATAACCTTGACATAAAAGAGTTTGTCTCGGTTAGTATCTCTTTCGGGATACCCAGTCTAGACAATAATGCTACCAGATTCCCTGCAATAGTGAAATTGGTTTTATCAGGTAAGGGTTGAGTAATGGTCCAGTCTCAATTTTTTTTTTACTAGTATGCATTGATACCCACTACGTAGGGTTGCATCTTTGCATCTTGTCATTTCCTGAAAAATAACCCACACCCCTGCATAAATCCCACCTTTACCTCTGGGTAGCCACCCCATTTTTATCAAGCTATGCCCAAAACTACTCATTTTAAATCCCATATACAGTAATTGCAGGGGGAGCATTAGTTAATACAGAGCCTTGGATAAAGATTTCCTTGGAACTCTCATGCTATCTACAGTTGTTCCAAGTATTTATGTTACTATTGCGCTTCTCTTTATGTATCTCTATTTCTGGAGTTATTAATAAAAATACTTTACCTCATCTCATGGTTTATCAAAGTGTGGAATTTTTTTTGTCATTTTTACCAGCAGTCTCTCCTGTGTTTCAACAGAAGAGCACCCCATCCCTCATTAATTCCAATGTGATGTAAGACGTTTCTGACCAGATTGCACCTAGCTGCAAAAGAGAGATGTAGCATTTTTTCTCTTTTCAATTACAGTCGTATAAATAAAGAATAGGAAATATGAGGGGTTTTTTTATAATTCTTTAGTAGGTGAATTTTAGAATATCATCTTTAGGAAATAGGATATTTGTCTCAAGCATCATGCCACTTATAGCAATTTTGTTGCTGTTGCAAATCATTTTAGAATGACTAATGGGGGAATTCAATAAAGCCTACACAGATTTATTTTCCATGTAGGCATAGTGGCATGGAGCTTACACAGAAGTAAGCAGCCGTGCAATCCAGTAAACAGAACTGGGGGGTGCGCACAAGCATGCCAACACAGGAGTGTCCATGGCATGCAAATCGCCTCATAAGCAGGTGAATTGCATGCAAATGAGGGTGTAGAGGGATCCAGAAAGCAGATAGACACTAGTGCAGATCCCGTGTGGGTGTCTGACATCTATATGGAAAAATTCCATGTACATGTAATTCAAAAGTGAACAGGGGCAGTAAAAGCCCAGTTAGAATGTCAGAAATAGTGAAGCAGACACAGATATGTGCAAAACTATGCTCTGTGTGTCAAAAACGTTATGAAAAAGAATTTAAAATAATTTTGTATTTTAATATCCATATTATGTTGGCATGGTATACAGCACTGCGCAAACATGCCATTATGCAAAAAAAATATTTAAAAGTGTAAAAATGTAAAAAATAAAATAAGTGCATTATAGTGCCTTGCATGGAGTATGTACAATGGTAGATGTCTGTGGTTGCTAAGGAGGCAGGTCCTGGAATAGTGTAATATCCAGGTTGTGTGCACAGATCTGTATTCAAATGAGCTGGGGTTACTGAATAGCAAAACTGGGTATCCGTGCTCGCAGATCAAACCTGTGTTGCCCCAGATCCATGTTGGTGTCCACAGAAGGGGTAGCTGATATCAAAATGGGTATGTGTCTCTATTTCTTTAAACACATTGGAGGTCAGTGGTGCCTGTTTGCATGCCACTTCACTGAGCTAAGTGGGGGGGGGGGGTTGTTTAGCTATGGGGTGCATGTTTAATCTGGGTTGAGTGTATTTACATTCCACACCACAGTGATTAGCAAGGAATGCTGTCAAAAAAAGAAAAAAAAAGTGGCTGAGAAAGCCAATCATATATAAATTACTGATGCCCCCTGTTCCACCTAAACTGGGCCAGTCCAACCCCTTAACGATGTGCTTGGCAGGTGAAATGCATCATAGTTAGCCAATCATGAAGACTGCATCTGCAGCAGAGCACTACAAAGTTTGCATACACCCTACAATCTGATTTCCCCCATGCTCTGCACCATTGGAGTACAGACATGGGAATTTTAACTGAGAGAATACTAGGGGCTGCTGCAGCTTTGCTACATCTGTATGAGCAAGATGCTAAGGTCAGTACTGATGCTGCTG